>NC_142065.1:173463753-173828753 GCF_059756535.1 Pantherophis guttatus
TCGAAAGGTCAGCAGTTCAGCGGTTCGAATCCCTAGTGCTGCGTAATGGGGTGAGCTCCCGTTACTTGTCCCAGCTACTGCCAACCTAGCAGTTCAAAAGCACGTAAAAATGCAAGTAGAAAAATAGGGACCACTTTTGGTGGGAAGGTAACAGAGTTCCGTGTGCCTTTGGCATTTAGTCATGCTGGCCATATGACCACGGAAACGTCTTCAGACAGCGCTGGCTCTTCAGCATTGAAATAGAGATGAGTACTGCCCCCTAGAGTCAGGAACGACTAGCACATATGTGCGAGGGGAACCTTTACCTTTACCTTTAGAAGGATAAAAATGTTTTAAATAAATATGTTGAGGCTGGTATTCAGGAACTCATAGAAGAGAAGGAGCAGGGGTGTCCCCAGTTTGTAGTAAAAAATGAGTCAAGCACCATATTTTTATCTCTGTTTTATCTGTCACTACCTATATTTTAATTTTTAAAAGTTATTAGACAACCCTGTGACCCACTGGGTCATCCTTTGAGATATGATTGTAGCGATACTGCAGCAACCATAACTTTGCGAATAAAACTGGTCTGAACTCCATGGCAATTTCAGTTCCACAGGACTAATGGGTCCCAGACTTATGCATTCTTTTAAGTTAGCGGATTTTAGATACATTGATTCCATTATTATTTTTCTGCAGTATAATGTATACTTGGGCTCACTTAAGGATATGAAAAGACACAGATAAACAAAATGAGAGTTTTAGTAGAATATGGATATTAAGACATTAATGTCACTGGTGGTTTCAGCAGCATGGTCATACTAATGGAGCTTTAGTCATTTCTATTCATCTGTCTTCCTAAAAGTGCCTAAAATGTCATCCGCCTTCTAAATTAATAACATTGCAAAATTGTTATAAAAAACAAAAAGGAAGAAAAAAACCCTTTCCTGCCAAAATTTTAGTCCAAAAGTTATCTCTCCTTTATGGACCCATGTTTGCAATTTACTGAAAATTTCTTGGCCTCGTACAGTAAAATCTAGCTAGATGAAGACTATGATATCTCTCCAAAACTTCCACAATATTTCACAAAAAGCAATGGAAGCTCTTTCCAATTCTAAATGCACAGTTTTGATCCATAAAATTCATGTGAAAGGCCACTGCATTTCTTCATGCCTTCTACATCCCTGGAAAGAAGCAGCTTGAAAAATATCTGTTAGGTGTTAAACCAATTTATCTTTATACTTACTCCTACCTTTTTGCACAGATAAGATTGAACATGGGATCCATGATCATTCAGGGAGAAAATAAAAAAACATATACAAGACACAACATAGATCCTTCAAGAATGTGTAATTTGACTAATAGCACTCTCTAGTTGGACTCAGTTCAGATTGGAAATTGTTGAACCTGAGTCCATCTGAATGTGAGGTTCTAACATCTAACACTGAGTTACAGCTCCCTTTTGCTGCCCCCCACCCCAAAAAAGCTCTTGGTTCAATTTTTTGCAAGAAGAGTGGTTTTATTTCTTTTTGTTATGATATTGTTAACGTACGCCAATATTATAAATTCTCAGAATTCCTGAAAATATTTAACTGATAGAAACCACAAAGGAATATTTGGAAGATCTGCTTTTCAAGAACTGATTTACACATTATAAGAGAATTGATCATATGTTAAAAATTAGTACATAGCTTCGGTTGAGTAGGTTTAAGAAATAATTCAATCTTAAAATCCCCACACTTCATTGATTATACAGAAGGGGTACATTATAAGATTAGCATGAAAGAACTTTAAATTAGACCATCATAAGCAAGAAAAGGTGGCAACAATTGATGCAAAAGTATAGTGCATTGAAATATGTGAGAATTACTGAAAAGAACAAAATAAATAAATAAATTCATGCTGTACCAGTCACAAAATAGCCTGGGAGATGGTAAAAGAGAATATTCGTAGTTCAGGATTGAAATCAGGGGTCCTTGCTGCTCTCTGAGCTTGGTTGTTTCCTTGTGAAAGTTTCATTATCCAAACCAGGTAACATCATCAGTGCTAGTAAGGAATGGGGTATGCTCCCAATGTGTACTCTAATGGCTAGCCCTATCCGTGTTGGTGCTAGTGATCTTGGAGATGCTTTGGTTAGACTGTTTACTATTAGCTTATTTAACAATTCCTTGATTGTGGTATTGTTATTTCCTGATTGTTGGTCTGATGTTAATCTTGGTGTTAATCTATGCTCATCTGGGTGTTGATTGCTGGTAGGATAGTGTTTTGACCTTTTTGTTCCTTTTTCGGCTCATTGTTTGTTTCTTTTATACAATATGTAGAAGTTGTTTATGTCTATGTGTCTATTGATGGTAAATTTGTCTGAGAGACAGGCTTCCAGAAATTGTCCAATGTTTTTGTACATGACTTGGTCTAGGATGGTCATAGTTTCCCAGTTGAAACAATAGTTAAGTCTATCCATATGTTGAGAAATTAAAGAGTTTTCATCATGTCTTTTGACTGCTAGTTGGTGTTCATGAATGCATTCTATTATTCTATTCTCCCTGCTTGTCCCACATAGTGGCTATTATAGTCTTTACAGTGTAGATGATTCCTGTTTTTTGTTCTGGGACTGTTTGGTCTTTTATTTATTTTTATTTATTTATTTTAGAAAATTTATATTGCCGCCTACTCGCACACGGCAACTCACAGATATAAAAACCATATAAAAGAAATGAAAATAATAAAAAAAGAAAAAGAAAATAAAATAATAAATTAGTAAAATAATAACCACCCATGCCCCCATTCCAGCAACAACACATTTTCATACAAATCATTTAATGGGCTCCATCCCACTCTGGGTTCCCAGGCCCAAAACAATTGAGGTTGTATCTTACCCTTAAGTAGAAAGGAGGGTGTTTTAGTGATTTATTTTGTTTTTTAAAACTGTGTCCTACTTATTTAAGGAGTAAATGTTTGATTTTCATACATTTCCCACTAATTTGTAACTATCACAATCAGACAAGTCATAGCTGCTTCCATTGAAGTGAAGTTTTAGTTTCATAGTCCAGTTCTCTTCCTTGGACATGGCACAATTTACAATCTTTTGCTCTAAATCATTTTCCAAAACTAGGAGCTTTTTCAATTAACAATGCTCCTGAATAACAAGCAGAACAATTTGCTCAACGGCTTCAAACAATGCATGAGTTCAGAATGAAAGCAGACTACCAAGATTGCATTTTTAAACTATTATTTAATTATTTAAATTTAGGCACCGTGGTGGTGCAGTGGTTAAAATGCAGTATTGCAGGCTAATTCACTGCTCACTGCCAAGAGTTCAATTTTGACCAGCTCAAGGTTAACTTATCCTTCCGTTCTTCGGAAGTTGGTAAAATGAGGATCCAGACTGTTGGAGGCAATATGCTGACTCTATAAACCATTTAGAAAGGGCTGTAAAGCACTGTGATATATAAGTCTAAGTGATATATAAGTCTATTGCTAAGTACTATTACTATTATTATTTATTTATTTATTTATCTGTATTGGACAGCCAATTTCAGTGGACCTTTGGTGGCATACAAAATTTTAAAAAGTGTAAAAAAAATATTAAATCTAAAGGATAGTCCAGACTAAACTCATTTAATAAACACGAACATCAAAAAATAAAATAGGGGCTTTTGAAGAGATAATAACTATAAACTCCAGGCTTTGGACCAAAGCCAGATTTTCAAAACTTTCTGGAACCTCAGAAGAGAAGGCATCAGCTATTTCAAAGGGTGGGAACCATAACAAGAAGACATTCTTCTTAGGTTGCACAAGTTTTCAAGGTTTAATGGAGGGAACCTGGAGAAAACCACTCTGCTGGAACTTACTGGGTGAACAGAAACAAGTTGAGACAAGTGGTTTCTCCAATATCCATGCCCTACCCTATCATCCTCAAAATGCAGATTTTCTTGAAGTTAACTCAAAGCCTTTTCTAATAATTCTAGCCTTTGTGTTTAAGAAATTTACTGCAAGATTAATAGCTGAAGTCCAGAAATTGCTTGATGATGAGTTTTTATCTCTTGTTACCCAGTTCCTGCAGCTGCTTGAACAGGTGGATAGAATCTACCAGGTGGCATATTCCTGAAAGATTGCTGTTGGGGTAAAGGGAAGTTGTCCTGGATTTACCTTTTCCTTTATATTCTGGTGAATATAATGAATAGTTTTACAATGCTTACCTTGTATTTTGTCTAGGCAAAGGTCATCCTGCATGAACAGGAGCAGTTTGTGGTCATTATCTCTAATGCTGATAAACTGCACCTCATGCTTTTGTTATTTAACCCAATATCTATAACTACCATGTAGCCACAAGCTGAGTTTGGCTTCTCAAGCCTCCAACCCTCAAACGTATTTTCTATATTATCAGACACTTAATCAAATGACTTTGTGAGAACTGAGTCCAGTAACGTGATATGAAGAGCCTTGTCTTGCGTTAGAACCCTATAGTACAGGATTTCCTAGTGTTCCCAGTGACAAAACTTCTAGGGAAGCTCATGGGGCAAGAAGCCAGAATGACAAAGGCAGTACTGTGGTGCCATGATGCAAGCTGCACCTCTTTGTATGTGCGCTGTAATGTCACATCATGGACCAAAGGAATACAGTTTATGATGTGACACTACTTTTAACATTCTGATCAAAGGAGCAAGCTCCTGTTGACACACCTGTACTGACTTCTTAATAATTGCATTCATTCTCACCAGTGTGGTGGAGAGTGTGGTGGTAATCCCTTTAGGCAGAAGTATGAAGCTTTAGGCTTGAAAATTGACTGGGGGTTAGGGGAAGAAACCACAGAGTCAGGTAGTGCATTCCAGGCATTAATGACTCTGTTACTGAAGTCGTATTTTCTGCAATCAAGGTTAGTGCGGTTTACCACAAGTTTGTATCTATTGTGTCCTCATGTATTGTTGTGGTTGAAGCTGAAGTAGTAATTGACAGGTAGGACATTGTAGCAGATAATTTTATGTGCTATGCTTAGATCTGACTGAAGACAGTGAAGTTCTAAATTGTCTAATCCCAAAATTTGAAGTCTGGTGGCATAAGGTATTCTGTTGCGAGCAGAGAAGTGGAGGACTCTTTTCGTGAAATATCTCTGGACTCGTTCGATTGTATTAATGTTTGATATGCAGTGCGGGTTCCAGACAGATGAGCTGTATTCAAGAATTGGTCTAGCAAAAGTTTTTTATGCCCTGGTTTGCAGTTCAATATTACCAGAGAAGAAGAAGATTCTTCTGTGTAGCTAAGTAAGGAAAACAGCCAAAATGGGCAAAGAAAGAACTACCCATTTTCACTTGTGCCAAAGGAAGAACCTCTTCCCAATGTTTATTTACAGCATGTGAATGGGACCTCTCCTGCATGAGAAGGATCAAATCTAAAATCAAGCCTCTGGGCCATTTCCCCCATTCTTTACAGAAGACCTTGATCGTATCTGCTTTCTGAATATCCCTTTCTTTAGGCCTGATTGCTCCACCCATAGATCACTAGTTATGAAGAAGTAGTAAACAGGAGGCTACCTAGCTAGGTAAGTGGCTAGTGACACTTTTGTCACCCACAAATCTCCAGTTTACATAGCAACATTAATAGCCACTCAGTGCCCCCTCCTAGCACTGCCGGTCCTCTCTCTCTAAAGCAGGGGTCTCCAACCTTGGCAACTTTATGACTTGTGGACTTCAACTCTCAGAATTCCTCACCCAGCATGCGCTGGCTGAGGAATTCTGGGAGTTGAAGTCCACAAGTCATAAAGTTGCCAAGGTTGGAGACCTCTGCTCTAAAGCAGTCTCAGATCCAACAGGGTTCTTCATTGATTCATATGCCCTTAAATGTCTGTTCCCTTGCTCAAGCCCTCCGTTCTCTGATCAGCATTTTTAAAGAAATAGAGTATATGCAAAATGATATCACTCAAAACTGTTTTATTCCGCACTTGAAATAGAATTCTTAAGGGACATGGGCTGTTTTTTCATCTCAGACTGTTTTGAATAAGTTTATAAAACATTTCTAATTTATGCTTACGTTCTCCTTTTTTTCTGGTAAAAATAGAGGTTGACTGAATTACTTTAATTTGCTTTTCTCAAGACATTTTCTCTTCGAATTTACTAAATATAAAATCTATGTGTGTGTCAGTGGTGAAATGCTACCGGTTCACACAGGTTCAGGCAAACCGGTAGTTTAAAAAAAGCTACCGGTTCCTCCGAATTGCTATTTCCGAGGATCAGCTGTGCCGCTCGATTTAAAATCGCTAGAAAGCTGGAAATCAAGCGCCACAGCTGATACCCCCTTGCTGCTTTACTTACCTTCCCAAGCCACTTTTTGACATGTAATATGTATGCATGCGTGCTCAGCGTGCGTTTGGTGTGCATGCGCATGCACACAGCATACGTTTGGCATGTAACGCAAATGCACACATACAGAGTGCATAGTTGGCATGCACTGAGCATGCCAGGCCAGCGAACCGGTGGCAAACCAGTTCAGATTTCACCATTGGGGTGTGTGTGTGTGTGTGTGTGTGTGTGTGTGTGTGTGTGTGTAATATGAGTAATTTTCACATCTTCTGAAGCAGAGGTGGGTTCTAAATTATTTTACTACTGGTTCCATAGGCGTGGCTTATTTTGTGGGCATGGCTTGACGGTCATGTGACAATTCTTTAGGATTTAGCAGAGGTACTGGTCTACCAGGCTTTTAACTGCTTGCAGAGCTGTACCAGTGTACTCATTTGTTTTTGGAGGCACTGGTCTACCCCAGGGGTGAAATACTCCCAGTTAGGACTGGCTCGGGCGAGTAGGTAGCAATGGCGGCAGGCAGTTCGGAGAACCGGTAGCAAAAATCCCTACCCCCGCCCCCCATGCCCAGCTGAGCCGCGTGATCATCAGAGCCTTTTTTTTCTTTTAAATGGCTCTGACGATCCCAGCTGAGTTGCCTGCTAACCGGTAGCAAAAATCCCTCTCCCCCTCCCAGCCTCCAGCTTGCTTACCTTAGCTGCTAGTCGCAATGCCTGCCTTGCTTCGTTTGCTGTAATACCTGCAATCCATTGCATCAGCAAGCAACTGAATCTCCCTGTCTGCAATCAAGCTCATCGGTGAGTAGCTCTATCTGCTGCCTGCCTTCCTGCCTGCCTTGTACATTCTATTGCAGGGGTCTCCAACCTTGGCAACTTTAAGACTTGTGGACTTCAACTCCCAGCAAAGCTGGCTTAGGAATTCTGGGAGTTGAAGTCCACAAGTCTTAAAGTTGCCAAGGTTGGAGACCCCCTATTCTATTGGGTAAGTTTTTTTCCCCTTTGGGAGCTTAAAAAAAATAGTTAATTTGGTGGTTTTTTTTAGTTGTTCTTTTTTTAGACCTAGCCATTTAAAGTTTGGGAAGTTTTAAATCTAGCTGCTTTTATATAAAAAGAAACAGAGAAAGCAGGGTAGGGTTCCCTGCAAACCTCAGGACTTGCAAATTTACAGGACCAACAATTCTATTTTTGTTTGTATCCTGCCTTTATTATTTTTACAAATAACTCAAGGTGGTGAACATATCCAACACACCTTCTTCTTCCTATTTTTCCCATAATAATAACCATGTGAGGTGGATTGGGCTAAGAGAGAGTGACTGCCCAAGATCACCCAGCTGGCTTTTATGGCTAAAGTGGAACTTGAACTCACAGAAGGAGAAATAGAAATAATCTCTCTTCCACTTATATGAATGAATGAAAATGTTCTTTGAGCCTACCTGAATTGTGTTTGCAATGTTTTAGATCTTATGGTAGATTTAACTTTTCTGGCTTTTCACACTTCCGTAGAATCAGGCAAGACAGAAATAGTCAAACAAACAAATGCGTCTATAGAAATTTATACCAAGAAAGAAGAAATCTAATTGAGTGGTGTTAAATTATTAAACATAATTTACACTTGCTGAAAATAGCAAAACATGACACTATTCTATAATGGTGATATCTATCTATCTATCTATCTATCTATCTATCTATCTATCTATCTATCTATCATCTATCATCTATCATCTATCATCTATCTATCTATCATTATCTATCATTATCTATCATTTATCTATCATCTACATACATATACATTACAACCACACATACGTACACACACACCATTAAATATGACAACCCTGTGTGTGTGTATGTGTGTGTGTGTGTACATGCATACACGCACGTGACCCGGGGATGCCATTTCTATCTTAATGTCCAGGGTTGCCAACCTTTATCCAGTTGTAACTTCTTAAGAAAACATTTAGTAAGAATGTTTGCATACATTATTCATATTACCAAGACAATTACAGCAAAGTGGTCAGTGGTCTTATTGCATAGGTAATTGGAACCATATTGATTCTCAAAAAGAACCAGAAAGCATATATGAATGGCTGAAAGAATGCTGGTTAGGTCAAGCCGACATATTTATTGTACAAATAGTATTTAAAATTAATTTTGACCTTGAAAATAATATGTGACATGTGAATCAGTGTTTTCTTTAAATTACAGAATTTAAAATGAGAATTTCCCAAGAGTTTCCTGATAATATTTTATTTCTCCAGGATCAACTACCTCTCCATTCCACTCCACAGTCATATAAAATGACTGATAAACTTTCTTGGAGTTCCATAATTCCTTATGTTAATTTCTTTCCTGGGATACTGTATAAAAATAGGAACTGGGGGGGATGTTTTTTATCATTATTTTCCCTTGGTTTAAGCATTAACATTATAGCCAAAGTTTATAAAAACAGATTTGTTGCTTCACTGCTTGTAACAGATCAATTCTTTTCAAAGTTCATAAAGAGTAACCATCGGTTGAATGCATTTACTACTAATTTAAATTTCAGCCTGGTTTGATAATAACTTATTTTCTGACAAAGGTAGCTCTTGACTTAAAACAGTTCATTTAGTGACCATTTGAAGTTACAATGGCACTGAAAAAAGTGACTTACAATCGTTTTTCAGATTTATGACTATTGCAGCATCTCTATGGTCACAGGATCAAAATTCATATGCTTGGCAACTGGTTCACATTTATGACAGTTGCAGTCTCCTAGGGCAGGGGTGGGCAAATGTGGCCCTTTTACAACCTGTGGACTTCAACTCCCAGAATTCCTTAGATAGCCAAGCTTGGCTGTCTCAGGAATTCTGGGAGTTGAAGTCCATAGGTTGTAAAAGGGCCACATTTGCCCACCCCTGCCCTAGGGTCATGTTATCCACTTTTGTGACCTTCTGACAAGCAAAATCAATGGAGAAGCCAGATTCACGAAACAGCCATGTTACTAACTGAACAACTAAAGTGATTCACTTAACAACTGTGGCAAGAAAGGTTGTAAAATGGGGCAAAACTCACTTAACAAATGTCTCACTTAGCAGTATAAATTTTGTGCTCAATTGTGGTCTTAAGTCGAGGACTATCTGTATATACAAACTTACCTTGAACCACACACAACACAGAATACAAAGAGTTGTCTGAAATAAAAATGTAGCATTTGGGAGAGAGAATATAAGGCAAATATTGGAAAACCAAGCCTGCTCTAGACATGGTGGACAAACTTCTGGTGTTAACTAAGAAAAGTGTACTGAAACGAGTATGAAGAAACAACTCTATATTTAACCTCTGAAATAATAATAATAAGAAATCTGTCTAGGTACAGAAATAAAACTGAAGCAAAAAAAAAGTTGGGTTAGGATAATTTAAATTGATAACTTGGAAACTATGGTTTACCAAATTATTTTAAAAACAAATGTCTATGACTGTCAGGCACAAACAACCAGATTCACACATAAAGGCTGAAAGTTGATTACTTTATTTCATTCTACTTATAATACAGTGCTGTCCCAGATGTTTTCCTTCTCTTGGGAACAAACCCAAGCGATCCATAGAACTTTGGGGAGGGGGTAGGAGGTCAGTTCTAAATCTTTTATGGCTGTGCAAGACTCAAGGCTAATTCCCTACTTGATCCCTCCTCCTTTCCTAGCTAGTAGTTTCCCAACATTGACACTGAAATTGAGCAGTCTGTTATTCAAATATTTTAAAATAACATAAAAATAAAAAAATAAAGTATATTGTTCATGGTTACATTAAACTCAAAAAAATTAGGTTGTCCAACCTTTCCTTGGACAGATGCCTATTTGTTTCTTAGTGTCATGGAAGCTGATTCTTGTCCTGCTGAAGAATCCCTACATCACTATTAAACAAAGAATTTCTTTAATTCCTTTAGAATTTCTAGAAATGCAATAAATTAAGAATCCAATACATAATCATTCCAGAATTGCCAGGATTCTACATTGCACATTTGCTCTAACACACAGACTCCCGCTAGGCATGCATGTCATATTTGTTAAAATCATTTTTCCTCTTTTTTTCTGCAAATATAATTCCAAAAATTAGAAACCCAAATAACAATTATGGATATCCTAAATTTACATTAAAAATTGTAAATTTATATTGATGCAATTACCTTTATCCAAAATGTTAGCTTTCTTATAGTTGCTAATATAGAATAATGACACCATTTTATTATCATATTATTCTCATTATACTTACACTATGGTTTACAATCATACCATTATTAAAGTTAATTGCATAATGATTGAAAAAATTTGCAAGAGGTTACATTATTCTATATCAATGAAACCGGTATTATTATATATTGTTGTATTAATTAATGAGTGAAACATGTATACATGCTAATTTCCTTCCTTTGAACACTTGCTTATTTGAAGTGCATTTCTGAAATATTGCTGAAGCTGAAGAGCATGAAAAAGTTTGCAAAAAACCCTAGCGTTTTATTTGGACTCATTTCTAGAAGAAATATCTCCAGCAAAATACAGTAATAATTACTTATAGAAATAAGCACTATAGAGGAACTATTTATGTCAGCAATGAATAAGAAAAAAGAATAAGATGAACTTTTATATTAAAAGTATGTCAGACTTGTTTAGTGATTGCATTGATAGTTGCTTTTCCAGTTTTAAAACTCCATGGAGTTTTGTGACAATTTAGGGGAAAGGGGAAAGGAACAGGATTCAGGTCTTTAGCTGGACGAAGCATTTTCCAGCTAGCTAGCACAAACACAAGCACATAGACCACACTGGATTTCATGCCGTCTCACAAGTCCAAATGGTGTTATTTAGTTCTTTTCACCCATGCTCCTTAGCCAGTTTCAGCACCTTACCACACTGCCAATGGGTATAATTCAATGCACATTTCAAAGCAGCTTGAGACAAAGAACAGACAAATTGCCCATTTGGGTTCATTGTTTCCCATCAGTGAAAAGGCTATACATGGTTAGGGAGTGAGCCATCTCTCCACTTTGCATGACACACAGTGTGGCTTACCGAAATGTATAAAAACTTAGACAAAAAAGTGTTAAAGCTCTGCGATCTCTTGGAACCCTGCCCTTATTTTCATTATTTGTTCCCCATCGCTGTAGAGACCATTAGAAAAATCCATGCAAACAACAGCAGCAATTTAAACACATTTGGATTTAGTTTGCTTGCTCTGTATTGTCCTTTTGCTTTATGGTAGAATGATTTTGGCTGTTTTCATTTCAGTCTAGAATGACTGTTGGCTATTTTTCCTTTCTCTGGGCTTAAAATGGAGAGTCCACAGAGAAAGCATCAGAAAAGTAAACTGCATTCTGATTCAACTCTATTAGCATATGTGTGTGCTTTCAACTGTATGAAAACTCTGGGAATGAATGAAACCTAATTTGTCTGCATGTTTCTACACTTAAACATTTTAGATGCAGAGTTAGGCATAAGTTGTCACATATAATTTACTTAGTATTCTATTCGTACTTTCCTCTTGCAACTTTCTTCCTCGTCACCACCAAGAAAAATGTCAGGAATAAAATATTCTAAGTAATATATATTTAAGACAGAGATGTCAATATATTCTTGACTGAGTCCCTTCTGAAATGTTATTTTATAGATTAGGGTTTTGTTTTGTTTTACACCCTTAACAATATTCTGCCTAGCAACTGTACCAACCCTGGCATATTTTACAGATCATTCTAAATCTTTCTTTGTTTAATCATGGTTTATTGTATGGCCACAATTTAATGGTTTTGCTCAAAACATTAAAGCACAAATAAACAACGGATGTTTGGCTTAGCCCATGGTGGGCAGCCTTCCTATTTATGCAAGATCATTTACAGATTACTACTTCCTTCTTTTTTTTCTTTCTTTCTTTTTTTTTTTTTTTTGCAATATCTGAAAGCCAAGAGAGGTACATTTTCCAATTATATACAAATAACATGATAGAGGGGCTCCTCCGGGCACCATCGGCCAAACAATGTCGACTCGCGGCCCCCAGGGGGAGAGCCTTCTCTGTGGGGGCACCTACTATCTGGAACGAGCTCCCCCCAGAGATATGGAGGATCCCGGATCTGCGCACCTTCTGCCGCGCTTTAAAGACCTTATTATTTCACCAGGCGGGCCTGGCCTAATTTTCTCCCTCTTTCATAAAAGATTTTTAATTTTTAAATATTTTTTAGTATTTTATACATTCAATTTTAAAATTGGTTTTAAATAGTTTGGGGTTTTAAATTTGTCGGAGCCAAAATTATTTAATTTGATTTTATTCTACTTTTAAATTTTGTATGGATGTGTTTTATTGTTTGGCTGTGCACCGCCCTGAGTCCTTCGGGAGTAGGGCGGTATAGAAATCAAATTAAATAAATAAATAAATAAATAAATAAATAAATAAATAAATAAATAAATAAATAAATAAATAGAGACTCAACTGGTGGGAGTAACAAGGAAATATTTCCACTGAAATATTTCTACTGATAGTGGCAGTAGTTAGGCATAGCTGTGTTAAGTATTATTTCTAGGAGTCAGATTAAACCATATAAGGCCTCATGTGATACAACTAGACAAAGCATGGCATCCCTAGGCATCCAGCAGTTACAGTATGACATCTTTGGGAAGAATAGCAAGCTTACAAATTCTGGTTTGGTGTAGCAGTTAAGGTGCTGGCATAGAAAACAGGAGACCATGAGTTCTAGTCCCGCTTTAGACATGAAAACCAACTGGGTGACTTTGGGCCAATCACTCTTTTTCAGGCCAATCCACCTCACAAGCTTGTTGTTTGTGGGAAAATAGATGGAGGAGGAAGGAGTATTGGTATGTTGCCATCTTGAGTTGTATATGAAGAAATAGTTGAGATAAAAGTCTAAAAAAGAAAATTTAAAAATGGATGAAATTTCATGAGATTTCCAAATTCCATAAGATATCTGAATTCTTTCAGGAAATTCATGTGAGAAACTAAAAAGAAAGGTTGAATGAGGTGATGTAGAAACTTTCATTGTACTCTCTTTTAAATTCATAAGATTTCAGGAGGAAGATCACCAAACTCTTGAAAGTAAATTGAAAAATTGGAAGAGCCTCTATATACAGAAAGCTGCTTTGGTACCAAAAGGGTAATGGGAATGCAAATGCTACAATTACATTATTTGCATCAGGATGTAAGTTATCATATTTGTGTGATTATGGCACCTTGCATATTGTCATCATTTCCGTCCCTAAAGACTCCCCTACAAATTACCATAAATAGAAGGAAAAAATTGAGAACCTCTATATTCTCTAACTGCATCTTCAGGTATATTACATAGAACATAGAATAACCCAGTTAAAAGGGACTTTGGAGGTCATATAGTCTAAGCCCCTGGTCAAACAGAAGACTGTATACCATTTCAGACAAATGACTGTCCAGACTCTTTTTGAAAGCCTCCAGTGATGAAATACCCACAACTTCTGAAGGCAAGCCATTCCACTGATTGATTGTTAGGAAATTTCCCCTTAGTTCTAGGTTGCTTCTCTCCTTGATTAGTTTCCACCCATTGCTTCTTGTCTTGCCTTCTGGTGCTTTGGAAGCTAGGTTGACCCCCTCTTCTTTGTGGCAGCCCCTCAAATATTGGAACAGTGAAATCATGTCTCCCCTCGTCCTTCTCTTCACTAGACTATACATACCCAATTCCTGCAACCATTCTTCATATGTTTTAGCCTCCAGCTCCCTAATCAACCTTGTTTCTCTTCTCTGCACTTTTTCCAAATCTCCACATCTTTTTTATATTGTGGTGACCAAAACTGGATGCAGCATTCCAAGTGTGGTCTTACTAAGGCTTTGTAAGGCGTTACTAATACTTCACGTGATCTTGACTCTATCTGTCTATTAATGCAGCCTAAGATTGCATTACACCTTTTGGTGGCTGCTACACACTGTGGGCTCATATTTAAGTGATTGTCCACTTACACTCCAAGATCCCTGTCACAGTTATTGGCATTGAGCCAAGTTTCACTTAGTCTGCACCTGTACAGTTGGTTTTTCTTGCCTAAGCGTAAAACCTTACTTTATCTACGTTGAATTTCATTTTGTTAGATGGGGGCCAGTGTTTATTTAATTGATTTAATTTATTTATTTTATTTAGCTGGTTTTTGTAATTCTGATTTTATGAATAAGCTGTTTGTGATCAATAAGTTTCTCAAATGACCAAAAAAAAAAAAAAAAGAGGGACAGAAAAAGAGATGGAGAGATTCAACTTCCTTGTCCATCATTTTCTGAAATTGTTTTGAATTTTATAATGAAAAGCTGTTAAGGAAAAGGAAGTGACAGATTTTGTAGTACTCTAGGATCAAAACAGTTTCATAATATATCCACCTCAGCTGCTTGAAGAAGCATATTTTTTTCAATATTCAGGAAAAGGTGAAAGAAGATGATGAGGTGCCCAGTATTGCTTGCAACTAATATGTACAATAAATATCATTTTAAAATATATACCTTGATGTATACTGCTGGCTGTTCCTCGGTTTCAAAGCTATAGAACTCCATTCACTATTTTCTGCTACTCATTTGCTGAAGGCTCATTCTTAAACATTACTTGAGGGATTTTTTTTTTCTCTGTGTATGTGTCATTTAAAAGTATATAAGCATCTGTCAACAGAAGCCTTTTATTTCTCATAACAAGAGAACTCTGTTTATAAAGTGACACCAGCTGCTCAAGCCAAATGGGTTCTATTAGAGCTAATTTAATTTTACGTAAGTTGATCTATTTGCATTTTGAATCTCCAGTTACAAAACAAGGTACTACTTTATAGACGGATGCAGCTTCAAGCTACAGTGTATGGACAATGCTTAATCAGTGAGTACATCAGGAAATAAACATAATCATCAAGTATACTAATTAAGCCTAGACATTTTCCAACATGCATACACTATATGGATTAACAAGGCAATTTATTAAAAAATCTTAATTGTGAATATTATATTTTTGTACATTTTATTTCAGGAGACTTCAGATGAATCTTCTGTGAATAGACCAGCCATCCATCCTTTCCAGAGTAGACACTGAAATCAGGCACATCTGTCTAGTATCTACCCTGCATGTCCCCATGGAAAATGTGCTTTGTTTTTGTCCTGCCAGATAACTTGATATGCTTTGCCAAGGAAGCGAATGCCGAAGTTGCCAATCTAGCTAAATATCGGTCAGAAAACTGAAAAAGTAGAAGACAATCAGATAGTTTGATAAATATAAATTTAATCAAGTATATTTTTGTAAATAAAATGACATAGTCAGTATGGGGCTATTGAAAACAAGTCACCTATATTGATTCAAATTATTTTTAGAACTAGTATAAAACACTGGCTAAGGCACCGAGTTAAGAAGCAGTGAAAAATGAAAATAAAAATTAAATAGAAGAAGAAAAAAAAAACTGAAGTGTTGCCATTCTAGTTTTCATGCAATACACCTGAAATACTCTTGTCACAGTGGAGGAAAAACACAATTAAATTCATTAAGGAGTTGGAGCACATGCCACATTCACTTTCAAAGTGAAAACAGTTTTTAAAAAAGTGTCTGGAAAGAATGGTTGTTAGTAAATATTAGGATTGCTTGAGGTATTCAGGGGCTTAGGGAAGGGAGGGGGGAAGGTTGTGATTCTGCACCTTTTTTCAATACCTTTTCTCACAAATGCATATATGAATCCTAAATACAGGTTTCCATATTCCAGCATCCAAAGAAACTGTGTGTGTATGTGTGTGCTGCATAGTAATAAATGCAATTATTTGCACATGTATTTTTGGACAGCTCTTAAAATTCTCCATCCTATTTGTACACAGGGAAATGTGGGCTGTAACTTCACTACTTTTATAATAAATGGTTGGATGCGTGAACTCATCACCATGATATTTCAGGGGGGGAAATGCATATTCAGAATCCTTTAACTCTGAAAGGTTTGTTTTTCCAATAGCAGCTGCTGCTACTGCTGCTAAAACCCGCAAATAGTGCAGCTACCCTTGAGAAACTTCTATAGGTAGCAGACAGATAATAATCAGGAAATGGTTAGAAGGAGGACCAGAGAGTATGGACCATGTCCATACTCAGCCAAGTGTCTTAGGTCAGGCATTGCCAGAAACAGAAACAGAATAACAGAGTTGGAAGGGACCTAAGAGGTTTTCTAGTCCAACCCACTGCTCAGGAAAGAAACCCTACACCACTTCAGACAAATAGTTGTCCAATCTCTTCTTAAAAACTTCCAGTGTTGGAGTTGTAGAACTTCTGGAGGCAAGTCGTTCCACTGCTTAATTGTTCTAACTGCCAGGAAACCACTTAGCCCAGGGGTTGGCAACCTTAAACACTCAAAGAGCCACTTGGACCCGTTTCCCACAGAAAAGAAAACACTGGGAGCCACAAAATGCATTTGACATCTAAAATGAAGATAAGACTGCACTATATTACTTTTTACCTTTATGCTATGCATTAAAAAAAACTATAGCATGCTGCATTTATGAAATCAATGACCTGCTACCAGTGATGAAATCCAAATTTTTTACTACCGGTTCTGTGGGTGTGGCTTGGTAGGCATGGCAAGGGAAGGATACGGCAAAATCTCCATTCCCACCCCACTCTGGAGCCAGCCAGAGGTGATATTTTCCGGGTCTCCCAACTACTCAAAATTTCCGCTACCGGTTCTCCTGGATTTCACCCCTGCCTGCTACAGAGAAAACACATTTTTATTTCTGCATGCAACAAAAAGATTTTGAACTCCGAAAAAAAAGATGGGCTGAAGAGCTCAATAAATCATGTGCCAGCAGGTGGCGCACATTGGCGGTTGTGACACATATTTTGAATGACAGGGAGCTGCAGCAGAGGGATGAAAGAGCCACACACGTCTCTAGAGCCGCAGGTTGCAGACCCCTGACTTAGCCCATCATATCTTTCAGGATGGTTGTTGTGACAATACAAAGCAATTTCCCCAAAGCACATGATGTAAATCAAATAAATAAATAATTCAGGACTGTGACACTTTATTCAGCAACTTTTCTCTTGGGAGGAAGGAATGCTACTGTTTTAAGAATCACATTAATTTCTAAGAGTGGGTACTTGATGAGTCTGGAAGTTCTCACTGAAGTACCTGCACAGCTGATTTGAGGAACAGTTCCTTCTCCCTTTACCATAGAGCAGGGGTGTCAAACTCACGGCCCATGGGCCTGATGTGTCACGCCTGGCCACACCCACCCCTGGTTTAGCGAAGGGGGGGAAGTCACAATATGTGGAGTGATTATTTAATCATCATCATTGAATGATTTTTCTTCAAATGCTCATAATTATAAATTCCTTAGTTAAATTATTATATAGAGAGCTTTATTTAAAAACAATAAGCTAGTGTTTTAAAATAGTCTCTGCAGCTTTCCACTCTGCACATTTAATAGAAAGTACTGTGTGTTGGTTTCCTAAATTGTTTTATTTGTGTATGTGCCCCAGAAACACCAAACTTCAATCTTGTCTATCAGCATGTAGAAGTTGCCCTATGAAAGGATTTAATCCATTCACATTCTAAGAGCGCAGATAAGAACATGTTTTCCATCTTGGCTGTCAATATCCCTGTCTTCATTCTTATGCTCTTCTATTCTTTGTTTAATGTAAAAGTTCGAACATTGAAAGCATAGGAGTGGACATGGGAGGGTTAAATAAACTATTTGTGTGTATAACCCTCAAATGCATTACACTGAAAGCATAGTTACCGCACTAGCCTATACCGGGCTGCCAACTCCAATGATTTAAATTAGGCTATTCTAACTTAAGTGTGTATCTGATGAAAGTGTGATTCACTCTGCCATGTTCTGTCCTATCCTTGTTTATGTGTGGTGGCTTCTTTCTTATTAACATTGTAAGCAATAATCAGTGGATTCGCAGATGCTAGAATCTATGTCTAAATCAAAGCACGAAGAACAAAAACAATAATTCATGACTTTGTTATTGAAGATAAATTGCCATTATTACTCAAGCAAAAGCTCAATGAAGAATAAGAAGAGAGCAAAGGAGAGAATGAAATTAGCTATCCATTGAGTCCCAAAGGGTACATGGCTGGAATTCAAAGAGACAGCCACTACCATGACCAAAGAGAACAACTCTTCAGACTCCTGATACATTACAGGGAATTTAATAGTTCTTGGCAAAATAACTCTATCACCTTAAAATATTCTTTTCTTTGAAACTTTGAGGAAACAAAATTAGTTTTAAAATTCTTTCCAAAAAATTAATATAGAATTTTAGACCAATTCTTGTAAGCAGAATGTGTTCTTGCACTGATTTTGTTATGAAGCAGCCAAGGGGTGTACATGAATAGCCTCTCTTTTATTATACAATCAACTTTCCAATGGCCTGCAGCTTCCTAACTTCTCATCAATCAATTAAATCACAAAGGAAGATCACAGTTCCCATTGTCTGAACTCTCACACTGCAAAGCATGTGCCTTTCACAATAAATGCAATACCTCCAATGTAATTGCTCAGGTTAATAGTAAGAAAAATAGAAATAAACATCAATTTACATAGAGCAAAATAATTTTGAATTTTTAAATAACCCAGGAAAATGGTTGGCATATGAGTTGAGGAATACAAGAGAAAATGATATTACCATTCCAAGGTAGAAACACCATAGTAATAGATAACTTAAAGATGAAGACAATTCATCAATATTATTCTAAAATACACAGAGAAGAAAAAGTTTCCCTATGAAAGCTTGATGAATGTTTAAAGAAACAAAATTTACCCAAGAGCAAAGAAAAACAAGAACAGTTAATGAATGGACCCATAACAATAAGGAAAGTCTGTGAACCCATAAAAAGTAGAGAGCATATTTAGAACAGATAGTTTACCAGCTTTTTATGCATATTTTGAAGATGAATTATTAAACTCTTGCAAAAAATTATGAAATCTATTTTACAGATTGGAAAGGCAGTTGGATAGAGACTAATTTAGCACTAATACCTCAAGAAGGTCAGGATTTCACTTCACAAAATTATTGCCTGATATAATAAATAAATAATGACTATAAGTTATTTAAAATGATTTTAGCCAAGAGGATGAAAATAATTTTACAGGACTTTTTTCATAAAGATCAATGTATGTTTATTTACCAAAGGACAATTTATTCATTTATTTATATTAAACTTCTATGCTGCCTCTCTTGTAAAGGCAACTCTAGGCAACTTAGAGCCATATAATTAAAATACAATATAAAACCTAAAACAATATATACAAACCATACACTTAAAATTCAGTTGAGAGACAATATTAGAAATATATTGGAGATTTTGGAATATCCAAAACAATTTAGTGAAAAACAAGATGCACTCTTCTTAAGGGGCATGCATAAGCACACTAGCATGCCTACCGTTCCTGTCCTAATCTTTTCTTTTATTTCTATCCTTTTCATGTATTTATAATTATGTTTATACTTGTTTCTGTCATAAAATACATGCTTGACGAAAATAAAATAAATAAAAAATAAATCTTTCTATATGCAGAAAAGACCTTTAACAGTTTGAACTGGATGTTCTTGTTTAAATTTTTGGAAAATATAACTGTTGGTTTATTAAATGGATAAAATGCTTTGATTAGAAAAAGATCAACTACTATATTTATTAATGATGGAAACCCCTTATGGACTTTTTGCTGGAAAAAAAATAAATTGACGGTTAATGGATTTGAGGAAAGATCAGATTATGGAAAGAAGTAAACTTTGATCTTTCTTCTAAAGAGAGGGGAAAAGAAAAATGTACATATAATTTCCAATAAGAAAGTGGAAGCCTGCTTTCTTTCTTTCTTTCTTTCTTTCTTTCTTTCTTTCTTTCTTTCTTTCTTTCTTTCTTTCTTCCTTCCTTCCTTCCTTCCTTCCTTCCTTCCTTCCTTTTTCCTTTTTTATCTTTCTTTCTTTCTTTTCCATTAATTTTCTCCATTTCTCTTATCCTTAACTCAAACTTTGTATTGTTTTGTGGAAAACGTCTTGTGTGTGTGTGTTTGTGTGCATATAGTACATATGCAAGAGGCAAGGAGATAGAAGATTGATAGAATCTGCTGGTGTATCAAGTAACAAAAAAAGGACTAGCACCCTTTATCTCATGGCATATTGCATCCATGATAAAATATTTATTCCCATTTTAAAAGTTGGAACATTTATTTGGACTATTGCTGCCACAGTAATTCATTTTAGGTCTTCAGCTAGTTTGAATAGCATAAAAGATCTTTCAAGAGCCTTCAGAAAACAATTTGATGCTTTTTTTCATTTGGCTTTTTAAAAAACCCACAAGTTATTCTATTAATAAAAATAATGATCTGAGGATATTTGAAAAGGAAGCACCAGGAAAAAAAAAACCTGAAGGTAATATTGAATGAAAATATGGAGTTGAAGAAAGGTTAAGTACCTCACTTCTTGTTCATTTTCAATTATCTTTTTCTAAAGAGCTTTTTAAGGAATAATAAAAATAATTGGATTAGAATTAAAACATGTGTGCATGCAATCTATAGTTTTACTTTTAAATTCCCTAGTAATAAAAATGACATGAAATATTTTTGGAGGTACAATTTTTATAAGGCAGGTTGAGGGGAATGAATGCAAGCAAACATATATAATAGAGAGAGGTTTTAAAAACATTAGGCAAAGAGGGGACCAAATATAGCTATTCTGAGCAGAAATTAAATCCTTACAAACTTGACACAAAAAGAGCTAATGGTTCCAATTCAGCCCCTGACATCTCTTGGAATTATCTGTATGAACTCCTGGAGAACTTCTGTTGGCCACTGTAGATGAAACCAAACTAGATGGTTTCGGATGATCTCATATTGCCTAGTTAGTACTCATAGTATGTTTCATTTTTATTGTTGGTAACATATATCTTACTTCAGATTAGAATTTCCTTCAAAATAAAGAATAGATTCTATTTGGGACAAAGTAACTTCCTACACTCTTTCTATAATTTTATGAGTTATCTTTAATTGATTTTCATAGGTCTGTAGCTGTGTCTCTGGCAACATACATTAATTACATTTCAAGGTTTCCCAGAGTGTTGTTTACTTTGTCAGATATATGTGCACACACATATAGACACACATACACAAGAGAGAAAAGTAACAAATATTTTAGAGCACAGGAGGTACCCACATACTTGAAGGCAACCCAATTCTTCCTTGTGTATGTTATACTGTCCTCTCCAGCAGAGATCCAGTAAATAATATAAATAATATAACAAATTAGATTTTTGTTTTTTTGATGTTTTTATAATTTAAAAAATGATTATAATATGGAAAAATAAATGTCCATTGTTATCCTGTCTGCAAAACAGAACAAAAAAAATTCTAAATTGGTCACTTAAAAGTCTTCCTGGATCACTCATACAAAGGTGCCTCTTGAGTTGCAAATGCTGATCAAGCAGTTTTTATCACTTTGTAAATCAGTCTGCTTGCTGAAAATAAATTTTTGCATACAATGTGTTGCCATATAGCGTAGAAAATACTGGATTATGAATGTGCATATGCCAAGAACATCTCTAATAGAGAATTCAACTTTGTGAGGTTACTAACAGATTAATAAAGTTCAATAAATAATTCAAACCATAACTAGTTCATGATGGGAACCTCAAAGGATTAAGGAATACAAAATTGAAACAGCTTTCTTTCAAAATAAGCAAGGCTCGCTTGTAGCTACTTCAAAGAAAGACCTTGTGGAGGCTATTTTCAGATAATTTTGCTTCTAGAAGTGCATATTCAGGCATGTGTTAAGTATCATCAGGTTTAATAATTTTGAGAGCTTAACCCAATGTCCCTCGTTGGCCTTCTGCCATGAGGTTACTTGACTATACAACAGATGACTACTTTAATCTCCCACAGTGCCTTGGATGATTAGATACACTTGGGCATGCTGGGAAATTTAAATGACCACCTGTCACAGATGCCAAAAAAGGATTGGGTTGGAGTCCACAGCATGCGTCAGCACATGTGGCCCTTCTCAAGATACAAGGACCCTGCAAGATGCCCAAGGATACTGGATGCTGTTATCCAGCTTGCTTTCATAATGATCAGATGTTTTCAGGGTTACAGATTTTGTTTACAAATCGAGACATTATATTTTAACAACTGGAGGTTGATATTTTTCAAATTTTAAGTTTAGAGACGTTACAGTGTTCAAAGTTAAAAGCAGAAATAAAAGTACATACTCTACTGTCCAGCAGAATAGGATAGGATAGGATAGGATAGGATAGGATAGGATAGGATAGGATAGGATAGGATAGGATAGGATAGGATAACAGAGTTGGAAGGGACCTTGGAGGTCTTCTAGTCCAACCCCCTGCCCAGGCAGGAAACCCTACACCACTTCAGACAAATGGTTATCCAACATCTTCTTAAAAATTTCCAATGTTGGAGCATTCACAACTTCTGAAGGCAAGTTGTTCCACTTATTAATTGTTCTAACTGTCAGGAAATTTCTCCTTAGTTCTAAGTTGCTTCTCTCCTTGATTAGTTTCCACCCATTGCTTCTTGTTCTACCCTCAGGTGCTTTGGAGAATAGTTTGACTCCCTCTTCTTTGTGGCAACCCCTGAGATATTGGAACACTGCTATCATGTCTCCCCTTGTCCTTCTTTTCATTAAACTAGACATACCCAGTTCCTGTACAAAGAATCTTTGTACTGTAATATTCATTCTTTCCCTATTTTGACATTTTGCTTTTTGAAATCAAGGATGAATTTAAGTTGTGACTTTTAATATAGGGGATAAGCAACAAACACATTACATAGTCAGAAAAATGTGTTATTCAGAGATTTCTACAGGCTTTCCTATGTCCTAAACCCCAGCAGCCAATCTAAACATAGTCTGAAGCATAGAGCAATGGTTCCCTTTCTAGCTCGGCTGCCTGGCAGTGGGGAGAGGGAATGGTTCCATGTGAGCGGCAGGTGAGCGTGCTCACATGCACAATTCCATTTGCACAAGTGGAGTGGTACAAGCGCCTGCTGCTTGAGCGGTTCAGTTCCAAATGGGCCATGGCCTGGGGGTCGAGGATCCCTGCCGTAGAGGATCTCAAAATTGGAAGTCAGGAGACAACTAAGTGCCAAACTCAAAGTTTCCCATTTCTTGCCTTACAAGCTACATTCAGGCATCATGTATCAGGTTTTATTTTTGGGCATAGGCATCTACAAATGAAGGTAAATATACGTATCCCAGGATAATGTTGTAGGAGCCAATCTGGGTCAGTCACTGGGACCAGGGGTTTAGTATTTTGAACTTTCAGACTCATGCTGAATCCCACATTCTGGTAAGAGAGAAGTTCCTGATGATGATGATGATGATGATGATGATGATGATGATGATGATGATGATGATTGCAATTTATATGCCACCTTTCTCCCGAGGGACTCAGGGCGGCTTACAAAAATGACAATTTCAATACAAATCACAATAAAATTAAAATCAAGATGAACTCCAGCACGAGTCTGAAAGCTTGGAAAACTAAACCTCTGGTCCCAGTGATTGACCCAGATTGGATCCTGCAACAGGCATCTACAGACACATTTATAGCTTCCCATTACACTCAAAATTTCCTAGTTATATACAGAGCCAAACAATGGTATTTGAAAATGTGTGATGTTCAAGTTTTGTGTGAAAGAATGAAGGGTCAAAGTGGGACAATGAATTCTACAGATGTTCATTTAAATGGAGGAAGTGTATTTTCAACAATTGCAATTTAAAAAAAAACTCAAGCTCCTTTTAAGTGAACAATCTGTCTTTTGCCAAATAATTCAAAGTTTATATAGCACTTTTATTACATTAATATTTATAAGATGGTACTTAACTGCCATTAGAACAGTCAAGGAAATTCACCCATAGATTTGTTTCAGATAAAAATGGTGTAATGCACCTAAATGGATGATTGCCAATACATAGACTTCAATCTGCATTCTTTGCGTACAGTACACTAACAATGTGTATTTTTGAAAGATGTACAAAAGGAAAAGAAATCATACATTTGAGAAAAATTTGCTGTTGTGTATGTTTTAACTCATTCTACACTATTCAGATAATTGGGTGGCATACTATTAAGAGCATATATTAGGAATTGATGCATTTAGTGGGAAAGCTGAGTTCCTAGGGTAAAAGGCTAAAGGTCTGAAATCTCTCTTCGAACATCTCTGAATATATACTCACTTCATACAATCTTCATACAATAGTATAAATTTTATTTAAAGAAGTTTCTAATTGCACAAATGCAAGAACTGAACTTGCATAGATAATATAAACAAATAAGGCAATAATGATTTTTAACTAGCACACTATGTTTATATTTATGTTTATTATATTTGTATACCGCCCTTCTCCCGAAGGACTCAGGGCGGTGAACAGCCAGCAGATAAAATACATAAAATACAAAATTTAAAACAATATTAAAATCCAATTATATCAATTTGGTCCACAGTTAAAACACCCCTATATTAAAATCCATAATTTAGCAATTTAAAAATTAAAACAATTTTAAAAAATTAGATCAGGTCAGCCTGGCTTGATGAAACAGAAACATCTTTAAGGCACGGCAGAAAGTGCACAGATCCGGGATCCGCCGTATCTCTGGGGGCAACTAACACCAAAGTAAAACAAAGGCCTTATTGCAGTCAAAATGTTTATTTATAATTTAGCGACAAAGAATCTTTGCAACAAATGGTTCCTGCTTGTCTCCACTGGATTTTCAAAATAAATTACAGAACTGCCTCTAATTTCTCATAAAACTGCTAGGAATACCCAGGGTGCGTGTATGAGAGGGGGGGAGCTACATTTGCTATACATAGGAATACTGCTTGCTACAAAGCGATGATTATTGAAGTTTCTATGCTCTACTACAGAGGTGTCAAACTGGTGGCCTGCTGGCCAGATGCATTATGCACAGGCCACGTCCACCCAAAATTAATAGTTAAATAAAGAATACTCATACTGAGGAAAGTTGCAGATGACTTTTAAATGTCATTAACATAGAATATGCATAGTTCAGGACTGAACTATGGACTGCTTGGTGCTTTATGAATTTGGCTGTTTTCTTGTAGATATTTTGTTACCCAACTAAGTAACATCTTGAATACTAGAAGAGAGTGAGGCTTGCTCTATATTTATATTCAGTAGCTTTCCCTGAAAAAGTTGGTGGGTTAGTGAGTTAGTATAAGTTTATGAGCTTTGTGATTAGGTTCATGCCACACACTATGTCGGACCCTTGCAAATGGGTCAGACTTCTGGTCCGGTTTGGGAAGGAAAGAGGGGGGGATGCCAGCCCAACTGGGTTTTGAGAGAGTGACTAACCCAAAGTTATTCAGCTGGCTTTCATGCCTAAAACAAGATTAGAACACACAGTCTTGTGGTTTTTAGGCCAGCAACTATATATACATTTATTTGTATAAAAAAATAATATCCACATTAAGTAGACATAAAAACAAAGATGCATAGTGTACACTACTTTGCATGTTGTTAATAAATTCTTATATTCCATCAACAAGTTTGGAAAAGTGAAAATTTATGTCTACACATATGCTCCTGTTTATTTTAAACTCTGGGAGTATGAATATAATGCATTCATACATAAGAGTCAACCAGAATTATTTTCTCGACTTTCCCCAGAAAGCCTTGAATGTCATCAGTAAGCAATATCAAACATATCCAATATCAAGCAATTTTGATGTCATCAATAAGCGGTATCAAACACAAATAAAAAAGAATGAATTCCAAATGCTAGCAGTGAAAAACAATGATGAAAATTAATTAAAGAACAATTGGAATCTCCTTTTGAGAAGATCTTCCTTTGCACCCATCCTCTGATTCACTCTCGGGTTCCTTTGCATTTGGGGAATAATATTCACTGACTAATTAAAAAAAGTACATCTCTTAAAGGTTTAGCTAAGATTTTGTTCCAAGCTGACAACCCATTTATATAAAAGTCATAGTCCTGCTCAAATTGTCATCCCATATAGTTTTATCTTTGGTCTTTTAGGTATTTGTATGCTAATCACACAAAAGGCAAATAAACCTAGATTGGAAATCAAAGATTGGTTGTGTACAAGTAATCGAGTGCATGAATGCTTTATTTAAAGATAGAAGCTTTCTAAACCAGGTATTATTATTGAACTAAGACTATCTATCCTTTTTGACACTTTTTAAATTAAGTTCTTCCTCTAATTTATGTTTTTGTCAGCATTGTTCCCATACTTGGTTTTAAACTGATTCTTTTTTCTTCTCTATGTAATTAAGTACCACGAAGTGTGTGCCTATTTGTGTCAGCGACACACACAAAAAATATTTTAATGATCCTAACAACTCAGTTTAACAAATTGATAATTTGTATATAGCAGCAGAATTATACAAGCTTAGGAAATATCTGAAGAACCAAGGCATATCTGAAGAACCTAAGATATCATTTTCACCTCTTTACCTCAATATTTCTTCCTTATATTCCCTTCATTTTTATTCTAGTCATGTTCCAACAAGGCTATATCTTTTTCATATAAAATTAGGAGATCAAAAACAAACCAAAGCAATAATGCTGAGGTCAAAACATCAATTTATATTCTTCTCTGCTTCTTTGCTCTGCTGTCAGCAACTTTTGTACCAGAGAGCCAAAAAAAGACTTTGTAAAGATGGATTTGCACCATCACTCATGCCTAACTCTTTAGGACCTATGCTTTTTGCTGCCTTCTTATAGCTAATCCAACCTGCTATACACTTGTTCTCTATGCTATTTGACTTAAATAGAATTGGTGGATCTGATTCTGAACAAACAGATCTCAGAACAGCTGCAGTATGAGAAGTGATGGCAGTCAGATAATCCAACTATAATGTCTTCTTGGAGGGAATTTGGAACAATATAATTTCTTCAGTTTGATCCCTACTCTGTTGGGATCAAAACTATTGTTTTGAGAACCTAAATATTTTTAATAGTAATATACAATATATACCCATTTTAAGTGTACAATTAATGTGTATTAGAAACATTGGGTATAATTCTGCAATCAGACTTTTAACTGGAACAAAAGAAAAGAAACTGAAGGCTTGATTTTGGCTGCTCAAAAGCTAGATATTTGAAGTATTACAATGAAGGCTGCAGAATCGTCAGATGATTCCAAATACAGATTGTAGAAAGAGGCAGAAGAAACTGTAGACCATATACTCAGCTTATCCAAGAGCAAACTAATTATAAATAACAACATAAACAAAGTCACCAGAGTGATTTAGTGAAATATATATAAAAATTATTATGCCAGTAATGAAAAATTGGTGGGAACATAGAATTGAAAAAAGTGGTTAAAAATGAGCTGTGGGACTTCCAAATTCAAACTGATAAAATCTTCTCTTATAACACATCAGATTTAACTGTGACTGAAAAGAAAAAAGTGTGGATATGTGGCAATACCAGGAAATAGTAGCACAGAAGACAAAGAATTGGAGATCAAGAACTAAAAATCAAAATTGAAAGGTTATGGCATAAACTGGTCATGTGGCTCCAGTGGTATTTGGCACATTGGGTGCCATACTAAAACACCTTCAACAGCATTTAGTAAAGTTGTGCATTGGCCAAAATTTCCATTTGTCAATTACGAAAGGTCATGCTGCTTGGATCCACACATACACTACAATGATACATTACAACATCCTATGTTCTTAGGACAAATTCATTATGTATGAAGGCCAACACTAGCTAAAGAACTGGCAGCTGTAAGTTTAAACGTTTGTGTATACAATAATAATCAGGAAAAATCTGATTGAAATTTATCTAACTTCTTTAACTCAGACTATATCTCTCTCAAATCCAGAGTATTTAAGACTTAAGACTGATTTTGCCAGCCTATATGAGCATAACTGGACTTAAGCAATTTATCAACATAAAAATTATTAAAATATTAAATTGCCTAACCCAGTTCATTGCATTTATAGTATAATGCCTAAATGTTACTTTCTTTAAAAAAAAGAATCAGTGAAAGGTTTTTCTTGTTAACTTGCTAACTGAAATATATATTGATACTAGAGGCCACATGAAATTGTTTCATTTTCCATTCTCCTCTTTTTTGTACTTATGCTTCGTGTAGCCAATATTAAGCTGCTTCTTATATAGTTGATCTTTGTATCATTTTTCAGGGCAGTGGAGATGATGGTAAATTAATTATGCATTTTCCATGCTATGTAATATTAGAATTAATAACAGAATGATGAGGCTGTTAAAATGATAGAAAGGTAGATACCACATGCAATTGAATTGCCTTCAGTGCCTTTATTTATACAATTACTTTACAGTCAAGAATGGCTCTCCAGCTTACAATGGCCTAGCTCAGCATTCTCATTATAGATACTGTTCTAAAGATATTATGAATATATCTTCACAATTTACACTGTCATGGCAAAACAACTTATGAAATCTCTGTTTGAACTTTAACAAGTACAACATCAAAACAAAGGACAAATATTTTTTATCAAATAAATTAAAAATACAAATGAGAAAATCTTATAAAAGCCAATGTATTTGTTCTTCTATAACAATTTTTTCAATTCATTGTATTAATAAAAATGTAGCATACCTTCTTGCTGGAACAGGGTTAACTTTCAATAAAAGTTAATAAAAGTTGCATGATTGCAACTTACAAATACCTGGAAGACTTTCATACAGAACATAGAAATGACGCTTTGGAGACCAGGACTGGAATCAAATGGGCATAAATTATACGTAGATAACTCAATTTTAACTAAGGATGATGAGAAATACATTAACAATGGGAAATATTCAAATACATTGTATCAGGAGACAACGGACCCTACTTTTCACTCTAGCTATTTAAACAAAGGCTGGATGGACATCTGCCTATTTTATATTCAGACAACTTGCTAATTGATATTTTTATGCTAAGCAAGTATTATTTATTGCAATAAAAACCAGCAGTATTACTGATGATTGAAAAAGTAATATTTTAAAATGCATGTGTTTGAATAATAGACTAGATATTACATTTTGTAATGTACTTTCCGGGTTTTGTTAAAATTATGTTGTATCTCATTTTAATATATTCTAAATTATTTATTTCAAATCTGCAAAATAATCCTTTCTATTTGATCAATGCCAGGTTTTGACCCCCAAATGTGTGATTTAGCAGCCCAAGATGGTCTCTGAACATCAAAAGAGTTTATCTCCCTTACTACTAATTATTATAATCAATACAAATGTGTGCCAGAATTATGTTTTCTAGTTCATGGGTTATGACATATAGACAGTTATTTTCCCCCCACTATCTCTTCTTTTATCATTTCTTTTATCATTTTATCTACATGCCAATCAATTTTTTGTTTTCCAAACCTTTCTTCAGTTAGAAAACATGGTCCCAGTCATACGTAATAAATTATCTTCCTTCACCATCTTCCCAGCCACATAGGGAAGATTATCTAAATCATTGTCCCATTTCAAAGGAATAATTAGTCATCCTGCTGGTTGAGAAAAAGAAAATGTGACATTATGTACGCATGTCTTGTTCGTTTTCTGGTAGGTTTTTTTTTTTCTTCATTAGATTGACTTACACTAACTCTTTGTGATATGTGTTTTCCTACTCACAGATATGAGTAGGAAAACACATATAGACATTTATTAATATAACAAGTTGAAGAGTCACATTTAGAATTTTTTTTTTTATGTTGCCAAATTCATTGTTAAGAAAAGGTTTTGTTTGTATCAGCATAACTTTCTTTTTTTCATTTCACTTCTGGTCAACGCCGAATTGAGCAGGTTGCACCTTAGGGTGATAAATGAGTCATTAATAATATGGAATTGTGCCAGGTGTGTTTATTGTTTTATGACAATTCACATATTTAGAAAGCAATCTCTTAATCTTTCTATAACAGATGGCTTTTAAACAGAGTTTCCAAGGTTTGATTATTTTAATAGAGATTTTTTTAAAAAAAATATTATTAAAATTTTAAATGATGTAGAAAACTCAGTCAGTATGCTGAGAAATATTTTATTCTTTTTGGAGTAGTGCTTTTGGTAGATAAGGGGTGGAAGTTAAAGTTCTTGCAATATTAGATGGAATCAGAAGTAGTGATCAATGTAGTGTATTAGATAATCATTTTCTACCAAAATAATCTTGTAATATGCTATTTGCCAATGTAGTCATTTCTTCATGGAGTACTTATTTACTCTGTCAATGACCAACTTTTTGTGTAGGACTATTCTTCATGCATAAAAAAGAGTATACTTCCTCTTTAACAACTGATAAATAACAAAGAATGCATGTAATTTTTGTAAATATTCACGTCATATTGCAATATTAGCCTGGACCAGTGGTGAAATCCAATTTTTTTTACTACCGATTCTGTGGGCGTGGCTTGGTGGGCATGGCAAGGGAAGGATACTGCAAAATCTCAATTCCCACCCCACTCCAGGGGAAGGATACTACAAAATCTCCATTCCCTGCCTGCTTCTGGGAGAAGGATATTGCAAAATTTCCATTCCCACTCCACTCTGGGGCCAGCCAGAGGTGGTATTTGCCAGTTCTCCAAACTGCTCAAAATTTCCACTACCGGTTCTCCAGAACCTTTCAGAACCTGCTGGATTTCACCCCTGACCTGGACTAAGTGTTATCCACTTATAAGCATCATAATTTTATGAAAAAGTAATCATTTATTTATTTATTTAAACGGTGAAACTGTCCATAAAGCTTTCTCAGTGGTTTACAATAGCACAAACCACACTAAAAATAATCCCACTGTTTGAATAAAAATATATGCAATAACATAAAAATAAAATAAAATCAATAAAAACAACATATAAGCTAGGCAGCTGCAAGTTAGTTCTATGGGTTGCCACCATAGAAAAAGCTCTCCTTCTTGTGAGGCTTATCTAACCTCCTTTGGCAAGGTGGAGCTGGAGGAGACTTCATTAGATGATGTTATTGCTTACATACAGAAGCTACATGCAGAAAGAGGTGTTTCTTCAGATAAATAAAGTCCTTCACCATTTAGGACTTTAAAGGTCAAAACAGCATTTGAACTGAGTTTGACAACAGTATAAATGTTGAAATACTGGTGTAATATCATATCAGCCATTCCCAGTGAGAAACCTAGTCACTCTATCACCATGTAAGGTGGGTGCAGATTCTCCATGACAGGAAAGGCTCCATTCTGCTGGACATATTTACCATTCACAAGTACCATCTTCATGTTATCAGGATTAAGATTCTTATAATCTTACTATTCACCATCTCATTGAATTGAGTTGAACTGAGTTGGCTCTCAGTGTACATGCAAACGATACAATCATCATCATAATCACATCAATAAGAGGATGAGTAGGAAGGATAATAAGAAAGATAATAATCCTATAGCCATACTACTTGATAAATACACATACTGACATTAGACAGAACTGTGAAAATTAGGTGTTCATCAGAATGATGGCCCGAGGAAAAAACTGTCCCCGTGTTTGGCTGATTTTGCAATGTCCTATAAAGCTGCTCCAAGGGGGTGAGTTGAAACAGTTTATGTTCAGGATATGAGAGGTCGTAGATATTTTCTCAGGCCTCATAGTGAATATACCGGTCTTCTATGGAAGGCACGCTGGTTGCAATTGTTTTTTCTGCAGTCTTAACTATTTGTTGGAGTCTGTATCTGTCCTGTTTAGTTGCTGTACCAAACCAGACAGTTATAGAAGTACAGATGACAGACTCAACAATTCCTCTGTAAAACTATATGGGTATCTACGAGACCGCCTTCTGCCACCGATAGCCTCCCATCAACCGATATGCTCCCACAGAGAGGGGCTCCTCCGGGTGCCGTCAGCTAAACAATGCCGGCTGACGACCCCCAGGGGGAGACCATTCTCTGTGGGGGCCCCTACCTTCTGGAATGAGCTGCCCCCGGAGATTCGTAGGATTACCGACCTACGTACCTTTCGCCATGCCCTAAAAACATTACTATTCCAACAAGCAGGGCTGACCTAAATAATAATAATAATTTTACTATTTTAATGGGTTGTTTTATTAGAATTTTCAGCCAATTGATATAATTGTTTTAACTTGTTTGTAATTTTTCTATTGTCATGGTTTTATTTTTGGCTGTACACCAGCCGGAGTCCTTCGGGAGAAGGGCAGTATAGAAATTTAAAAAATAAAAATAAAAATAAAATAATATATCAACAGATCCTGGAGCAATCTGAATTTCATGAGTTGACACAGAAAGAATATTCTTCACTGTGCCTTTTTAATGATGGTTCTGGTGTTAAGTGTCCATTTCAAGTCCTGGGAGGTTATAGAACCCAAATATTTAAAGGACTCTACTGCTGATACTGTGCTGTCAAATTTGGTAAGAGGTGATGAAATGGAAGGGCTCCTTCTAAAATCCACTGTCATCTCTACAGTTTTAAGCATATTCAGCTCCAGATTGTTACAGCTGCACCATAGGGCCAATTGTTCAACCTCCCATCTGTATGCAGACTCATCACCATCTTGAATGAGGCCAATAACCATTGTCTCATTATTGGTTGCATTCAGGATTTGGTCAGGCAAAGGAAGGAAGGAAGGAAGGAAGGAAGGAAGGAAGGAAGGAAGGAAGGAAGGAAGGAAGGAAGGAAGGAAGGAAGGAAGGAAGGAAGAAATACATAAATGATTCTCATGACTTTTAGCTGCTGGTCCCAACTCCTGTTCTCACTTCCAACATCCCCTTCTACCCCATCCCATTATACATCTGCTTTGCTGATCACTATTTAATCACTATTTCCAGGATATGAATAGGGCAGGGATGTCTAACTCCTGGCCCGCAGGCCAGATAAGTCACATAATGGCCAAGCCTTCGCCTGGTTTAGCAAAGGAGAGGGGGAAATCCCAATATGTCATGTGATGCTGCTGTGACGACGTGAGTTTGACACCCCTGAAATAGGGAGTGTTCTGTATTTATCTCTGGTTTTGATTGGATTATTGTATTTTCTGACCAGGGCTTGAATCTGAACCAAATCTAAGCTACTATTGCCCATTCTGAACCCTTAGTTAATTCCACTTATGAATAAATGATTTAGCTGTTGTGAAAAGCATTCAGAAAACATATGTTAGGATTTAGCTGTTTCTGTTATTATTTGGTTCTATAAAGGCCATGAAATAGAGACATACTAGAGCATTGGAAGAAATGCATGGCATTGCAATCACTCATCATCAATCAGGTGCTCCAGCTTCCACCCTGTTTGAGAAACCAGGTTTTTTTAAAAAAATTCAAATGATTGCAGAATCAGATCTCAATGAGCCTTGAGTGGAATAGTATTACACAGGCAGGAACAAGAAAGTGCACTTTGGCAGTCTAAAAGAGGCAGGATAACTGATTTTGCTCCTTACAGAAAATCAGGTTTTATTTATCTTATTTTTAGCTTACATCTATCTGCTTGCCTATATGACTAATTGACTTTTTTCCCCATAGAAATGTTATAAATCTTCAATGACTTTATTTGAAGGAATCCCACATCTTGAAATCCCAAACACTTTTTAGATCATGTAAATGCAATGCATATTCTTAAAGATAATTCTTCCACATCCAACTTTAATTGACTGGAATAATTTGTTTCTTTGAAAAAAATACCACATACTATTGTATTAAACTGCTTCATGCCAAAACATGCAGAATTTTCAATGCAGATAGAAATATAGTGGATTTTAGTGGATTTTATATATCTTTTATTTTCTATTTCTATTTATTTTATTCAATGTTGCAGTTATTCAGTATCTTTGGAATTGTCTTTCTAGCTTATTTAAAAGACAAGGAATTTTGATTTCCTTCAGTCTCAAGAACTTCCTCTGCACTGTTCTGTTTTAGTTTAAACTTTCAATCCTTTTTTTCTCCCACTGCCTACATATCTGACTACATACGACTGGTAGATTTTCAACAACTATGGTATTGTTTTGTCTTTAGTAACATCAAAGCTAAAAATGTAATGTAACAAAATTGCATTTGAATGTAATTAATGTCATTACTTAAAATGTAATGATTAATACATAAAAATACTGAATAGATAATAAGAAAGAATAAATGAAGAAGCAATCTGAATTTAAAATAGCAGGAATTATAATGCCTTAAAGAAGCTTCAAAAATTTTCCTCCAACTAAAGATTTTTTTTAAAAAAAGGTAGTATGCATCTTTTTACTTCCAAACAGAGAATGATTCATTTTAGTAGCACTGATCAGTTCTAAGTATCATGGAACAATAAACACAATCCTCAAAGAAAGACAATTAATTTATACATTTTATTAGGCAATTTATTTGTTTTTAGGAAGATATTTGTTTTAATTTTGTATCAGCTAAAGTATTAGGAAGACATGAAAATCTTGTTTTCAAGCTTTATGTAAATTTTAAGGCAATCAGTTTTGAAAAATGTCAACAAATAAACTTAATTTAAATAAACTCAATTTCTTTTTGCTTTATTTTAGCATAGGGTACTGTCTTTAAAAAATAAGAGACTGGTTTCAGGTCCTTTCCCAAATGGGCAAGTTGGGATTAAATTATCCTGTTACACCAAACTTTTCAAAATAAAATGTAAAATAAACTTCAACCAAATATACACATGTTGACATTTGAATATGCTGTTTTGAAGCACTCAGCTTTCTGGAGCACCCTGCTGTGTCCCCTGCAGAGTCTTCATCACTATCATCAGTCATGCATAAAATAATTGTTTTTCTGCTTTTACAAGGAAATCAAGAATACTAGGCATTCTGTTTGAAATGAAAATGAAGGCAACACGCTTAATCACATCAAGAACGGTCAGCTGTTGTCTTCGAAACATGCATATAAGTGAAAAACAAATAGTTTACTGTAAGGCCTTATGCTCTGATCATTAAACTTTTCTATACTTAAACTAATGTTGCTTATGAATAAATGGCTTGCCAAAAAAGTAGTATTTATTATAAGTGAAATAAGAGGCAGAGCATAATTGTGACAAGTGTTTCTTATTATAGGTGGCCAAACGGACAGACAGGAAGCAGATAAAAACATCTAGATTTTTAATTAAGATTTTAAATAAAAGTTTTTAGTACCAAATTAACCTTTCTTGAACAACTTGTAATTATTGCATAATAAGGATAGTGTGAAAATTTTGAATGGTCAGGCTTTGAATGAAAGTATATTGTGCCAAGCAAAATTACCAGGAAACATATATTTCTAATATTCAGTTATCAATGTTATCACTGTTTTATGGAGGTGCTCAAAAGATATAAATGAAACAAAATATTAGCTTTGTTTTTAAGTTGTTGCCCTGCCTAAACTAATGGGCTGAAAGGCTTGGAAGAATATTCAATTTTAGGAAATCAGAAAAGAAATATAAACCATAGTGCTGAAACCACATTCTCCCAGAGGAAACAAAGTCTTCCAAAACAAGTGAATTTAGTGGTAATGATTGCATATAATTGTTTTAAGTTCTCAGATGCAGACTTTTGTAGTCCTGTGGAAACATGAGGTCTAAACTTAGTTTTTTATTGTGTTATTTGCTCACGATTCTACCTGCCTATCCATTAACAGTGTCATCAGACTTACCAATAGATATTTGATTTTTTTTTTTTTTAGAATGTTAGTGCTTTATTCATAAGATATGTGTCTGTGCATTTATGTAAACAGGCAGATAGACAGACAGAAAGTCTCCATTCGGCTTAAAATATATTTTTCTTCCTGTTCTGTAGTCAGTTATGGGCACATCTGACCTTTTGAAAATGAACTTCTATGTGTGTTCCTAATGTACAAAGATTGGCATTTACCTTCTACTTTGTCTACATTCCAAGGAACTATTTTTCTTCTGGTCTCTGTTTCTTTCAGCCTGTTTTAATTTACTCCTTCCTTCCTTCCTTCCTTCCTTCCTTCCTTCCTTCCTTCCTTCCTTCCTTCCTTCCGCTTTCCCTCTCTCCCCCTTTCTTCCTTCCTTCCTTCCCTTCCATCTTTCCCTCCCCCTCCCTTCCTTCCATCTTTCCCTCCCTCCCTCTCCCTCCCTCCCTCCCTCCCCCTCCCTTCCATCTTTCCCTCCCTCCTTCTCCCTTCCTCCCTTCCGTCTTTCTCTCTCTTCCTCTCCTCCCTCCCTCCCTCCCTTCCTTCCTCCCTTCCATCTTTCCCTCTCCCTTCCTTCCTTCCGTCATTCCCTTCCTCCCTCCCCCTCCCTCCCTTCCATCTTTCTCTCCTTCCTCTCCTCCCTCCCTCCCTCCCTTCCTCCCTTCCATCTTTCCCTCCCTCTTCCTTCCAGCTTTCCCTCCCTCCCTCCCTCTCCCTTCCTTCCTTCCATCCATCTTTCCCTCCCTCTTCCTTCCGTCTTTCCCTCCCTCCCTTCCATCTTTCCCTCCCTCCCTCCCTCCCTCTCCCTTCCTTCCTTCTTTCCCTCTTTCCCTCCCTTCCTCCCTCTTCCTTCTTTCTTTCTTTCTTTTTTTCTTTCTTTCTTTCCTTCCTTCCTTCCTTCCTTCCTTCCTTCCTTCCTTCCTTTTCCCTAATCTTCCTTGGGTTCATTAATTTATTTTTTTAAACCATGTACCTATTTCTTTGTACAAAGGCAACCTGCCCTTGTACAGCTTTCCTCCAATCTTCTGTCATTTCAGTATTATACTCGTCAGCCTTCTTCCCATTCTCTTCATATTTTCTACTACCCCAACTCTGTTATTCTGTTATATGTATTTACTGATTCTTCATAGACAACAAAAAGCTGATTCTTCTAGGTTTGTTGGTGCAAACTGCAGATATACTCATATTCACAAAACTAAAAGGAAAGTATACAAGTATGTTTAAATGTTCTCCACAAATTTAATACTAGCTGAATTCAATCTTCAAACAGGACCTTGAGATAAGTATGAAGCATGGGTATATTATGCACAGAAACAAAGCAGATCATTTTCAAACCTCTGCCAGATCAAGCTGCAAGGAAGTTTGCTTGTACAATTGGATTTCACAAAGCCTAATGCCTTACCCTACTCCCACTTTTACAGTTCAGTTTCATGCACATCATTTAGCCTTCCTCTTTTATTTTAGGTGATGATATCTTTTATTCACATACCTAGAAAAGATGTCCTTGACTGTACTAACTATAGACATTAATACTGTTAAGGGTGGATTATAAAATCCCAAGCCAAGATCTGATACATAAGGGAAAAATATTTCAATAGCACTGGCAGTAGTTCATTTTAAATAGAAAAAGAGTCTCTCTCTCTCTCTCTCGCTTGCTCGCTCGCTTGCTTGCTTATTTTGATTTTTTAGACAGTGTCTTCAAATTAGAAACACTGGTAAAATCCATCCTGGTCTGCTAGATTCAAATTTCAAATCTTGAAATACTTCTCACCTTAAAGATTGACTATCACAGCCTGTAATTTACCTAATATATGTAACAAAAAACATATTCATATTCATAATCTCTACTGAATTAAGTTGATGATCCACCAAGGCCTTCATCCTGTTTTCCAGATGTCTTTGGAAAGGCCACAAAGGCAGCACATGAAGAAAAGAAGTTTTTGAGTTGCTTTCTTCAGTGACTAAGCATGAAATGTTTACATAAGGCAGTTAAAGAACTCTTATCTGAAATCTAGAGACCTGCTACTAGTTAGTGTAGCTAAAATAGTTTAACAGTTGACATTTCTGAATAACAACCATAGTATAGTATGAAGTAAAAGAACAATGAGAAGTACCCCTGTTTTCCCCAAAATAAGACATTCCCTGATAATAAGCCCAATCAGGCTTTTGAGTGCATGGCAATAAGGCCAAGCACTTATTTCAGGGTTCAAAAAAATATAAGACAGGGTCTTATTTTCGGAGAAACATGGTATATGTTTCCTACTTCCAAGCAGAGAAGTAAAACAAGGCAATGTGTATTTCAGTTTTAAAGGCTGAAGTCACTTTATAGAAGAGATGGGCAGCATAAACATTTAGTAAACAAACAAATAAATGGTTACCATGTGGTATTTCATCCAACAGTACTTCTTTCCATTTGAAGCACAAAGTGTGCCTGGGGTGTCAGGTCAGTCATTTTCCACTATGTTTTGGAGAGGCAAACCTTTTTCTTCAGTTTACAACTTTCTTCCACAATCTATACTGGGACTACCATATACTGTATATACTACAAAAGGTTATCTAATCACCAGCTGACAACAACAATAACAAAAAATAGAGAAAATGCATACAGGTAGTCCTCAACTTACAACAGTTCTTTTAGTGACATTTCAAAGTTGCAACAGCACTGAAAACAGTGATTTATTGCCAGTTTTCACAGTTACAACCTTTTTAGCATCCCCATGATCATGTGATCAAAATTAAGATGCTTGGCAACTGGTTCATACTTGTGATCTTCATGGTGTTCCAAGGTCACATGATCACCTTTTGTAACCTTCTGACAAACAAAGTCAATGGGGAAACCAGATTCACTTAACAACCGGGTTATTAACTTATCAACTGCAGGGATTCACTTAACAACTGTGGCAAGAAAGGTCATAAAATAAGGCCAAACTCACTTAACAACTGTTTCATTTAACAACAGAAATTTGGGGGTCAATTGTGGTTGTAAGTTGAGGACTATCTGTATTTCGTTTGTCTGGATGTTTGGACCCCAGATAAGTAACTTTAATCTACAGTATGATATGATCATTTCCGTCTACCTAATGATAAGTCTGGCCTACATTGTAACTAAATTGCTTCTAAGCAAATAAAATGCATAGCAGTTTGTTATTTTTACATGTAATTACATCTAAACTTAGAGCACAAAATATATATTGTAAATTTCGCTAAACAGGCAGCAAACTTGCTTTTATTATACACCTATGCTGACCGGAAATCAAAGGAGTTGATAAAATTTTTACAATTTTCCTCTAGTTATACCTTGTTCTTCATGTAGTTATACTTATTTTAAATATAATTTAAAGGTAATGTATGGCAATCTCAATTCATTTCTTTATCAACTACAGACAAATGGAATGAAAGCATCACAATGCTATATAACAATATTATATAGATTATATAGTTATATATAACTAATCTTATTCTGGTTTTAAGAGTATATTAGCATGGTCACCTTGTTCCCTGTCTGTGACATAATCTAAATCATGAAAGTCCCAAAGGTGCGTTTTCAAGAGACAACTGGACTTTTTAATTTTTCTTTGAAGACGTTTTGCTTCTCATCCAAGAAGCTTCTTCAGCTCTGAATGGATGGTGGGGAATCCAGAGCTGAAGAAGCTTCTTGGATGAGAAGCTAAACATCTTCAAAGAAAAACCAGAAAGTCCAGTTGCCTCTTGAAAAAAAAGCACCTTTGACCTGGATGGCTGAGAATCTCCATAGATATCTGAATCATGAAAGTGAATCAGAGAGGAAACATGAAGATTTCTTGTTTAGAATTGGGCTCCATCGCCTTCTTGGTCTTCCATAATTTGATTCTGTCTATAGTACACTGCACTTCTTTTGTCTCAGTATTTCCTAGTTTCTTTGTGCAACCATTATTCCCCTTTTGTTCAACATCTATGTGAAGCCACTGGATGAGATCATCCGTGGCTTCAGGGTGAAGTACCACCAGTACGCTGATGACACCCAGCTGTACATCTCCACCCCGGGCCACCCCAATGATGCCCTTGAAGTGATGTCCCAGTGCCTGGAGGCCATGCGGATCTGGATGGGGAGGAACAGGCTCAGGCTCAACCTATCCAAGACTGAGTGGCTGTGGTTTCCGGCATCCCGATATAGTCAGTTTATACCATCACTGACTATTGGGGGCGAGTCTTTGGCCCCCACGGAAAGCGCTCGCAATTTGGGCATCCTCCTGGATATGCAGCTGTCCTTGGAAGAACATCTGACGGCTGTAGCCAGGGGGACTTTTTATCAGGTTCGCCTGATCCACCAGTTGCGGCCCTTCCTAGATTGGGATTCCTTGTGCACAGTCACTCATGCCCTTGTAACCTCTCGCCTGGACTACGGCAATGCTCTCTACATGGGGCTCCCCTTGAAGAGCACCCGGAGGCTCCAACTGGTCCAGAATGCAGCTGTGCAGGTAGTTACAGGAGCCGCATGGCACTCCTACATAACACCACTCCTGCGTGAGCTGCACTGGCTTCTAGTGGTCTTCCAAGTGCGCTTCAAGGTGTTGGTTATCACCTTTAAAGCGCTCCATGGCATAGGACCTGGATATCTTCGAGACCGCCTGCTGCTACCAATGGCCTCCCACTGACCTGTGTGCTCCCACAGAGAGGGCCTCCTCAGGGTGCCATCAGCTAAGCAATGTAGACTGGTGGCCCCCAGGGGAGAGGCCTTTTCTGTGGGGGCGCCTGCCCTCTGGAATCAGCTGCCCCCAGAGATACGAAGAATCAAAGACCTCGGGGCCTTTCGCCATGGCCTTAAGACCTTTCTTTTTCAGCAAGCCGGGCTGGCTTAACACTTTTTAAAATGTTTTTAATAAGTTTGTTTTTGTTTTTTTAACTATGGGGCCAAACACATATATATCTTTTTAACTGTATTTTAATGTTTATATTTATGTTTTTACTTTGGCTGTGCACCGCCCTGAGTCCTTCGGGAGAAGGGCGGTATATAAATCTGATAATAAATAAATAAATAAATAAATAAATAAATAAATAAATAAATAAATTCATAATGGGACTTAAAAAAAATGATGTGTTATAGAAATACATCCAATAACCCAACGGTCATTCAACAACTGGATAGCCCATGGAAATGCCTCCATGTTATTCTAATGCTTCCATGGAATTGGCACACTTCATTTTGCTAAGATACAGATGTCAAAACATATTTATTAATAGCGTGGACACCAGTAGAAGTAGAGTTTCTAAGTTTCAGCAATATGTATGAATACCAGATCTGGAGACTTAATTGATGGCGCAACTTTACATTGAATAAGCATTTGGATTTCTGAACAATATATTTGAATATTATCAGTAGTATTTTTTCCCATAAGAAACTGTTCCCCTACTTCTTTGAATCACACATGTACACTCTGGGAATATGCTTAATCGCAAGCACATTAACAGAATGGAAACAGTTTCAGGTTGTATAAAGACTGGAATTATCTTTGAAGGCAGAGCTATCCATGGAGGTTAGAGTATTTCTCAGCCTTACATTTTATTTCACGGAAGGAAACTGCTGGCACTTAAAACTGGCAGTGCTGCTATCCTCTTAAAACCCCGATTACTAATACCATGTGATGTCTTACAGAAAGCTGGATAACATATGTATCAGTTTGTACCCAGTACAAAGCTTCTCATAAATAAATAAGGCTAGAGGGATGTTTTGATGGCAGAGGGCAGCATTTTGTTCCATTCTCATTGAAAGATAGCCCTGGTTTAGAAAAGATATGTTTTGTGGCAAAACCACTGCTGTCATCTGGTTAAGTGCTGAGATGTTGAGACATGAAGCTCAAGTAAACATTTCAGCTTAATCTTGGATAGAACTGATTTACTTTGTAGAATTTCAAAGTCTATTTATTTTATAGAACGGCAGCTTGTTTGTCTTGACTCACCGTGACTTGCAATTTTTCTTCCTTTTTTTAATGAAAAAGGAGAAGTTAGAGAAAATATTTTAAAGGAAAAGAAGGAAAAAATGACTTTAAAAATGTGATCATAAGGAGAATAAAATCATATAAAGCACCAGCTCAGATGCATATTATTTGATATTAAAAAGAAAATTAAGCTGGGGTAAAATTATTATACATGTAGTGATGCTGGCAATCTAACACTATAATCCCACACACACTTCCTTATAACAAAGCTTTAATTCCACTGCAATATATTTCCAAGAAGATGGCATTTAGCATCATAGTGAAAGCAAGCTGGTCACACTGCTGCAACATTTCAAACAGTGAAGAAATGGGACATATAACATGGGGTGGTAGGTAGATGAATTCATTTTCTTTCCACCAAATGATATGGTATATATGATAGAAGAAAAGGACCTAAATCATTGTACTTATGGTAACTGTTCTTCAGAATTACAGAGTTGGAAGGGACCTTAAAGGTCTTCTAGTCCAACTCCCAGCTCAGGAAACCCCCTGCTTAGGAAACCTGCTGACCCACTGCTCAGGAAACCATGTAACATTTCAGATAAATGGTTGTCCAATCTCCTCTTCAAAACTTCCAGTGTTGGAGCATTTACAACTTCTGGAGCCAAACTGTTCCACTGATTAATTGTTCTAAATGTCAGGAAATTTCTCCTTAGTTTAGGTAGTTTCTTCCCTTGAATAGTTTCCATCCATTGCTTCTTGTTCTGTCCTCAGGTGCTTTGAAGAATAGCTTGACTCCCTCTTCTTTGTGGCAGCCCATGAGATATTGGAACACTGCTATCATGTCTCCCCTAGTCCTTCTTTTCATTATTTATTTATTTATTTATTTATTTATTTATTTATTTAATTTATATGCCACCCTTCTCCCAAAGGACTCAGGGTGGCTTACAAAAGAACGGAACAAAAATTACATAAACATTACAAATCCAATTAAAATTGATTAAAATTATTTAAAAATCACCCCTGCAGATCAGCCCATTTGATGGAAGAGCCACGTCTTCAATCTGTGGCGAAAGGAGACGAGGTCATGGACTGTCCTAAGGTTGGTGGGCAGCCCATTCCAGAGGATCGGCGCTCCCACAGAGAACGCTCTCCCCCTGAGGGTCGCCAGCCAACATTGTCTGGCTGACGGCATCCTGAGGAGGCCCGCTCTATGGGACCGCACAGGACGATGGGAGGATGGCAGGAGATGATCCTGCAGGTACCCTGGGCCTAAGCCATGTAGGGCTTTATAGGTGAGCACCAGCACCTTGAAACAGACCCAAAAGACCACCGGTAGCCAGTGCAGCTCGCGCAGGAGAGGTGTCACATGGGAGTAACGAGAAGCCCCCATAGCAACACGCGCGGCTACGTTCTGGACTAGCTGCAGCCTCAAGGTGCATCCCAAGGGCAGCCCCATGTAGAAGGCATTACAGTAGTCCAACCAAGAAGTAACAAGGGTGTGAGTGACCATGGCAAGGGCATCCCAGTCTAGGAAAGGGCGCAACTGGCACACAAGGCGTACTTGTGCGAAGGCCCCCCAGGTCATGGCCGTCAGATGATCTTCTAAGGAAAGCCGTGAATCCAGGAGGACACCCAGATTGCGGGCCCTTTCTGAGGGAGTTAGCACCTCCCCTCCTATCACAAGTGACGGGGCCACTAGATCACGAGATGCCGGTATTCACAGCCACTCAGTCTTGGATGGGTTGAGTCTGAGTCTGTTTCTTCCCATCCAGGCCCGCACCGCTTCCAGGCAGAAAGGGCATCCCCAGGGTGGTCCGGGGTGGAGATATAAAGCTGAGTGTCATCAGCATATTGATGGTACTTAAATTAAACTAGACATACCCAGTTCCTGCAACCCTTCTTTATATGTTTTAGCCTCCAGTCCCATAATCATCTTTGTTGCTCTTCTCTGCACTCTTTCTAGAGTCTCAACATTTTTTTTAACATTGTGGCAACCAAAACTGTATTCAGTATTCCAAATGTGGTCTTCCCAAGACATTATAAAGTAGTATTAACATTTTATGTGATCTTGATTCTATCCCTCTGTTAATGCAGCCTAGAACTGTGTTGGCTTTTTTGGCAGCTGCAGCACACTCCTGGCTCATATTTAAGTGATTGTCCATTAGTCAACTTATTATGAAGAAATAAGAACTTCTGCAATCAGTGATATCAACATTCAAATACTATTATTTTTAAGATGAGAACCACTTAAGCAAATAAATATATATATCTGGAGTTGACTTTTATACACACAGTATGCAAGTTTTCTGCCCAGTGCATGCTACTTTCATGCTACTTTCCAAGCACTCCAGAACCCTTCCTCCCTGTAGAATGTAAGCATTTGGATCAATATGGTAAACAGTGTAATACTTGTAAATTTCATACAAAAATCAGAGGGAAAAATGAAGTAGAATTTTTCATTTGTCTCTTTTTCTTGTTTTCTTCATTTCTTAGAGCAATTAATTTGAATGAAATGTAATATAACCTTTCATTTATTTTTAAAAATAGTCTGTATCTTGCTACAGCACCATATCCCTTATTCCATGAAGCTCTCTAGGATACTGATTCCTAAATCTTTCACCTCTGAGAAACTTGGATTTCCTCCAAGAAAGCAACTTGTTTGCGTGTGTGTGTATGTGTGTGTTGGGCTTGTATAATTATATATGGGAAAGGTAACAATATGATTCTTTCTTCTCTTCCCAATCAATACATATTTCGTTAAAATTATTAAGTGATTAATAAACCTCGGGTATATAAATGTTGGATACAGGTACTATACACTATCCTAGTCCACAAGAGAGGGAAATCCTAATCACATCACTGTTTATTAATCAGGACATTATCTTTCCATTCTCAGGAATATCCTGAAGTTTTGTTTTAGATTTTATTTGTGAAATATAAATTAAAAACTTATCTCGAATGTAATGTTATGTGATTCTTTAATTGTAATGATATACTCTTTATAGTCTGCTTCTAGTTTTAGAGGATTAAAACAGTGTTGGAGAAAAAGACATAATAACCTGAAAGCAGAGGTCCTACGAATTGCTCACATATAAAGCATGTGCTCTTCATGTAAAATTTCACTTATTCAATTCCTGCAATTTCACTTGCTCCTCCATGTTGTTTATAGGAGCAATAAACACTTGGTCCAGAAAGCGTTTATGACTTCTCTTGTTACATTTCTCTAGATTAAGCAAAAATTCTTAAGTATTTGTGTGTAGAGAGACTATCCCACATTCATAAAGTCTTGAATTTATAGTTGAGAAGGAATGCAAAAATCAAAATTGCAAGTAAAATATTACATGTTCATGGTTTTATAAAAGAGTAAAATAAATAATACGTTCTGTTCCTTTGCCACATACTTTTTGTGGATTTGTCTTAGCAAACAAAATACTAAAATGACATTTCGTTAAAAATGAGGATGACTAATTTATACCCGTCAGTGACATAAGATCATCATGTACCCAAATAATATGAAAACATACCCAGTAAAATGTGATTCATGCTTGTAAAATGCACTACAATCTTATAATACATTAATAATAAGCATAAACCTGTAAATGTTGCATGTACTTTATAACCAGCCAATAAAAGAAAACTAATATTTATTCTTCCAAACTGCACATTCATATTATAAGTAATTATAAACCTTACATTACTTGCTATCAACAGGCAGAGGTGGGTTTCAGCAGGTTCTGACCAGTTCTGGAGAACCGGTAGCAGAAATTGAGTAGTTCGGAGAACCGGTAATAAAAATTCTGACTGGCCCCGCTCCCATCTATTCTCCGCCTCCCAAGTCCCAGCTGATTGGGAGGAAATGGGGATTTTGCAGTATCCTTCCCCCAGAGTGAGGTGGGAATGGAGATTTTACAGTATCCTTCCCTTGCCACGCCCAAGCCACACCCACCAAGCCATGCCACACCTACAGAACCGGTAGTAAAAAATTTTGAAACCCACCACTGTCAACAGGAGCACCCATAGAGGCACAAAGCAAGCGTCTTGCAATATACATATGCAGGCAACACACACGTGTGTTGTGATTCAAAGTCTTATCTTCCGTACTGATGCAAGTTCAAAAAGGTAGAGAATGCACTGAGATGTCATCATACAAATTTTGTCAATTTGACATAAGCAAAGATACTTATGACAAAAGTTGGGGGAATTTCAAATCTTCTGTGATGAAAGTTGAATTATTTTGATCTATACAGAAACAAAATAATGCTAATGTTTTTTATCCTTTTCTTAACATGTATACTCTACCTTTCTTCAAGAACTCAAGATTGCATAGCATTTCCTGTTTCATTTTTCCTATAATCTGGGCTGAGAAAGAGTAATTGGCCCAAAGTTATACAGTGAGTTTTCATGTCTGAAGGTGGACTTGAAGCAACTCAAACTCTGTTACCACCATGAGTGGTCTACATATAACAACCTTTATACATATTATACCCACAGAGTATAAGGGCAGCTTAGTGACTCAGAGGTTAAGACATTGGGCTTGTTGGCCAGAAAGCCAGCAGTTCAGGCTGAAGACCCAAGTGCCACATGATTGGGTCAGCTCCCGTAATCACCCCAGCTCCTGCCAATTTAGCAGTTTGAAAGCATGCAAATGCATCTAGATAAATAGGTAAGAGCAGTGGTGGCACAAAATTAGAATGCAGTATTGCAAGCTAATTCTGCTGACTGTCGGCTGCCAGCAGTTCGATTTTCACTGGCTCAAGGTTGACTCAGTCTTCCATCCTTCCGAGATGATAAAATGAGGACCCAGATTGTTGGGGGCAATATGCTGATTCTGTAAACTGCTTAGAGAGGGCTGTGAAGCAGTATATAAGTCTAAGAGCTATTGCTATTGCTATTGGTACCACTTTGGTGGGAAGGTAACAGTGTTCTGTGATTTTCTGCTGATCACATGACCATGGAAATGTCTTCGAACAGCATTGGCTCAAGTGGAGATGAGCACCACCCCCTATAATCAACAATCACTAGTGTGGTATATTACCTTTTCTACAGAGTGTATATTCTATGTGATGTTCATATGTATATTTGCCATTAGGAGGCTGTCCACAACAAGTTTCATTCTGTTGTGGGGGGGGGGAGATGGACATTATATTCAGGAAATAGATGAGAAATTAGAAGAAGCAGTGGAAGGAAAAAATCAAAACGAGATGCAAGAAGATAAAGATAATGAAGAGAAAGGATTAATAAGTAGGAATCAATCAGCTAATTCCTTAAAAACTTATAATAGAACAGAGAAAAAAAGAAAAATCTCTTCAAAAAAGAGAAAGGTTTAGAGGGGAAAAAAAGAAAAATCTCTTTTAAAAAAAAAATTATTAACGGATGTTCAAATAATACAGCATAAAGAGATAAAGACAAAGGGAATGCTTAGTAGGTATCAAAATATCAAAAAGAGTTATAAGACTCTACGAGAGACAACTAAAAGGGTGATTTAAAAGTCAATAAAGAGAAGATGGATAATGATAAAATATGATGGATAAAGAAAAAATAGAAAATACAAATAGGGAAAATAGTAGCATACATATTAACAGATAATAGAATCTATTATAATTAAAAATAAGCTAAACTTGGGTGGAAGTTTAGGATTAGGTAATCTAATTGTATTATTAATATTAATACTGTGTTAAAGTATATTGTGAACTTAAACTTTTAAGGATTAGAAATTGTGGGGATTTTGAGATATATTCCCAGGATTGATTAAATGTTGCTAATATTTGGTCTTATTAGTAGTCCTGGACATTTGGGATATTGAAATTATGGTGAATAATGAGTAATTTTCAAAATATTAAATATTAGTAAATTAGTAGAGGATAACAAATACATGGCGCAAATAAATGTTATTTATGTTTAAATAAGTTAATGGGAAAAATGATAAAGAATTATAAAGAGAGAATGGTACTGTTGAAGTTAGAAGATCAGGATTAGAATAGAATAGAATAGAATAGAATAGAATAGAATAGAATAGAATAGAATAGAATAGAATAGAATAGAATAGAATAGAATAGAATAGAATTCTTTATTGGCCAAGTGTGATTGGACACACAAGGAATTTTTCTTGGTGCATACGCTCTTGGAGTACATAAAAGAAAAAATACATTCGTCAAGAATCATAAGGTACAACACTTAATGATAGTCATGGGGTACAAATAAGCAAAATAATGATACATACTTATTTTTATTATTATTGTCAGGATTGCTTAAAAAAGATTTGACCCAGTCAATACACTGTCCAAAAAATATGTATGGTGTGTATTATATTAAAAAATTATATGTATGTATGTATGTATGTATGTATGTATGTATGTATGAACAAGTTTGAGAGTCATCATGAATATAGGTATCCCTTGACTTATTATCATAATTGATCCCAACATTTCTGTTGCTAAGTGAGAAATTTATTGAGTTTTGCCCTATTTTATGAGCTTTCTTATCATAGTAGATAAGTTAATCACTGCCGTTGTTAAGTTAACAACATGGTTGTTAAGTGAATCTGGGTTTCCCAGTGACTTTGCTTGTCAGAAGATTGCAAAAGGTGACCCCAGGGCCCCAGGATCCTCCAACCTTCATAAATATGAATCAGTTGCCCAGAATTTGAATTTTGATCACCTGACCCTGGGGATGTTGTAATGGTCATAATTGTGAAAAATGGTCATATGTCACTGTAATTGTAACTTTGAACAGTCACTAAACAAACTGTTGTAAGTTGAGAACTGCCTGTATGTAGCCACAGATTTTTCTATGGGAGTAAAATCCTCTATCAGGAATTGAACTCTTGGTCTATTTCACATTAGGTGACTATATGCAATACACAAACTTCAGAAGCTATACAGCCCCTGGTGCTCAGCAGTGTTGCAGGAAGGAATATATAGAGTCTATTTTTGGAGCAGAACGTAAGAAAAGGAAGTCAAACCATAGGCACCATTCAAAAGATGTGCATATATACATGTTAGCTACTAATGGAAAACATCAAGAATTAAAGGGAGGAAAAAATGATAAAGATTCACATTTATTCTTATTTCAACCCATTGAAAAAATGAATTGTTAGTTTTTCCCAACTGTTGATATTTATTATGAACTGTTTAATATTTGCTATCCAATATATTTATCATATAGAACCATTTATTAAAAATTTGTAAATGATCTTTATCTCAAATTACAGTATATTTCATGTGCTGTGAAACATGTAACTGGGGTCTAATATGCTTTTCACTACTTTTAACTATTTATTTTCAATTCTCTCCAATATTGTTTTAATAGGCTTGTGGAACATGCAGCTGAATTATCAAGCAAGGGAAAATTTATTTTTAAGTTGCTTGGAGAATTAATACATTTAAAAATAGTAGGTGAAACACCTACTATTTAATTCCAAATTTAATTCCAAGTTCTTTCCATTGTTATGATGATATTCAGATGTCCAAATTGGACTAGTCTAGTTTATAATGATCACAACATTCCAGAATGTTTGTGTGTGTGTTTGAACAACATGTGTGTGTTTGAAAAACTGAGTTGTTGTTTTAATGGACTGGTAAAAATTAGGACCAAAGCTTAAAATCTGAAAATTCCCCACATTGCCAAAATTACAAATAAATGCTAGGAACTGACATCTTCTGCAAAACAGCTAAGATATTCTATTTGAGTTTCCTGTCTCAAGAATAAGCCCTTCATTCTTCCTTGGAAAGCATGCATTCCATTCATACAAACAGCACTGTAAGTAAAAACTGAGGACTCTTTCTGGCTATTCCATTAGTTATAAGACTATGGAGCAAGCTGCTTTCCCTAAGAACTCATCTACACAAGATATGAAGATACATATTTAAGCATTGTTAGAAGACTCCTCTTAGGATATTATTTCCATTTCATTACCAGCCTAGTGATGATATGGCCTGAAGTCAATTTAAAGTGTTGCACGAAAGTGGTATTTTTCTTTGTATATTAATACCTTCTATGGGAATGTCCCTTTCTGGCTTCTCCAAAGCTCTGCAGTTGAAGTATCATTTTGGTGGCAGCCGTGAGAAAGCCAAAACATCTTGCTTCTGCAGATTCTTTGTCATCTCAAGGGTTCCAACATGGGAATATTGGCCTCATGAAAAAATACATGGAGATCTCTGACGCTGATACTTCCTTTGGTAATCAGCCTAAAAAGTATTCAATCCCCACCCTTTCATAAGGCTCTGCAAGATCTATATGACAACCCTCGTCCTCCATAGACAAATGATAACATGGCATTTCTCTTCTGTCGAAGGCAGGAAAATGAGAAAGCATGATATTTGTTGGAGGATGATCCAATTTGAAAAAGAGAAGGAGATAAAAATAAATAAACAAGTAAGCAAAAAAATAATAAAGATGCTGTTTGAGCTAACCCTAATTATTCAGAAGTAAATTCCAGCATTGGGGCAATGAAGTTAAGGAACAGGATCCCCATCCTAGACCATCTTATCCAAAACCCTTGTGGGGGGGTTTGGGGGGTCCACATCACAGATAGATAGCATTCTCATCCTAAGCATACAGGGAGTACTGTATTTTTCGGAGTATAAGATGCACCGAAGTATAAGACGCACTTTAGTTTTGGGGGAGGAAAATAAGAAAAAAGCAGATTGGCAGGTGGATCGGCTTCCCGGAATACCTCCAATCAGCTGTTCCCAGAGGTGAATTTTAGCAACAGGTTCCTTGGTTGTGAGCTCTGTGCCTTGCTTTTTTTTTTTTTTTTGCTTTTTTTTCCTGCCTCTAAAACTTCTGAAACTTGGTTTCAGAAAAAACTTTTTTTCCTGCCTCTGAAAGCCTCCAAAACAGAACTTCAGAAAAAAATCCTCTGAAGCTCTGTTTGGGGGCTTTTTTTTCTGAAGCTTCATTTCTGATGTTTTTTTCAGCCTCTGAAACCTCCATTTGAGAAGCTGGGCAGGGCTACATTCAGAGTATAGGACGCACCCAGATTTTCACCCTCTTTTTTGGGGAAAAAGATGCGTCTTATACTCTGAAAAATACAATAATAAAATATAACGCAAAATTAATAATACAAATGATAACTCCAACACCAACCCTGTCCTATCACATCTTTGGGAGAGCAACTGGTTTCCTGATAGTAAATCACAATGAGCAGGAGGGAAAGGAAATCTACCATTCATTGCCTTCAACCTTCCCTTGCACTCCATAGTGTGAGACAACACTTCCCAGCTTCATTCCTGAAGTGGCAAATTAAGTCTACGGGGACAGCCTTTTAGATGCTGATATGGGAGGGAACAAATGTGACTATTAGGAAGAGTCCTAAGCATTATATGTTGCTTGTTCCACACCGTCTCCTCCAAATACACCAGAATGAAGATAGCTGCTAGATTTATTCTATCAAAGGATTCACATCAATGCTTTTGATAAACCCCATAGATTTTGGTCACAGTTATCAGTTGTGCCTTTTAGCTACTGCACTATAAAGATCTGAGATAGATAATACACAGTGATCACTGAACTCTTTACACTAGTATAAATACATTATTAGCAAGCATTGATGTGTGGTGGTGGTATGGCCAGCAATATTATGTTATGGTTACTTTATCACCACTTTTGATTCGATGCTAGAAGAACCCAAGATTCCACACAATGTTTTGGCCTGCATCTATGTTCTTTTTCTTGTTTGCCCAGCGGCTGTAGGTTAAATTAAAAATGGATAAATGAAATATGAATTTATCTGAGTGCATCATCTACAAAATCAAGTCAGTTGGATTCAAGTAATGTGCAGACACAAAAACAGAAATGAAGTCTGCAGTGCTGAATATACTCATGGGCTAAGTCCAATGTCTATTGTGGCAAAGATATCTACAGAAGGATTATGCAATAAATTCTTCAAATATAGTCCAGTCCATCTGTCATAAACATTAGCTCCAAAGGCCACAGGTGCAGATAGAACAACAAAAAAGAAGAAAATATACACCCAATTAGGGAGAGCTTCATACAATTTAGAGAAATTGTAAAAAATCAGTCCCAAAAAACATTAATCCCCCAAACATAAAGTTCCCTGAGTAATTAATATTTGCTTCCAATTATTTATCCATGATAGCTGTCATGTTTCCCCTTCTTCTTTCAGAATAATATATAATATTTTTTTCAGCAAAACAACAATCATCCACTTTTTATTATGAATTGGTTTCATAGTTCCATTTTCTACCAAATAAAAATAACATTCAAGAAAGCTAACACTGAAAAAATATAAATTAATTTTTAAAGAATTAAGAACAGTATTGACATAACAATTACAAATGGCCTCACCATCTTCTGTAAATGTAATTTCATTTGGTTTATCTGGATCATTACTGCTTATCAGCTTATCAGCCACTCATTTGGACAGTAACAAACAACAGCCATTATCATAATCGCTATCTTGACAGCACCCAACTCCAAAGTTTCATCTGACCTCTCCTTGTGGTTTCATATGGATATTTAATAGTCTGGAGACAAAACATAATTCTATGGAACCTCATAGGCTTAATGCTATAATGCCAAATAACTGCCCTGCAGCACCATCTTCTGGACATGGCATGAAAGGAAAAATTAGAATTGTGGCAATACTGTACCCTCAACTCAGGTATTGCCAGTCATTCTACAAGAATAAGAGCCAATGTTACTGAAAAAAATCAGGAGATGTCAGAGGTCTGACAGCTACATTCATTTCCTAAACCAGTTATCAACATATCTCTTTTTTCCAAACTAATCAAAGCTGTTGCACTCTCATATCTCAACTAAAAGATAATTTTCAGCAGAAGAATCTGGAGTTGAGAAGCAACTATAGTATGGACCACAATAATCTAACTGAATAAGCAAAGTTTAACTGGAATATCTGTTTGGAGGCTTATTTACCTTGATGAAGCTGCAAAATATGTTGCTTTTATGCCAATTTCCCCCCCCCCCCATTATTGTCTGGAAGCATTCTGCAAACAAATTATTTTTTTCTGGAAAAAATGATCAACGCAGATATCTATTTATCTGAAAAATTATGTAAAATATGCATAGACTTTTTTTTAAAATGTGGTTGTTGGCAACTCTTTCCACAAACAGGTAATACAATAGTGATTTATTAGTACTATACAAAACATTTAGAATTAAAACCATTTCATGTTTGAACCTAGATTTGGATTCAAAACAAGCTGTGTTGATATTTTCTAACTCTCCTAGTTTAAGCATATTTTTGAACAAGTTAAAAACCATTGGTCGCATTAAAAGATATTTGTATTTGAAGAACTCCTATTGCTTTCCTACATTGTCCATTTATTCCTTCTTTAAACAACAGAAAGACTAATCAGTTTAAGCAATAAAAGTTTTACTGAGAGGTAAATTTAAAAATTAAAGAAATCTAGCTAACCTGACAACTGGACATAAAGCTTCATTAAAGCCAGAGGGTATGGACCGTCCATTCATAATACACAATCATCACTGCGTCAGGCAGCTTCTAAACAGAATAAATAACATTATCATCAATGTGAACAAGTGTGTCTTCTAAAAAGGTAATGATGGATGGCAAAAATATGTTTACTTGCAACCTCTGTAAGCTGAATAAATACATTTATGTTGATCCATTGGGGCCACTGAATTCTTCACAGCTGTCCTACTGCAGGTTAAATTAAATCAAAAGTCTAACCTTTCACCTGTGAGCATTTATTGTTGTTGTTTAAGGTGTAGCATTTCAATAATCCATAATCCCAGGATGAAATGGCCATGTAGGGCAGTCATTGGTGACCGGAGGGGAGGAGTATTCAGTGGTGGGATTCAAGTAATTTAACAACCGGTTCTCTGCCCTAATGATTTCTTCCAACAACCAGTTTGCCAAATTGCTCAGAAAGTTAACAACTGGTTCTCCCGAAGTGGTGTGAACTGGCTGAAGTCCACCACTGGGAGTATTACATACTGTAGCTAATTCAAGTGGAGGGGTTGGCCTATAATGAAAGGAAACAGAGCAGGTGAGACGGACAGCATTATTTGAGCAACAAAGTTGTATCTTTGAGCCATAGCAAGAAAAGCTGGTAGATGTTGCCTTCCCCATAGGCTGGGAGCCAGTAGAAGATGACATGCATTTTATCCTTAAGAATTGGTAGTATCCCATTCTTACGCTGAGGGATCCTGGCCATGCAGAAACAGTCCTAAGCCACTGCTTTACAAAAGTTCTAAACTTCTGTTAAATTCCTATCATTCTTTGACAATGGCCAGGTAACAAGGATGGATGGGAAATGACATCCAGAATTCAGTGTCACCAGTTTGCCTTCCGATAGCTGATATCATTTGAATCCAACCAATGAGCTTATGAGCCAACTCATTCCCTGTTCCTGCCATAACAGAAGCATGAGAACGACCAGCCATTATAGCGTTTGGCTAAAGTCTATCCACCCACATAACTTTTATATAGTGAAATTTAAGGCTTTTGATACTCCATATGTTACGGAGCACAGCAGATGTTTGTGTAATTTGACTTGTAAATAAAATTCATTGAAGCAATCAAAATAATGGGCTTATTATACTCTAGGACAAGAACAAAAGGCAGAAATGTTAAAAGGAAGCCACTGAAGTTCCACTATTTCAGTACCTTTAAAAAGCGGAAAATTGTATCATCGCTTTTAAGCGTTATAATTGTGCAAGCAGGCAGGGAGAGTATTTCTCCACCTCTCATAGCAATCTATCCAATATATCTACAAATAAGGACACTGAAAATGTATGCAAAGTATTATTTTACAACCTTTTTCACTAGCTGCCTTCGAAGCCATTTCACAAGCTGCCTTCAAAGCCATTTTATATATTTTTAAAAATCTTTTTTCAGTGTTTGTGGGTCATAGATATATTTCTACAATTGTTTACCTTACATTATGTACAGTAGTGGGTTTCAATTTAGTTTGCTACTGGTTTGCTTGTGTGCGTGCACTCATGCGCACAGCACTTCTGGAGGCGGGTGGGCATCCGGGGCGAACCGGTAGCCACCCACAACTGATTATATATCAGTTGTTCATTTCATTCAAGATAGCTTCTTTATAAACTGTGCGTCCATGCTGGGTTCTGCAACATTGATATCATGGATGATATGAAGTTCGTATTGCTTAAATTTAATTAAACAACACATGATCATTAAACAACACATGATCATAATGTTTGTATTACTATACATTCTGGATCTCTGAAAAGGGATTTACCTCCTATTTCACTTTATCAAACATTAAATTGAGAATCACTTTCCAATTACAAAATAATGTATATATGATAGAGAGTTTTATTTAAAAAAAATACAGGTCAATGTCATCTGCAAAGCACAATATGGCAAAAACATAGCTGAAGTATTGCAAGTACATATACAATATTAAAAAGTAGTATACCAGACATGTGTGCCGACCCACACCCAAAAACAGTCATATCAGGGAAACCTTGATTAAAATGATCATTAATTCCTGAATTTGTGAGTTGATTTCAGAATGAAAACAATAGCAAAAGGATAACTTAAACCGTGAATTAGAGCTTTCTTTTAAAGAGGAGGTTGGATGCAAGTATGAAGAGCACAGCTTAAAAATTATGTGCAATTGTGGCTTTGAATTTCGAAAGAATAATGTAAGAACATAGGAAGATTATGATACACTTCATGTCAAGATCAAAAGAAAAATAGTTGTGAAGTCTTGTGAAGCATGATTCCAAAATCAGAAATATCTTACTGCCTGATGTTTCTGTCTTATTTAGAATAAGGATTTCAAAAAATTAGGTTGGGAGAGAGAACTTTATATTTATTACATTGTTCATCTGCAAAATAAAAAGGGTATAATTCTGTGTTCAGGCATAAAATAATGTAACTCACCATAAACCTCATGCATAAACTAAATCTATGTATCTACGTATATCAGGCCAGACCAGGAGTGGGTTCTACTTATCTTTACTACTGGTTCGCAATGGGAGCACACACGTGCACTTCTGTGCATGCACATATCGTCAATTATGACGTCCGGGCGAGTGGGCGGAGCCTCCCACCGCTTTTACTACCGGTTCTAAAGAACCGGACAGAACCGGGAGCAACCCACCACTGGGGGACTTATGGTGGCATAATCTGCTATACAGAGAACAGAATTTTGAGGAAAAAGTTTTTTTTTCCACATTTTTAAGGAAAAAGTTTTTTTTTCCACATTCAAGATTGTTATTTGAAAGACTATCAGAAGTTGCCTAATTTAAAGATAGATCATCTGAAGGCTAGCATGATTGAAGTCGTCCCTCAGGAATAATGGCATTTAAATAGCAGACAAAGCAGTGTAAAAGCATGTTTTATCTGTTTACAGCCTTCTATATTATGTGAAATTTACTCCCTTTCTATTTAAATTGTATTAAGTGTACCTCTCTATTTAAATGAACATGTACAATGTTACATGCAAATGTCTGTTTTTCTTTGTCCCCTTGTTAATAGTGCATAAGCAGCTCCTTCTAGAATAATTGCATGTACTAATAATTTTCCATTTCTTCCTTCCTGTTAACCAGCAATTTTGCTGTTTTCTGCCATACATCCTGTTTCTTCCCATCCTGGACAATGTATTCAAACTTTTTTCTTCCCATGATGCATCATTGTATTCTTTATTATAGTGCTACCAGATCTAGCCTGCTGAACTCTGATAATTACCAGGTGGCAGGAAAAGGCTGTTTCCTCCCTTTGATTGCTGCCATCTTGTGGCCATTTTGCACGCAAGATCTGATAGCTTTATCTTGTACGATTTAAACTCGAAGCAATTTCTCTAGGCAATGGATGCGCTGTAAAAACTATGACTTGCCATGACACTGCCTAGTCAAGACTTTGTATTATTTTCCCAAACAATCTTCAATATATATATTTTAATCATCTTTTATTATTATTATTCCGAATAATCTGGAAATAAGTCACTTTCAAATTTCTATCTATTCTATTCTTATGTCAGCCTGTCTATCTATTTATCTGTCTCTCAGAACATCCTGAATATTCAGTGTGACGAAAGAGACAAGCCTCAAAAAAAATTTTTTCACTAAATATATTAAGAGCAGAAACCTTAATAAAATAACATCCTTTTTCTATTGAAAAAGTATTGGCTGTTTACCATACTGTAATCTTTGCATCACTCTGAACCTTATCTTTCTCCCATTTTCTTTTCTCTTATTTTGTTCAACAATCCATAATTATTTGCCTTAAACATTCAATTTGACCAAAACCAGCAATCAAGTTATTTTTTTCTAAAATATGTGACACAGTCCCAAATGGATAATTTCTAAAAGTGGTGTATAGTTTACCAGTGGTTTTCCTTATGTATGTTGCCTATCCTGAAGACGGCAGGGGTTTTCAAAATCTGCATCAGTTCTGAAACTTTTAGCTTAAGTTACTTGTGATTGGTAGCTCACATTCAGTTTCAGCACCTGCACTGACCCCTGGTGGATTATTTGTTCCAAATGACTGGATTAATTTCTTTTAATCATTATTTAATGCTATGCTACCATTTAAAAAATTAAATGCACTGAAAAATACAGTGAAAACAAGGAACAAACAAAAGACAAATAAAGAAATATAGACTTCGTGAAACATTACATTACAAAACTGTGCCTACTTTGTAATCAGCTCCACTGAAAATCAGAAGAATACTTTGACTACATATATGAATGGGAGGATGGGTAGTTCTAATTTAGCAACCATAATTGGGAGAAGCAGTTGCTAAGTGAATCTGCAATTAGAGTTACAATCTTACATCAGGTTTCCTTTGCTTTACAGACCTGCGAAAGTCATAAATTTGAGGATTGGTTGCAAAATTACTTTTTTAAAAAAAATCAAAATTATTTTGCCGTAACTATGAATGGTCCCTAAATGAGGACTACCTGTACACTCCTTCTATCTTAATATATAACATACTTTCTTTCATAACAAAGTTATTCCTAACAAATTTAATTAATGTAAAAAATAACATTTTGATGCAAGAAATAACAGGCTTACAGCAAAATAAATAACAGAAAAATGTAATATATTCATAATACAGAAAAGATATTTTAATTAATTAAAATAACAATGTTAGAGCCACAATTTTCTATTAATACCCACACAAACTATTCTGGACTTTAACCTGAATTCTCGTTCACAATAGGATGATTTGCAAAATCCCAACTTTGGGAAGATACCCTTTAATATCTGTCATATATTTTGTCACATAATTCACAATATATTACATTTTGCTAATATGGAAACACTGTTAATGTCTATTTCTAAGATAAGTACACATTGTTAACAATAATGTTTAATGTAATGAGCAAAGTGGTCTGTCTGATAAAAAGAAAGATTTCAAGAAATACACATACAGTATTTCCATACTTTGCCCTGTCTTGAAAACACAAGTTTCTACTATAAGTTTATACCCATACCTAAGCCATTGATTTCTAAAGTAATTCCTCTATTATACATTAGCCTTGTTCTCGAGAAAGATGTAGTAGTTAAAGTACTGGAATTATTATTTCCTTAAACTATTTGTTTTTGTAGATTTCTGTACGTATAATGCATTTCATCTTACATTCTCAAAGAGCAACATCTCCATTTTTTCATGGAAGCAGATTTGGTTAATACAACATAATAAATGAACAAAGCAATAAATCTAATTTTATGAACATAAACACAGTGAACAATATTAAGAAAAGCAAAAAGTTTCTAAAATGATAAGTGGTACAATTATGAGGGGATGGATGGATGGATGGATGGATGGATGATCAACATTTTGTTTATGATTTTGGGAAAAGCATTTTGAAAGGGAGGAGTTATATATTCATTATAGTGAAGTATAAGGAAAGTCTCTGTATAATTTAAGGCAACAACTTTTTAAAATAATAAGCAACCTTACCCTTATCAGGTGATTTTGCACAGTACTCCAGAACAGCTCTGCTTCATTCATTTATTGGTTTGTTCACAACTTTTCCTTATTGCTCTACTCAGTTCTGACACTGACACAGGATCTCGTCTTATTACTATTTTCTAAAATAAAAACATATGTATTTTCACATTGTAACCTTTTGCAAAGACCAAAAGAGAATAAACAAAACACCCCTACAGAATAACATTTCCATTACAATAACTCTTTGCAGTCCCAAAGCATTAAAAAACCTGAGGGTATCATGAACAAAACTACAGTCTTTATATGAAAGTCAGTTCTTCCTGATGTCCTCACAATGCCTTTTGTCATTATCTCTACTTGAAATATTCCATAATGCCTTCTTCATACCATCAACAATATTTCCGTCCTTACCTTTTATTTTGTAGCAAGATCACATTCCACCAAAACATCCTGCAAAGCTTGGTACAAAAAAGGCCCCAAAGAATCAGAATGCAGAAGCTCTATAACTTGCTGACTAACTTTGTCCAGTGTTATTTACTAATGACACAAAGAAAATGCTGTCTATTCAAAACAGAGTTCAGAACTCTTTTCACAGAAAGTGAGTGAACAAATGGTCCCATGTCCCAAGCTGTAGTCACATCCCCCATGAGGCTTGCTGATTGTTGGAGCATGGAACGAAGTGACACCAACGCCATTCAGCCACCACAAGGCATTTCTGTAAACAAATGTGTTTGTGAGTCTGTGTGTATGTGCGTTTGCCTACACACTCACATACATGGCTTCTCTTAAGGAAAGTAGCACTATACACTTGTAATATTTAGATCAAATAAAGTTACAGATTGAGGCTACCTGATGGTTACATTCAAGCTTCATACCTTGAAGAGTTTTTACTTCTTTTCAAACTCAAACAGGTTTGAGTTGCTTCAGCAACCCAGCATCTCCCCTTTTAAATACTGAGCCAAGGAGTCAGGAGTCATTTCTTACATTTCCTCATGTAAGAAAATGATATGACTACATGAAAGGGGATGATTTTGCATAAGACATATAGATGGACATCCTATATAATTTTCTACCTAAAACTGTATAGTTATGTACCAACAGTTAAAAGCAGACACAAGAATATAAATAGAGAATGGGGAAGTATAAGTTACCTGGAGAAAATGAACAAAATTTAAGTGTGCCTTCAAGTATTGTTCCTGCTTTTTTCAGGAGAATTATTATTATTTCAATTTAATAATCAAGACCTTCAAAAATGAAGAATGCCTTTATTTCTCTTCTAATATTTCAGTGACAACAGTTAAGAACAATTTGTGCCTTTTCTTTAGTTATCATCATATGGGTCATTGCAGTGGTGAAATCTAAAATTTGTTACTACCGGTTTTGTGTGCCTGGCTTCGGAGGGTAATGTGACTGGGTGGGGGTGGCCAATTTTTTTTTTTACTTTTAAAACCATTTTTTACATGTAAAACCATGTAAAAAAAATGCTTTCAAAAGGCTCTGACGATCCCAGCTGAGTTGCCTGATTGGCAGGCAACTCAGCTGGGATTGTCAGACCTTGGATCGTCAGAGCCATTTAAAAGAAAAAACTTCTTTCTTTTAAATGGCTCTGACGATCCCAGCTGAGTTGCCTGATCAGCAGGCAACTCAGCTAGGATCGTCAGAGCTTGGCTCGTCAGAGGCATTTAAAAGAAAAAAAGCCTCTGATAATCGTGCAGCTCAGCTGGGCATGGGGGATTTTTGCTACCAGTTCTCTGAACTACCCGCCGCCATCGCTACCTACTTGCCTGAGCCAGTCCAAACTGGGAGCATTTCACCCCTGGGTCATTGTGTCCGAATATTGGTTCGGTTCCGCAATTTGTCCTTTTTAATGCTGTTTGGCCATCATCTATTGTAAGTAGTAGCAAATATTGGTGTCAGTTCTTCTGCTTTCTTCAGATTTGATGTGAGTTGGTGATTGGAGAGGAGAGATCTGGCCCTTGGCCTCCATGTGTAGAATACTGCACAGTTTAGTACTTACTCCACTCTTTACATGAAGCTTCTCAGTGAACTCATCTGTTGTTATGGAGTGACATATCATCAGTATGCTGATGATATTCAATTATGCATCTCTTCCCCTGGCAAATTAAGTAATGCTATTGCAGTCTTATCCCGGCGCTTAGAGGCAGTGGATAGTGGTTCTCAATGGAGAACAATAGGTTTCAATTGAACCTTAGTAAGAATGAGTGGCTCTGGGTTTTGGGGCTTACCGTTTCTGAAACTACATGATATTTGGGTTGCACTGTGGTAACCTCCTCACTGTAATACATTTTATGGTGCTGCCATTGGGGCTTCAATAGGGCTGCCATTGAAGAATATCTGGAAGCTTCAGCTGGGATTGAATGTGGTGGCCAGGGTTGGGGTGTCTAAGGGACTGCCTTTTACCAATTATACTATATAAGTCCAGAAGAAAAGGTATGTTGTGGATTCCATCTGCTTAGGAGTTACATCTGATATGATCAGGGGACAGGGCTTTGCTGCCATTGTATCCGTCCTGTGGAACATCATCTGACCATGTGATATTGGCCCAATAAACCATAAAACCCTGGTTGTGTCAACAGGCTTTGGGTTGCAAGAAAGTTGTGATCTAATGAGATGGGTCCGTTGTTCGTAATCTGATAAGCTTCTCAGTTTTTGCACGATAACATTAATTTTTTTGTACTTCCAGAATGTTTTTGAAAATTATTTTATGATTTGTATACCATGTGACATAGGCGATTATATAAATCAAATCTAAAATAATCTTATAATAATCTTATAGTTTCATTTAAACAAAAATATGTAAATTCTCGGGATTTAAAAATATATAATTTTGGGAACTTGTAAAGCACATTAGGCACTTCTTTCAAAAATCACTGCCCCACACCACACCACCCACCCACCACTCAAGTAGGGGTTGCCCAGGCCTACCAGATTGCTGCTCAGAATACATCATAATTTGAGCATCTGCTTTCCTGGCTTAGAGGAAGCTTGCTTGAGATAATGCTCATCAGCTAGTTGAAACCTCTTTTCTGTTTTCAGAAATGAAGGCACTGTTTGGCCTTTTTTCTAAGACAGCAAAACACCTTGAACTAGCGTCAGCCATGAAAAGATTTGTCACTGCACTCTGCTTGCAAACTTTGAAATCTCTTAGAAATCTTGCTGAGAAGTAACTCAGAAACTCTGTGGTTTCATTTAAAAGTGGGGGGGGGAGGAAGAGAGAGAAAACATTCAATTCTCATTTTAACTTGCTATTGGTTTTCCCAAAAGGATTAAATATAGTTGGGAGAATGAGGGGTAATTCAAATAAAAAATAAAGTTACATAATCAGTCTAACAGCAAATTCAAGCAAGGATTATTTCACGAACAAGAAGAGCTGCTGTTGCTGTTTTTGTCTTTTTGTACTGCCTGCTTTGGCCCTTTAGATGCTTTTCTTCCACAACCTGCTCTGCCAGGCTACTAAACATAGCTCAGGGAAACAATGGTTTGCACAACATATTTTTATTTAATTAACAAAAAAACTTTCAGTTTTTTGGGAGGGACCATTTGGGCCAAGTGTCCTTTGTCACTCAGTAAATCTCAATAATAAAAAGCCTCTGGCACAAAGAACTGTAAAACGATAGAAAAGGATTCTTGTTCAATGGCTTTTAAAATGGCTTGTTTTTTGACGTCTCTGTTGTTAACAGCACAATTTCAAAGCCTTTTAAGTTCCAAACTCCTCCTCTTTGTGCAGTCTGCCAAGATAGTACTTAAAGGATAGGAGGGAGTGGTTGCTGTTTAAAAGATTATAGAAAAGGCTGGGTATTAGCGAACAGATAGTCTAATGGGATGATGCTGGGAGGGGAAGGTGCAAGCAATTCCCTGAAAATAAAAGCCAGAAAGCTATATTTTGGTTTAAAAAAAAACATTAAAGGGGAAGATAGGCAAATAAAAGTAGAAAAGGACCACAGAGTAAAGTGAGAGAGAAATTCTGGTTTGATTTCTGCCAAATACTGATATTCAGAGAATTCTTTTCTTCAATTTGACATTTTAAAGACTAATTTAAATATTTCCAGTGTTAATATGCATCTTTGATTCACATCCTTTATATGTATATATGTTGATTCAGATGTAATATACATCAGTTTTAAGAGGGATTATTTCTGGACATGTGGGGAAAGGCTTCTTATCATGGAAATATAACATTATTGTTGTTTCTAGAAGAGAAAAGTTGTTTTTAATAGAGAATAATAGGGACCTTTGAGATCTTCTAGTCCAATCCGTGCTCAGGCAGGAAACCTTATATCATTTCAGACAAGAGATTGTCCAATCTCTTCTTAAAACCTTCTAATCCAGAACTTCTGGAGCCAGACTGTTCCACTGATTAATTGTTCTGTCAGGAAATTTCTCCTTAGTTCTAGGTTGCTTCTCTCCTTCATTAGTTTCCATCCATTGTTTCTTGTCCTATCCTCAGATGCTTTGGAGAATAGGTTGACTCCCTCTTCTTTGTGGCAACCCTTAAGATATTGGAACACTGCTAGCATGTCACCCTAGTCCTTCTTTTCGTTAAACTAGACATGCCCAATTCTAGCAACCGTTTTTATATGTTTTAGCCTTCAGTTCCTTTATCAACTTTGTTGTTCTTCTCTGCACTCTTTCTAGAGTCTCAACATCTTTTTTTACATTGTAGTGATCAAAGCTGGATGCAATATTCCAAGTGTGGTCTTAGTTTTACAAAAATAAGAAATATACTTTTATTTTCTTGTTCATTTTCCTTCTGCACTTTGATTTCAGTTGCATGTGGCAGAAAGTGATCAAAGAAGGAATAAAAACAAATCATTTTAGCTTATATCCTCTATCCTATGTCTAAATATAATGGTTAGCTTGTAAGGATGCTGTTCTTAGTGAGGTCCATTATATGCTATAGCAGTTTTTCAAACTTGGCCACGTTAAGGTGTGTGGACTTCATTTCTAGAATTTCCTAGCCATCATTTTGAATAGGAATAGGAAATTCAATAGGAAATTCTGGGTGAAGTCTATACATTTTAAAGGGATCAAGTTTGAAAAATACTGTGCTATAATTTTAAAGGCCCTGCTGAGAAAAATCATTTTCCAGAAATCATATGATGATTCAAGCGGATAGAATTCAAATAACATATGCTTGCATATGTTTATTTTTCTATCTTTACAACATCTTTTACTATCTTGTGCATAAAGCTCTTTTGGTTATGAAAAATATCACAAGGTAGCATGTGTGGGGGGGTGGGGGCGAGGCATGAAAGAAAAAAAAACTATAAATTGCATTTTCGTCCAATAGAAAGCTAATACAAGCAGGCTTATATATTTTCAATGATACTGGTTGCTAGGTAGATGGGAAACATTTTATGTTTACTTTGTTGTTGTTACTCTTGCACAAATGGACACACTTTCAGAGATCCAGTTGCATTCATGGTGAAAGATGATAGAACATTTATTTCTTTTACAGATCTATATGATGTCTAAAGTGGCTAAATATGGTTTATGGTTTCCAACTGCCATTGAAAACACTTAAACTACGCTCTCCAATAATATTATTATAAAGTGTCAGAGGGTTGCCTCAATTCTAGCTACAGTTTTTTTCTGTAACAAATTACCACTATCCCACTAAGCAATTAAAAAAACCAAAATTTACTGTTTAGTACCTCTACTGAAAATCCAATGACCACATTATAGTCACTTGTGCTTAGATTCCCAATGCATGCTAAAATTAGACTTGAACACTGTGGGCCCCAGCCAATAAAAAGTAATTCAGTGGTGAGAAAAGTAAGGTCCTACATGTAGGCAAGAAAAACCAAATGCACGGGTATAGGATATATGGTACCTGGCTCAAAAGTAGCAAATGTGAGAGGGATCTAGGTCAGGGATGAAATGCTCCTGGTTCGGACCAGCTCAGGCAAGTAGGTAGCGGAGATTGAGGCTAGTTCACCAAACCGGGAGCAATGGCTGGCTGACCATGCCTCCGAACCGGTCCACGGCCCACAGTCCTGCCATGCTTGCCTGCCTTCCATGCTGCCTTCCTGGCATCCCAGTGTCCAGCTTGTGAAAGGCAGGCAAGCATGGCAGGGAGTTAGCAGCTTACTCCCCCCTCCTCAAGCAGTGGCTTCCCTACTCAGCCCCGACAAGCTATGCATCCATAGCAATGGGGTTGTTTTGTTCGCTGTGGTGGTGTTTCAGGAGGACAGGTGGACATATTCATTATAGTTGTCAGTTGCAGACATCCACTTGCCCTCCCGAAGTACCACCATGGCGAACAAAACAACCCCATTGCGCTGTGCCTCCTTCTGCAGCCAAACACGCCCAGCCGTGCTTGCCTTTTCCTCAAATGGGCTGTGCATGAGACGCTTGGAGAGCAAGCGAGCAAGAGAGCTCTCCAACCTCGGTTTGTGTTTGTGTGTGTGTGTGAAGGAAGGAGCGATCTGAAGCTGAGGCACCCAAACTTCTGGCAGCGGCGGGAGTGGCTTCTAAGCAGCCTTGAGTCAGCCAGCTCCACCTGACCTACTCCCTGAGTCTTGCCATTCTCCTCGCCCCCCCCTCAACCCCACTCAAGCAGCACCAGGCTCTGTGGGACAACAGGACCTCTCATTTTTCCCACAGCATGGCATATGCTTGCTACCTCTGCTTGTCTGCTTGCAAGCAATGATCTTCTCTGGTTCTCTCGGGATGCTGGTGCGGGCACAAGGATGCATAGCTTGTTGGGGCTGAACAGGGAAGCCGCTGCTTGAGTGGGGTGGGGGTGGGGACAAGGAGAACAGCGAGACACAGAGAGTAGGTCAGGAGGAAGTGGCTGCTCAGAAGCTGCCCCCGCCACTGCCAGAAGTTTGGATGCTTCGGCTTCAGATCGCTTGCTTGCTCGCTCGTTCCTCCGTCACACACACACACACACACACACACACACACACACACACACACAGAGAGAGGCTGGAGAGCTGTCTTGCTCGCTCTCTCTCCAAGCACCCCATACACAGCCCATTTGAGGAAAGGGCAAGCAAGGCTGGGCTCGTTTGGCTACAGGAGGAGGCCCAGGTGGAAGGCGGCTTTTCAGCAGCATTTCCCTCCTCTCTTTGGATCGCCCTACAAGGGGGAGGCTGTGCCTTTGCAGAAACGGGGTGGGTGGTTTGTATGGAGGATTGGTGGGCGGGATGCACGGCCCTCCAGGATGAAGAACAGGGCAAGAGAAGGCTCCGAGGTTTGCCTGAGCAGTCAAGCCAGAGGGAAACTCAAAGCGCTGGGGGCTTCAGAAAGGCAGAATGTGCTTTTGTGTAGTTCCTAGCTTCTGTGCATTCTGTGAAAGACAGAATGTGCTGCTGTTCTGTGTCAGAATGTGGAGGTCCTGGCTCTAATAGTGAGTGATGTGAATGATGTCAAACTGGCCATGCCCACCCAGTCACATGACCACCAAGCCATGCCACACCAAGCCACGCCCACAGAACTTAGAATTTAGATTTCACCCTTGATCTAGATGTCTTAAGTATGAGCCAGCAATGTGCTGCAGCTGATAAAAACCAACAACAACAACTAATGTTGTCCTGAATTGCATCAACAGATGGATGCTTTCAAGATCATATGAAGTGATAATACCACTTTATACTGCACTGGTGACACCACGCTTGCAGTACATGTGCATCCATGCTTGCATCCAGTTCTGGTCACCATGATACAAAAAAGATGAGAAACAATGCAGAGAAGAGCAACAAAGATGATAAAAGTTCTGCAGGCTAAACCATACAGTGAATGATTGACGGAACTAGATATGACTAGTCTAACAGAGAGAAAAATGAGAGGTGATATGATAGTAGTCTTCCAGTACTTTAGGAACTCTTCCAGTACTTCCAGTACTTTAGGAACTGATATGGTGAAGAGGGAGTTGACCTATTCTCCAAAGTGACTGATGGCAGGACAAGAAACAACAGGTGTAAGATCAAACTATTTGTCTGGAATAGCATAGGGCCTCCTGCTTAAGCAGGGAGTTGGACTAGATCTCGAAGGTACCTTCCAAGTCTATTATTCTATATCATTAAAGGCTAGATTTTCAGCTAATTGTATATCAATGTATAGGGGTACTTCTATCCTTATACAGAATAAAGGAATCTGTAGCAGAGCCAAAAGTAGATGCTGATACAAAGCAGGGAAATGAAGGTTGATGGAAATTCAGAACTCACAGTGCAAATGAGATGAACTTCCAAGAAGCTTATTGGATGAGAAGCAAAATGTTTTCAAAGAAAAAACCAAGGAAGTCCAGTTGTCTTTTGGAAAAAACACATTTGGGAGTATCATCAGCATACTGATAATACCTGATCCCATGATGGCAGATGATCTCACCCAGTGGCTTTATGTAGATATTACAAGGGAGTGGAAAGAGTATGAGGCCTGAGTAAACTATAAAGGAGCAACTATGAACTGGCTCTCTCATTCCCTAGCAACACCAGTTGGAACCAGCTTTGGACAAAGAAGCCAGGCCAGCACAAGAGTGATACCCAGGCCCAAATCCCATACCCAGTCCCCCCAAAATGCAACAGTCAATAGTATTGAGGGCCACTGAAAAGTGCACTACCCCATCCTGCTCTTGTCAGAGATCATCAACAAATGTGACCAATGCTGTATTTTTCCCATAACCAGGCTGAAACCTGACTGGAAAGTGTCTAGAAAGTGCATTTCATCCAGGAACCTCTGAAGCTGCCACAAAATCACCTTTTCTAACACCTTCCTAAAAATGGTTAAGATATGTGTAAAAAAGAATGGATTTTTGATTGAACAGTTGGGGTCCCCATCTTGACCTTTTTTCATGAACTCTAACCCTTCCTGTGAATACTCCACTTCAAGATAAAAGGTGACAATAGCTAACAGTCTTGACATACCTTGAGGCTGCCTTTGGATGGAGTTAGAAAAAAGCAGGAAATATTTTAATGCCAAAACAGCTAAGGATAATTTAAGGCTACCTCACTCAAAGTGGGGATGAGTTTCAGGGGGAAGAAAGGAAGATGTTGTAAGGGCACATTTTTACAGTGGTTGGGAACAAGTGAGAAAAAGCCACAAGTTGGTATTATCTTCCGCCAAAATCAACTTAACGTGTCTCCAATGTTCTTTTACTTTGGAGAAGTGTCAGTGGTCCACCCTGTAATATACAATTTGTTGTTGTTGTTGTGAAGTTGTGTCCGACCCATGGCATCCCCATGGCATCCCCATGGACAACGTTCCTCCAGGCCTTCCTATCCTCTACCATCCTCTGGAGTCCATTTAAGCTCAAGCCTACTGCTTCAGTGACTTCATCCAGCCATCTCGTTCTCTGTCGTCCCTTTCTTCTTTTGCCATAATATACAATAGTCTTCATTGTATATTATGTAAATAAATATTAACTATACATTTACCTATTTAATATTTATCCTATCTCAGAAGGATTCCTGGCCTCACTCCAAGATTCTCCTTCTGGGAGAAATTATAGTTTAATGACAGGATTATTTCCTCTTTAACAAAGTCTGGTTCTGCATCAATTTTATAAGAAGGAAAAAATAGAAACTTCTGATTCCGCCTGGAGGTGGGACCTCAAAGAGTGTATTGTTAGGAAATTCCAACATATTGTGAAAAAGCCAGCATTTGAAAGGAGAGATTCCATTCCAGCTTGAGCAATGAATAGATGAAACTGCTCCCATATTGAAACCCAGGAAAAACATCTGAAGCAGAAATATAGAAAAATGTATACCGTTGAGTCACACGCTTGTGGGATTGGCGGCCAAATTAAAAAATACCGTTTGGTGGGCTCTATTGTCTCCTTTTAATATTGTACTTTTCTGTTAGTTCTTGTAATATTTATGTATTTTTTGAGATTTGGGGCCATAGAAATAATATTTTCTTATGGACAATTTCCAATTACCATTTACTGCTTTGGAGACCTTCAATGTATGCTTGTTTAAATTGTGATTAGACATCAGGAAAATGTTACCAATTTCCTGATATTTTAAAATGTTTCAGAAAGAATCCAATCCTCAAAATTTTTCCTTTTTCCTGATTAAAAGGTCCCAGGGAGTGATTTTCTCAACAATGAGATGTCAAATATCAGTGGTTAAATTCCAGCTGGACTGCATATTGTGAGAAACAAACCAGTCATGATAAACATAACTTTGTTCCACAAGAGGGACACAGAGCCGCATGAATTTCTGTTCCATTTTAAAGCTAATACAGACAGATTGATTTGGTTTCTCTAACTCTTAATAACAGAAATCTAGTCAATTCCATATTTTACATATTTTCATAATAAATTTGGTCTGTTTAATTGCAGTGATGAGGTTCATTTTTACTTGGGAGTTCTTGTTTTTAGAGGTAATTTGTTTAATACTTAGTATTCTGTTTTCCAAATCATAATCTCCTTATTTACAAGTTAAGCCATCCCTAAATTAAAATAAGATTTTGAATTTCAATACAGTCATCACTGGTTTTTCTCAGTGTGGAACAAATGTCATCAGTGGTTTGACCACTAATTTTTTCCACTTCAAAATTTCAAAATATCATTTCTCTTTTAAAGAAATGCCAGCTAGATTTCATAACTTGTATATATGTGTTTTATTCTTATTATTGATCTTTGCACAGTCAGCCAGATGTTCAGACTGGGTTTGGCATTTTTGTCTACCTATCGAATCTTTACCAAGGACCTGGGATAGGCAAATCTGGATGTTTGATGGTGCTACAGATATTGTTGCAGGATGGAAGCTGTTTCGAGTAAAGCCACCTTTTGCAATTGACTGGTGGCAAGTTTGTCAATGCCAATGGTGTTCAAGTGGTGCTCCAGTTTTTTAGAAGATTGCACCCAAGACACCTATTACTATTGGTACTATCCTTGCTTGCCTTTGCAACAGTTGTTCTATTTCTATTTGTAGATCTTTCTATTTTGTTATCTTCTCTGGTTCTTTCCCTTCTATTCTGCTGTCTCCAGGCACTGCCACATCCACTATCCAGACTTTTTTGTCTTCCTTATAGAAAACTTTTAAGTGTTATGTGGCAGGTGCCTGTCTGTTTAAAGTCCCAGAGCAATTTAACTTTTTCATTTTCTATGACTTTCTCTTTTTTATGGCCTTACCAGTTCTTGCTTGCAGGCAAATGATATTTCTTGCAGATCTTCCAATGCACCATTGTTGCTACTTTGTTATGCTGCTGCAATCATCGTCATCATCATCATCAACAACAACAAAAAAAAAACAACAACAGCAACAACTGTAGCACCAATTGAACACTATTGGCATTGGCAAATTCACCATCAGTCAATTTCAGAAGGCAGCTTTACTTGGAACAGCTTCCATCTTGTGACAATATCTGTAACACTGTCAAACATCCAGATTTGCCGATTCCAGTCCTTGGGAAGGACTCGATAGGTAGACAAAAATGCCAAACCCAGACTGAACATCTGGCTGACTGAGTAAATGATGATGATGATGATGATGATGATGATGATGATGATGTCATGGGAACATAAAGTGGAAAAAGTTATAGAAAATGAGAAGGTGGAGATCTTTTGGGACTTTTGAATATAGAAATGGATCGTCACTTGGAACACAACATGCCAGATATCAAAGTTGTCGAAAACCAAAATGTTTATTGACATCAATTTATTGACATCATGGTACCAGGAGATGCCAGAGTCGAAGAAAAAGAATTGGAAAAAAATCATGAAATATCGCGACCTGGCCATCAAAACTACACGGCTATGGATGAAACATCTAACATGTGATACCCATTGTCATCTGGGCACTTTGTACCATGTCCAAGAATTTTATAAGATACATCAACAAATTGCAGCTTCCTGCAATAACACCAGCAGCATTGCAAAAAACTCTGCTACTTGGAACATCGTACATCTTAAGAAGGTATTTGGTTGATACCTAGGACACTGGCAGCAACCGGTAACAACCATTAGCACCAGTCAATGGTATTTGTGATGCATTTTTTAATGTTCAGTTGACTGAGTTTCATGTTTAATGAATGCAGTAAATGATGATGATGATTATGATGATGATTATGCTGGCAGCAACCCATTTCAACTATCAGAGCCAGTCAATGATATTTGTGATATATTTTTAAATGTTCAGTTGACTGAGTTTCATGTTTAATAAATAAAAGTTTATAATAATAATAATAATAATAATAATAATAATAATAATAATAATAATAATAAAAAATATCTTCAATTCAATTCATAGTCTAGGACTGGTAAAACATAACAGTTCAAGTCCTAACCAATTATTATTATTATTTTTGCTAAACCATGACTGTTTGATTCATACCTAATATATCCATTTATTACAGTTTAGAAACTGAATGACTGCATTCAGACAGCACAGCAAAACAAATTAAAACCAGTTCTATGAAAATAGCCACTGTATTTTATAAATAATTCCTCTGCCATTCCAAAAGCAGGGGTTGCTAATTATCTGCCTTATTCAATAATAAATTATTGGATAAAGCCAAAAAGATGAGTGGGTAGACAGATGGATAGATGGAACCAAAGAGTTTCACATTTGATTGTTCTGAGTACTACTTAGGTAATCTTTTAATTCAAACAAGTCCATTAATGCACTCATGTTAAGAAAAAATATTGTAGCTTCACTCAGTGAAAAAATTGGTGCAAATAGAAATAGAATGACAAAAGAAAGATAGTGTCAATAGTAATATGTGCCTTGAGTGCTATCTGAAAAAGATCTGGAGCACCACATAAGTAAAACTGGTTTATGTAGAACAGCTGATATCATGCAAACGTATTTTTCACACCATCAAACAACATTTACCTATTCCAGGTTACTGGGAAGAACTTGATAGATGGACAAAATGCCAAATTCAACCTAAACATAATCACCCATTATATTAATAAATTTATGTAATAAAGTGGTTAAAGCAGGTGAAATGCTCCCGGTTCGGACTGGATCGCCCGATCCAGTAGTAATGGCAGTGGGTGGTTCAGAGAACCGGTAGCAAAAATCACTGCCCCCCCCCATGCCCAGCTGAGCTGCGCGATCATCAGAGGCTGTTTTTTTTTACTTTTAAAAGCATTTTTTCTACAACCTCTTCTGCTGAAATAATGCTTTTAAAAGTAAAAAAAAAAGTATCTGATGATCACGCAGCTCAACTGGGATCGTCCGAGGCTTTTCAAAGTATTTTTTTCTGCAACCCCTTCAGCCAAAGAAGTTGTAGGAAAAAAAATGCCTTTAAAAGCCTCTGGCGATCCCAGCTGACTTGCCTGATCATCAGAGGCTTCTGAAAGCATTTTTTTCTGCAACCTCTTAAAGTTGTAGAAAAAATGCTTTTAAAAGTAAAAAAAAAAAGTTGGCCACTTCCAACTTTTCACAATACCAACAGTCCAACAGTCACAATACCCCCCCCCCACCAAGCCATGCCCACAGAACCGGTAGTAACAAATTTTAGATTTCACCCCTGGGTTAAAGTGTTAAACTAGTACCATGAAATTAAGGTTCAGATCATTCTGACAAGGCATTTTGGGCTGGCTACATCTATATCACGGGTATATGTAATATCTGTATTTAATATTTACGTCCCTTTCTAGATCGGGACTCGTTACGCACAGTCACTCATGCCCTCGTCACCTCTCGTCTGGACTATTGTAATGCTCTCTACATGGGGCTCCCCTTGAGGTGCACCCGGAGGCTCCAACTGGCGCAGAGTGCGGCCGCGTGGGTGGTTATGGGAGCAACATGGAGCTCCCATGTAACACCTCTCCTGCGCGAGCTGCACTGGCTCCCGGTGGTCTTCCGGGTGCGCTTCAAGGTTCTGGTTACCACCTTTAAAGCACTCCATGGCTTACGACCTGGTTATTTACGGGACCGCCTACTACCACCAACAGCCTCCCACCGACCAGTACGCTCCCACAGAGAAGGGCTCCTCCAGGTGCCGTCGGCCAAACAATGTCGGCTGTCGGCCCCTAGGGGGAGAGCCTTCTCTGTGGGGGCACCGACGATCTGGAATGAGCTCCCCCCAGAGATACGGAGGATCCCGGATCTGCGCACCTTCCGCCGCGAGTTGAAGACGCTTTTATTTCATCAAGCGGGCCTCGCCTAAATTTTCTCCCTTTTAAATGAAAATTTTAAATTTTTAATTGTATTTTAAAATTATGGGTATTTTAAATTATGGGTATTAATTCAGCCAAATTTATTTAATTCATTTTATTCGATTTTAAATTTTGTATATTTATGTGTTTTATTTCATGGCTGTACACCGCCCTGAGTCCTTCGGGAGTAGGGCGGTATAGAAATTCAATAAATAAATAAAAATAAAATAAATAAATAATATCTTGAACTTCTGAAAGCTATAAACGTAACAAATAGTTGAGAAGAAAATAGGAATAGAGAGGCTAAATACAGTTCACCTGAGCTCTTGAATAAAAGGCTATATATATATATTACACACAAATCGGGGTGAAATGCTACCAGTTTGGGCCGGTTCACCTGAACTGGGTGTAAAAATGCTACTGGTTTTCCCAAACCAGTGGTAAAAAAATGCTTAAAAAAGTTTTTTAAAAAACAGTTCAGATGATCGGGTGGCACAGCTGATCATCAGAACTTTTTTTAAAAAAACTTTTTTAAGCATTTTTTTTACTACCGGTTCGGGCGAATAGGTAGTAAAAAAATGTTTTTAAAAAAGTTTTTAAAAAGATTCTGATGATCAGCTGTGGCAATCAGCTATGCCGCGCTATCGTGGGAACTTCTTTTTTACTTTTTAAAGCATATTTTTACTACCTATTGCACAAAAATACTACGGTATTTTTGTGTAAAGTGTGATAGTTTGTTTTTGAGCTCTCTGTGACTCTGTGAGGTTCCTGCTTGTTGCAGGGGCCATTTTGTGTGAAGTCCAGCTGCTTTTGCATTGTGTGTGAGTCAGTTGTGTAGCTTTTGTGTTATTTTTGTGTAATGTGTGATAGTTAGTTTTCCCAGTCACATGATCACCAAGTCATGCCCACCAAGCCACACCCACAGAACTGGTAAGGAAAATTTTTGAATTTCACTACTGACACAAATCAATCAAATAAATAAAAATCCAACAACAAATTTACATAAGAAAGCTTAGCCATATAAGACAATGTTATATCCTCAGATCTATTCAGGAAAATTACTACACTGGGATTCTAAGCTGAATTCCAGATGCTCAGGGTCTCATGAAATAACAGAGGTAACATCATGCAAGATCATAAGACTTTTCTCTCTGTAACACCAGAGGAGGTGAACAAAGTGGGATGTATTCTTCTACCTGTACATGTAGTTTGTACCTCTCCTAGCTTACATGAGTTATGAGTGAAAAGTGACAGACTAGATATAAAGGAGGTGAATATATCTTTGTGAGAATAGAGAACACTTGAAAGAGACAGTAGTAATCTGTAATTCAAGAACCATTATTTGATCTAGTTTTATTAGATAATTACTGTACTCTATAACTTTCCTGTTTAAGGAAGGTGATTGAGAAGGTGGAATTACAGAATGCTCTTTATTAAGTGAGTTATTTGGAATTCTTCCCATTGGATTTCAATGGGAAATCCATGGGCATCAAATGGTACTATACAGATTCATCTTGGGGATGACCAATGGATGAAGATGGTGAATATTCCTGATTCTACTAAACTTCCACAGTACTGGGTACAGATACAAAAGAGACAGAACTGTATAACAGCCCCAAAAACCACCCCAAGATTCTACTGGCAAGAATGAAGATGAACATTATCAAAACAAATTGGTTTTGGCCATCAGTATGCAGGACCTAATCACTATAATCATTTTAAAATTGGAGTCTTACAGATGTTTCAAAAGACCAGCCAATTTATATTAAACTTTTCTGAAATTTTCATAAAATATATTTCTAAGAAAACAAAAACAGAAGAATCACTGAACTCTTATTTAGGAAGTACATATTTATTATTGCATTCCCACTTTTGTTTTGTTAACTAAACATCCCTTGACTACAGTAGTGGGTTTCAATTTAGTTTGTTACCGGTTTGCTCGTGCACGCACAAGTGCGCAAGCACAGAAGCATTCATGCATCGCTTGAACCGGGGCGAACTGGTAGCAACCCATCACTGCTTGATGCAAGTATTTCATAAAAAAAACAAAGAAACAAGTTATAGTTTATACTTAAATGATAGAATAGTGGTGGCAAGAAAAGCTAACGAAGGGTAAGTTAAGGATTAATTTCCAAATTTCTTTTTATATCCTCATGGGCAGAAACCTAAGTAGCACTATGCTGTTTCATGTTTACGAACAACAGGCTGCTTTGATTATTCTGCTCTGCTTTTTGTCTGCAACATCCCTGTCCTGGTTTGTTTTAAAGATTTCTTTTTTGGGATTTCTTCAGACTGTTTCATTTCTAGCCCACATGAAATTTATCAAATTTTTAACTTTCCAAATTCAGTGAACTTCTTTTGGGACACACTGTTTACCTTTTTAAAGAAACTTGGATTAACAGCAGAATTCTAGTAATTGAGCCAAACAAATAAAAATCCTACACTGTATAATGTTAAGCAAACATCAGCGGAGGAGTTAACCGGGAGATAAACAATGGAACCTATTGCAACTTTGTAATGCAAACTCCATTATTAAATACTTGATTGCAAGGTCAGAATGCAGGTGCAAAAGGCTAGAACTTTCATCATGACATCATTAATACCTTTGGACCATCCTGGTTGTACAAAATACCCATGGACAAATCTCTTGCAGGAGTAAGAGAGGAACAAAAAAAATATATTGTTCATTTTTCAATATATAACTTTGTGGGTTATTTTTAAATGTGTAATTTTGATGAAAGGTATATGTTTTTCACATAAAGATCTTCATTTAGCATATCAGATCTATGAAGTCACAAAATAATTTCTCATATCTCCTTACAATAAAATGCTTTAATTTTCCAAAAAGAATGTTTGAAATTACTTTTAGACATTTCTCATGCAACTTGCAGAACATTATTAAATGTCAGCTCATGGAGAGAAATGCAAAGAGAAAAGTGGAACCAAGTGGAATTTTGAGAAATATCTGCTATTGTTCTTAATGGAAGCCATGCTATGTATGAATCCATTTTGAAAGAGTGAGGCATAGAATATACAGTAATTAAGAACATATTAATGTCAATATGTTATATATGCATACATGCTTATTATGTATATATTACCTGTGAACATTGGATTCAACTGAAATCTGGAACACACGGCAAAGCAGGGGAACTGAGAAGAGATTTTCCTTTCACTAAAAGGATGGATCTAATCTTTTTCAATCAAATTGTGATCCTCCATAAATCTTTTGCCTTGATTTGAATCTACAGATTTGTATCTCAAGTGGCAGCCTTAGCAAAAAGAGACCAACAAAATAGCAACAGCACTTAGACTTATATACCACTTTAAAGTGCTTTACATCCCTCTCTAAGCAGTCAGCATATTGCCCCCAACAATTTGGGTCCTCATTTTCCCAATTTAGAAGGATGAGAGATGGAGTCAACCTTGAGCCTGATGAGATTTGAACTGCCAAATTTCTGGCAGCCAGCAGTCAGCAGAAGTAGCCTGCAGTACTGCACCCTAACCACTGTGCCACTGTGGCTCATACACCTTTTTGTTCTTTATGTAAACTGCTATGAAAAAGAGAAGGGGATTGGTAACATCATTGAGTTGTAAGTGGCCCCAAAGGTCATCTCGATATAATTTCAGAATTTCAGCCATTGAATCATAAGATAACAGTAAATTTGCTCTTAAATTAGAGTGTTCCTTGCAAATCATATCACTTGTAGTAATTATTATTTCTTTTGAGTAGAAATGCAAATATTTTAAAAACTGAAAAATCCTTACTTTTATTGGAGTAGCTTTTTGTAGCAGACTATGCATACAGAGAGAAATGAAAATAAAAGAAAAAAAAATAACCAAACAATTTGTGGAGACTGATGCTTTTTTTAAAAAAAGGAAGAAAATCTTTCTCAGGAAGTTACATTTAAATAGAAAGCCTAATCTTATTGAATTTTAATTAAAAGAACAAAAGGACATGTAGTTTGCTCAACCATATATTTGCATGGAGAGTATCAGTAAAACTAATTAGAGGAATACTAGGTAGAGTAAATTTAAAGACATTCAAAGGTGAGGGAGGATTCTTACACTAATTTTGTCTACATTTATTTCTGTAGTAGCCATTAGTTTTTAAGATACAACGTGGCAATGTATCTTCCAACAACAATCTTCAGAATCTCATCCTCAGTAATTGTGAAATTATATTTTTAGACAGTTGATTTGACCCACTGAAGGAGCCATGAAATGTAGCCCTCTGCTCAGTTCAAGAATCTAAACTGAAGCATGTCCTCCAGATGCTCTTCCATCTCTTATTGAGTATATCCAGCCGAGGGCGGCTGTTTGTTTTCTTCAGTGATTGGCTCTACTTTTGAACTCCTTTCAGTCTTGGGAAATGCTTGTAACATTCAATGAGAAACTACCTTCCTGTCTCTGAAAGTCATTATTGGGCCCTGCATTCTGAGATGAGACAAACAGTTCTTACAATTTTGTATGACAGCCCTTTCTAACTTCAATATTTCCTGCCAGCCTGGCTGCCTGCCTGTTTTCTTATGTATTTGCTAATTTACTTAGTTGAGTTTGTATGCTACTCAATCTAGCAATATTCCTCTTCCTAAGCCAATTCCATATTCCCAGGCTTGTAAGGCTTTGTGTCTGCTTTCCTGATTGTCCTTATGTCCCTTCTCTGTACACGTTTCACTGTCTCTGAATCTTTCTTAATATGTGCTGTTCACATTGGGAAATAAAGAAAAATTCCAGAGAAAAGACAATGAAAAATTATTTTTTATTGCTATCTCAAAATATGTAATCTGTACAGAAGCGAAATACAAGATGAAGGAATAGAATAGAATAGAATAGAATAGAATAGAAGAGAAGAGAAGAGAAGAGAAGAGAAGAGAAGAGAAGAGAAGAGAAGAGAAGAGAAGAAAAGAAAAGAGAAGCTGGAAGAGATCTTGGAGGTCTTCAAGTCCAGCCCCCTGCTCAAGCAGGAGACCTTATACCTGTGATGGTGAACCTATGGCACGCATGCCAGAGGTGGCACTCAGCATCTGTGGGCACCCAAGCTTTTGCCACAGTTCAGCTCCGCCACACATGCGCGCATGCCACCTGCCAGCCAGCTGGTCTTTGGGTCTCTGCTGCGCATGTGCGGGGTGTGTGCGGGGGTGCATTTCATTTTGGAGGTTCATACATGCACTCGTGCATGCATTCGCACTTCGAGCACTCAATCCGGAAAAGGTTAGCCATCACTCCTTATACCATTTCAGACAAGTGGCTATCCAGTCTTTTCTTAAAAGCCTCTAGTGATGAAGCATTCACTATATCTGAAGGCAGCTGTTCCACTGGTTAATTGTCCTCACTGTTAGAAGTTTCTCCTTAATTTCAGGTTGCTTCTCCCCTTGATTAGTTTCCAACCATTGTTTCTTGTCCTGCCCTCTGGTGCATTGGAGAATAATTTGTCCCCCTCTTCTTTGTGGCAGCTCCTCAAATATAAACTTATAAACTTTGCCTTTATAAACTGGTGACTTAACAGGTAATCCTCAACTTAACAGTTCATTTAGTGAAATTTCAAAGTTACAACATTACTGAAAAAAGTGATTTATGACCATTTCTCACACTTATGAACTTCTCACATTTGCAGCATACCTGTGATCACATGATCAAAATTTGGACACTTTACAACTGATTCATATTTATTTTTTATATATATAAATTTTATTAATGTTCTATTGTTTACATTTATTAGTGCTTAATAAACATCATGTTATCTGGATATTTAATTTGCTTAACAATTCAGTTTACATTCTTGATCTCCACCCATTTTTTCCAACCACTGGTAAAATAATGTTTGATAATATTCTGTGTTTTCTGTCTGTTTAATTTTCAATGTAAATCTATCCATTTCTGCATGATCTAGTATCTTCCTAATTACCTCTTTGTCTTGTGGTGTTTCTTTAGTTTTGTGCGAATATAATCCTCGCTGCTGTTAAGACATGCAATATTAAATATATACTTTGCTTATCAGCAGCTGGTTCATATTTATGACGGTGGCAGTATCCTGGATCATGTGATCCCCTTTTGCAACCTTTTGACAAACAAAGTCAATAGGGAAGTCAGAGTCACTTAACAACCACGTTAATAATCTAACAACTGCAGTGATTCACTTAACAAATGTTGCAAGAAAGGTGATAACATCTTAACAGCTGTCTCAATTAGTAACAGAAATGTTGAGTTATTTTTGGTCGTATGTCAAGGACTACCTATATTCCATTTGTGTTTATCTCCAACTCAGGATCCATTCACACTTATCTTACAAGCCAGGTATCCTTCTCTACCCATGCATTTGAATTATTTTTCATAGATGAAAAACTGCATCATTCTATTTACAAATATATTTTGTACTTTTAGTGCTTTCAGTGGTTATGGAGAACATCTTTAATTTTTTTATCTGTCTTCTAGACAATTCTTCCCAGAGGATTGCTAATGTTATGTAGTTTGAGAGCTCATTTGCTTCCATGATCTTGAAAGAGATATTGGAAGAATTCTGGTCAAGGCCTTGATGTCCATTCATCATAAAATTATCTCTCATACATAACTATTACAATTAGCGCCTCTCCTGCTATCTTGTACGTTAAATGAGGGAAAAAGATGTCAGAATATTCATGACTGAGAAGACATGGTAACAAGGTCAGCCAATGAATAGGCATAGCAACTAAATCAGCCAATTGGGAGCTGAGATAGACTGGATCCAGGATGCGTCTTAATCTGCAGCTTCTGAATAAAGAGAAACTGAAACCAGTGTGTGTTAAACTCTTGAGCTGTGAAGCTGTCTGTGCATGCTGTCTGCTCTGATAAAATGAAATTGTGAATCTTCTGTTGGTATTATAAACTTACTTCGTGTGTTATTGTGTATATAAAGAAGTTAATTAATCCTGCTGCATCAGTTTATCTGTGTGTGCTTCTGGATTTGTTTTTTGCAACAAACTCTGACAGAAAACTATTATGGCATTACTTAAACCTATCCAGCTTTAAGATGTATGGACTTCAACTCCCAGAATTCCCCAGGAGCATATTTAATCTGCAGCTTCTCAGGCTAGTGAGTGGACAGTGTTTTTATATGCCTTGGCTGCAGCTCCACTTTTTGCCATTTATCATACAAAGAAACATAATAATCAATGTGCATATGCAGGGTTTCTCTAATCCTAAAATACTTAATTTAAGCCTTTCTTATTTCTTTCAGTCCCCTCAGAAGCAAAATTTACTGATCTTGCCAATGAGAAGATGCCATTTAAACTTGTATTTGAAAGAATGCCTCTCACTTAACAAGTATTACGTTGAACAAAGAGTCTGGGAACTAAAATAGTACAATATGACATAGTCACGTTTGAAAATATGAATTCTCTATTTTAAAAAATAATTTAACTAATGAGCAATGAGTCAAGGATTATGTGTTGCATTTCCTGCTTAATATTGTATATTTATTATATATTGAAAATGTATATTTCTTTTTTTAATGCAAGAGATGCATTAAATTATGCTATCTATAATTATAGCATTTAATTCGTCTGATTTTTAAAAGGCAAATTATACTGTCACTGTGCCAGAAACCCACAGCTACTTTACTAACCATCTGACTTTTTTAAGTACAAATATTCATCTTTAATGATAAACAGCACTGTATACCTAAGCTGGTTCTTTGTTATTATTTATTTATTTTACTAGATAGATATGTTGCTCAAAATATGAATAAATTCTAATTTAACATTGAGGGATGTGTGGATTTAAATAGCATGTTAAGTTTCTGTAGAAATTCTCATATCTATACTGAAAATAAAGATATAGTTATGTCCAGTTTTTGTCGGATTTCAGCTACTCTTATTGCCAGCTACCAGTAGAATTCTTTGGAATTGCTTTGTCGGGGTGTGGAGAATTAGAATTTAACAGATCTTGAGCACAGTAAGTTAATGGTGGCTCATCTGTACAAAATTACACCAAATTTATGTTGTCTGAAAGATTTGTAACAGTATTTTTTTACTTTCTGTAAAAAGTCCATTTTGCTTTGCAAAATGATCATAGAATGCACATTAAAAAGTATGATTTTATTTGACAGTATGAAATCAGCAAAGTGTGTTCACCAAACCCAAATTATCTGATATGTGAAAGGAGGTGTATGCATTTATTTAGATTAGCCAAACAGCTGGTTTAAATTTCCCTCCAACTTTAAGAACATATTGTTATTGTTCTAAATTATTACACCACTTCAAATTTGAAAGTATCTGAAGGTAATTTGCAATAAAAGCAGCATTAAAACACACAATAAAACAATGATATAAATTTATTTATTGGTTTTCATAGATTCAAAGAATACTTGACTCCCAATAATTCCAGATGCTTTGAATTATAAAAAGCCAGAAAAATAAGGGAAGGGGAAGGGGAAGGGGAAGGGGAAGGGAAGGGAAGGGAAGGGAAGGGAAGGGAAGGGAAGGAAAGGAAAGGAAAGGAAAGGAAAGGAAAGGAAAGGAAAGGAAAGGAAAGGAAAAGAAAAGAAATATACAATGCAAAACAATATTAAAATGCAGAGCTTGTAATTCAGAAAATAATAGTCCTTTGATCCTTGGTATCCTGTTTTCCCAAAATAAGACATCCCCTGATAATAAGCCCAATCGGGCTTTTGAGTGCATGGCAGTAAGGCCAAGCACTTATTTCAGGGTTCAAAAAAATATAAGACAGGGTCTTATTTTTGGGGAAACATGGTATTCTTTCCTAGAAGTTTATAATATGTTACTTAAAGCACAAAAGTTCTTCATATATAAAATGCTAGATTACTAGAATTTTGATCAGAACATAGTCGTTTTGGATAGTGTAGACCTCAATTCTGATTATGTAGATTTGATAGGAAAGTTACATTCTTACACGAGAGAAAGCAATAAACTCTACGGCAATCAAGAATGTGCAAAATGTCAAAGTGATAAAATAGTTCATTTTACTAACAAATGTTAACCTATTGACAGTATGAAAGGTTACCTATACGCATCTGCGTCAACATTCTCTGACAACATAGTTTCTTGAGTAACAGCATAAACAAAATTCTGGGATCTGGTGTAAATTGTTTTGCACTTCTGTATTTCAGAAAATTTAGCTACATAAGTAAAAATATGACCACAGCTATATTTGTGTATTAACGGCAAGCCTCACCCAGTTTATATTGTTTCTCATGCATCTGTATTATTTCCCTGTGATAGCATGGAAAATATAGTTGCTTGTATGTACAAACTATCCCCTGATGTTTAGTTTGCCTAAAGAGATATATCTCATTTACTTGTCCATGTTGCCTGAAAAAGCTTTTCAATCCAAGATGAGTCATCACATTTGAATTGTAGGAGATGATATGGAACTAGATATTTTGTATGTAATTTGCTAAGCAAATCTTAATGCTGAAACAAATCATCTATTTTGACAAAGTTTCCTTCTTTATGTACATTTTTAAGCACTTAATATACATTTTCTAAAATACATAGAATTGGAAATGTTAGATTCTTGCTATGTTCAGGAATTGTACCACAAAATTTGCTTTAAAGAATTTCTGCCATTGGGATAGTAGAATTTATTTATTTATTGTCATATTTATATGCCGCCCTTCTCCTGAAGGACTCGGGGCAGCTCACAAAATAAGCAATCCAACAATAAATAGAATTAAAATGGTACAATCCAATTTAAAACCCCAAATCCCCAGATTAAAATACATGGCAGATCAGGGAATTTGCTGAAAAAGCCATGTCTTTAGGTTGGTGCGGAAGGTGCGGAGGTTGGGGGCCGTCTGGAGCCCAGTGGGTAAACCATTCCAGAGGGTCGGTGTGGCCACAGAACGCCCTCATCCTGGGGACCACCAGTGTATACTGTCTGGCTGAAGGGACCTGGAGGAGGGCAGTCCTATGTGAGCACACAGGGTGGTGGGAGGCCAGTAGGAGGTGGTCCTGCAAGTACCCCGGGCCCATGCCATGAAGGCCTTTATAGGTGAGCACCAGCACTTGAAGCGGATCTGGAGGACCACTGGCAACCAGTGCAGCTCGCGCAAAAATGGTGCTATATGGGAGTAACGGGAAGCACCCGTAACTACCCACATTCTGGACCAGTTGGACCCTCCGGGTGCACCCCAAGGGCAGCTCCATGTAGAGGGCATTGCAGTAATCCAGCCGACAAATAATGAGAGCATGAGTGACCATACGATGGGCGTCTCTGTCTAGGAAAGGACACAACTGGCACACCAGACGAACCTGTGCAAATATCTTACTATATGAAAATATCTTACTATGAAGAAGCTGAAGACTTACAAACTTATTATGAAAAAGCTAAAGAATTACAAACTTTCAATGAATTTGGCTTACTTCAGGAATTCCTCTTCATGAGTTTATTGGGTGGGTGGAAATTTTTGGAAAGCAAGATTTGACTAAGTAAAAAAGTTACAAAAGCTGAGATCATTTGTATAATCAAATTAAAATGCAGAGAGTTTTCACTTATTTTCACTTATTTCTATTTAAGGAGCCATAACTTTCTGTGAAATATCTCATTATCTTGCATATTATTTAAATAATCCCCAATTCAAAACATAAGCATTGAAGACTTTCTTTATGTCTGTTGGGATGAATTCATTTTAGAATAATCCAAAACTTGCAATAAAACAAAACTGAGATTATTTTGTGTTACTTAACTAGACATTTATTTTTATTGTCATACTTATAGGGGACATCTTAAAAGGAAATGATAAAATTTCCTTTCGATGGATGGTGTCCAAATGTTTTAAACAATTTTTAAAACTTATTACAGCAATTGTCTCTGGCAGAGTTTAGAAGTGCAAAATTGTATACTAGAGATGGGTGCTATTTCCTTAATTTCTCAAGGGAATGCTGAATGCTCTCACCCAGTCTGAACCCTTATCTGCCCTTATCTAAACCCTATTTATTACTCTGTGACCTATTACTATCAAGCTGCAGCCTATCAGCTGTTATTTTGCTGCATCATCTTGTACCTACATCTTAAAGTAGCATCAGAGCAGATGTGGTCTCTCAAATACTCTGACATTAGCTTCCTTTATAAATTAGATTGTGGCAAAAAGATACTAACTCCACAAAGTAAAGCATTGTATTTCTCACCTGAAGATTGTTTCCTACAAGGAAAATGGCCCAAGTCACTATTGCTAATTATGAAACAAAATTCTTGCCCAACTAATCCCAATTAACCAATTCCGCAACTGTAGCAATCATAACACTAAATAAGTGATGTACTACAAAAGGTCTGAATAGGCCTCAAATAATGCAAATGATCCTAATTTTATTGTTTTTAGGACATATTTACTGCTCTGGTACACCCTAGTACACCCAGGCCAATCCTCACTGCCAGGCTGCTGAAGCAGGTAGAATAAATAAAATATTGTCCAGCCATGCGACTAACCATGCTACGATGAAAGAATTTAAGTGATCCTTTCTTAGGTTTCCACAGTGCATTCTTTTCTGCAGGGAGAAAGATTCCCCAGCACATGGGAGTCTGGAATACCTAACATCTAATATCTCTGAAACAGAAAACTATGTCATGTTCTATTCATAAAAGAAAGCATTTTCTATAGCATGTAAATGGCAGGTCTCTTTACTGATAAGATAGATGATTATGCACTTTTAAAAGATGAATTAAAATATGAAGCTGAATTATAACCCCCACAAACATACAAATGGTATGACAATTATATATTTTGTAGCACATGATCATGTTCCTAACGGTTCTGTGTTTTGAGGCTAGGTTTAAAAACCAACTTGCAGTTAAGATAGATCCACACCTTGTTATTTTGAAATATGTTGACCAAAAAGGACAACTTTTGCTAAACAGAAAAAGGAAGTGAGGGACTTACTTGTTAGATGTTTCAAAAGCAGCTCCATATGACATATTGAGGAAGGGAAGTACACTGACAAACTTCTGAAACGCTGGAGACCAAAGGAGCTAGACCAAAGGATTTTAAAAAGTTTCCACAAACTTTGGAACCACATGATAAAGTGCAAGCAGCAGTTTCTTCTTTTTTTTTTTTCTTTGTTCATATTCAAAACCTTCGATTCCACAGCACACAGATTTATTTGCAGGTTACTTTGCATCTAGTTCTTCATACAGGATGTAATTCACAGAGAAAAATGGAATGTATTTTAATACTTGCTGAAATGTTTTACTTAACACCAGGGATAATATGTTAGAGCAGGGATGTCAAACTCGAATTGTCACAGCAGCGTCATGTGACGTATCGGGACTTTTTTCCCCTTCACTAACCCAGGTGGGGGCAGGGCCAGCACATGACACATCCGGCCCACAGCTTTGAGTTTGACATCCCTGTGTTAAAGCATTTTATACTCTCAATCCACTCCCCAAGAATGCTGACATGTAAATCAGATATCTGCATTTTTTCATTGCTTGAAAAAGGCAGTTTCAAGAAAATCAACTTCCTGTTCAGATATCCAACTAAGTTTATAGGGAAAGGGAGAAACAAATGCCCTATTTTGACTTTTGTGCAGATGAAGACAGACGTGGGATTCACTTATCTTCCCTACCAGTTCGCAAATGTGAACGCAGTGCTTGCACATTAGGTCCAGGCGGGTGGGCAGAGCCTACCACAGTCACCCAAACTGACAGAACTGGCTGAATCCCAACACTAGGTGAAGGTCTATATAAAGTTGCAAGTATAAAGTTCTGCATTAGATCTCAAAACAAGAAATACAAATGTGAATTCAATGAAAATTTTAATTACATTCATGAGATATGTAGGAAATAAAATACAGCATGTTATGTTTCTTTCACCTGCTTGCTTTCTTTAACACTCTAGTTTCTCAGCTGAGGCTTTTCGATGGTTAATTATTGAGACTACACCAGTGGTAGGTTGCCCCTGGTTAGCACCGGTTCTATAGAACTGGTAGTAAAACCAGTGGGAGGCTCCGCCCACCAACTCCAACATCATCAGAATGGTTCTCTGCATGCGTAGAAGCTTCTCCGCATGTGCAGAAGAGCACGTGTATGCACGAGCGAAGCAAGTGTGCGCACACGGCCTCATTGCGAACCGGTAGTAAAGGTAAGTAGAACCTACCCCTGGACTACACCTCTAGAAGCTAGTTATAGAAAAGGAAGCATTATGTTGCAATAGCAAACTTTATCCTTGGCTGCTCCATTTGTACCAATTGCTGCTTCTAAAGTCATTTTCAAAGGGAGTTCCGTATTAAGCAATGGAATGAAAACAGAAGGCCTCTGTTGCTGGGGCCTGTTGATTCAGGCTTGGCTACAACTAAACTGGGCGAAAGCTTTCCCAGCTGTGACTTCCATCTGCTGTTGTTGCAGGACCTGTAAGTCTCAAAGACTGAGAAATCGCAACATACATTCTTTTAGGCTTTTCTGACAATCTGGAGAGAACATGCATGGCCATTTTATATTTCTTTTCATGTATTTTTAGATTTGGGATCAAAAGGGTCAAATTTAAAGAATAGTAGGTCCTATCAGATATATCCTTAAAATTCCTAAACTGGAGGAATAGTTGAAAGAGTGACAAAACAGATTACATATAACTCTCAGGAGACATATTGCCATGTGAATGATTTATGTCTGTCATTTTATTATTTGATTGTTTGTATGATAGTTAAGTATGTAACCTACCAGTCATTCAGGACTCCAACACTCCCTCAGCTAATTTTTCCAGGCAGCAAGAACAAAACTATGATGTAGGCTGAGATAAGAGAGTGTGAATGGTCCAAAATCACTCTATAGCCTTCCATAGCTGAAAATGGATTAAAATATGGCATTCTCCAGCGTCAGTCCAATTTATTTTAATAGTATTTCATTATTATCATTTCTTTCCCAAGGGCTTTTAGCTTTCTGATTCAATATATGAAATAATCCATTCGTCTGTGAGAACAGACTCATAAACAGGTTTACTTATTTATTTGGTAAATGTACATAGTCACCCATTTCACATACTTGCTTTTGAGTGGTGTGTTACACCACAACATAATTAAAAACACAGAAAAATACAATAAAATAACCAAAACAAAAATCACTAAAGTAATATAAATCATAAAAGACAATTAAAACCTAATACATATAATTTTCATTTTATATATATTTTTAAAACCATAATAAAAGAAATTATGGACTTTTTAAAAAAGAATAAAAATATCACCTAGGTTAACCAGCCAAATTTTCTTCTGGCCATATGGAATTGTTTTATAGCAAATTATTATTATTTTTTATTCCACAATATATTAATTTTAACTCATGACTGCAGTTGACAGCTTATCTATGATTAAGACATTATTCTCTTGTTTCAGAGGAAACATCACTTTGGAAAATATCTGAGTAATCCGACAAAGAACTTTTCTGCAAAAGACCAAATATGGTAAAATTATTTGTGAATATGAAAAGATAAACCAAGACCTCTATAATTGGTAACAACTTTTGCAATTTGCTGCAAAAACCTAGGATAGAATTAAAAGTATCTAAGAACACAATATTGTACAGAATCATTGACTCCGTTTATTAGCAGCAAGATCCAGGATAAGAAAAGTCTGCTTGCCAAATGAAAGGAAGTCAGAAAGGGACCTGACCACCTCTTTCCACATGGGGAATATCTACTTTAGCAGCACCTCTAAGAAACTATGAGCATTGATGGAAACTAGGAGTAATCATTGCATTGCATTGTTGCAAACTGCCTTAAGGAAGGGAAGTGTAGTGGGAGCAGAAAGAAATTAATCAGAAGAAAACAGTTAAAAGATCAAGAAAAGATAGGAATGCATCTATCACTGCATTCTGATCCTGCCATAGTTCAATTTCAAACATAAATAAATTATTTTTAGTACTATTTCCAGACCTGAAACCTGACTGAAAAGAGTCCAGATAATGTGCTTCCTATAGAGAAATCAAGGTGGAAGCTAACCACCTTCTCAACAACTTTCCTCTCAAAACGGAAGATAGGAAAGCTTAAAATTCTTTTCAGATAATCTTGCTAGGCCATAACTTGGTCAACTCAATGTGCTAGAACTAGATTTTGTTGTCAAGTTACTTGTTTGAAGTCTAGGCCTTAAATAAAAGAAACCCATCTATGGGTGAGTTCAAACGGAGCTTTTGCCTCATCTGGGAAATAACCTTCATTCAAATTTTTAAAAGTTACTACAATATTTCAGTTTGCAATTAAAGTAATTATAACTGTAAAAGAAAAGGGGTATCTCCTAAATTAAGAAAGTTTGGTTTTAATAGGGTTGCCAGGTGTCCACTATTTGAGCGGACAGTCCACTTTTTTCACATTATGTTCACTATTTTTTTCACAAAATAGTGGACATTTTTTTTATTCAAAAGCTTTATGATGAAATGGTACGTAATCTAAAGCTGTACAGTCTAAGAGAATAAGGATAGGAGAATCATGTTTTGTCTTTTTTTTTCATAAGTTAGAATGAGACAAAGATCGAATGCTCATTGCAATAATCACATTTTACACAACAGCGCAAAAAATGCATTAAAGCAGTTATCTTTTGATATTGAAAATGTAGTGCTGAAGGTTTTTGCCGAATTTTCGAATTCTGCGAAGAAACGAGAAGAGTTGAAATCATTTTTTGAGTTTTGTGAGTCAGAATTCCATGAAATTTTGCGCCATGTTCCAACATGTTGGTTAAGTTTGTTTAAAGCGGTCGAAAGACTTCTTTTAAACTGGATACCTCTAAAATCGTATTTTATTTCTCTTGGATCTGATGAGTGCCATAAGGTTATCTGGAACTTATTTCGGATCAGGAAAATGAACTCGCAAAGGACGATGAACCAACAATTTCAGAATTGTATTTATATTTCACGCACTTCTTCATGTCAATAATGCAAGACACCCTACTGAAGCTGCAAAGCAAGAAAATTCTTGTATGTGATCTTCACATTATCATGTGTAAGCTGCGTGATTCTTTGCAAAAAAAAATACGATGAGCAGTTTTTTGGAATGAAAGTTTTATTTGCCTTACGTAAAAAACATTTGCCTGAGAATGCCATGCAAAAGTTCAAGAAAGAAGCCATCAACATGTATCAAAGAGCCATTGCGTACCTAGAAAAGTGGTATAATTTCACTGATTCAGTATATGAGACGCTAAATTGTTTCAATCTAATTGATCGCAATAATCCTCCAACTTTAGAAGAAATGACGAACATCTGGTTATTATCACCATGGCGAGAAGAAGTTCCACCCAACACTCTCTTCGATGAAATTTCTGCCTTAGAAGAAGTTTATGTTCATCTGCAGGGCGATTCAGCCCTTGATAAGTGGATGTACTTTTTCAAGAAAGAGCCAGCTCCGAGTTTACTGAAACTGTTCCAGTATTGTGCATCAATTCCAGTATCAAATGCAAACGTTGAACGAATTTTCAGCATCATGGGAAATTTGTGGACTGACGAACGTAACCGACTGCTTGTATCAGTTCGAAGTGAACTTTGTATATTTTTTAATATTTCTCAACGTTGTACTGAAATTTACAAATTATTCCTTAAACACAAAGAATTGATCAAAGCTGCGCAGTCAAATAAAAAATACACATGACAGCAAAGTAAAATGTAATTTAATATTTTACATATTATTATAATATATTTGATGATTTGAATTTTAAGTAAAGTTTTGAAGTGATTATTTTAATACGTGTTAAAATGTTTGTAAGAAACTATATAATTTAATTGCAATTTTTTAATATTTTTTTACTGCTTAACCACCACCACCACCACCCCCGCTTGTCCGCTATTTTTTGGAAGCAGACCTGGCAACCCTATGTTTTAAAAGAGGTATTTTTTTTAAAAAAAAATAGCTGGATACGAAAGATGACCAATAGCACTGTTTCTAACCCTATTTGGAAAATGTCTCATTCTGCTGATTCAGATTATTTCCCCTTTTGTTGAGAAAGCTGAATGTTTCAGTAGATAACTATTTCCCTGGGAACTTCCTAATATAATCAAATGTACAATGATGTTGGGGTGAGTGGGTAGCATTAACCGTATCAAGGGAAATTGTAGCTGATGCTACTGAAGGAAGTACTTGTATACTATAATAACACCTAATCTTTGCTCTAATGAATATGAGAGGAAATTTAGAAACTTGAAGTGATAAGAAACTTTAAATATTTGGGAATATTCGTGCTGCCAAGAACATGCTGCCTCCAAAGCATGAATGAAATATTGAGGAAATTATCTCAGCCACTGCTTGATCCCACCAATTTTTAAGGCTGAAATTCAATATACACTTCTCTGGAAATAAGCCTTTTTGGATTCAATAGGACTTTTGAGTTAATACTAGTACAGTTAGTGTTATGGTGTTGTCAAGGCTGCAATCTTATACATATTATTCCAGTCAAGAGAAGAGCTACATTGATAAATAGTATCTGATCTCCCAAGAAGTGCTTCAGTTACTACTTTTATTCCAAACATTCATTTCCCCCAAGCAAATTGGATTTTCTAGGCAAAATGTTAGAGTAATATGAAGGAAGGGGGAAAATACATATATACAGGAAGAGAGAACCGTTATATCAGAGATGCTTTGTAAAAAAAAAATAAATTATGTTCTTTAGTTGCAGACTTGCTCTATGCATAAATAACAGTGGACTTTGAGAGTTCACTAGGATAGTAAAGATATTGACTATGGTAGAAGATTTAAATTATATTTCAAATAGCTTCTATCCTTTAAGATGTGCTTTCTGGAGTAAATTTCAAAGAATAGCCCAAGAAATCTGGTATCAGTGAGGTTTCCAATTGAGTAAAAAGAAAACTGTATATCACTTTTAGTATAATGTTCAACATGTACGATAAGGCCACATAGTCTCCCATGGTCTTTTTATAGAGAGAGAAACTTCAAGAGAGGGGTGTTTGTGGGAAGTGTCAGGTGGGCACATAATATCTTCCAGATGTTAGGCATGGCTTGGCTTGTCCCGTTTGTACAGATGGGCTTCAGTCATTACCCTGCACCAGGCAATTTGCAAATTTGTTTATTTATATCTTTTACTTAAAAGATTTAAGATTTATATCTTAAACCAGCTGTGCATGGCTCAAAATGACAGTAAAATATTGACTACTGTATTAAACAATAAAAATAGTAAAACAATCAAAGAAAACCAAAATCTCCATGTCTTATCATCATCATGGGATTCAGCAAGCTTCAGTTGCATTCCATTCTTTTTTTTTTTCTAATGTTCTAGTTATTCCTGTTTTTAAAATAAAACCAGTTCTTTTTGGCCTTCTGAAAGGGTAAAAGTGTAGTGGCTGCCGAATTGCTAGGTGGAAGGTGTTCCATAGGATAGGTACCATTCCAAGGTGCCACTGCATGGCAGGATTTCAGGGAAGAAACTTGGAGTGTGCCTTCCCTATCTGATATTCTTATCAGGCAGATATTCTTAGGGAGAGACACTCCAATGTTGATCCTCCAGTTAATGCTCCTGCTGAAACTAACACTAAGGCTGACACAGTAAATACAGAGAGTTTTAATAAATACTAGTAATGAACAGAACAGAAAATAGTGAAGGACATGGTTCAGTTTATTTATTTATTTGTTCAACTTGTATGCCGCCTTTCTCCGAAGACTCAAGGCGGCTTGTTGTTGGAATACGCAGGTCCCGATTTACAAAGGCATTTTTTTCTGTATGATTCAGTCACTTTGTTCCAAGTACCTTATTTATTTATTTATCACATTTATCCATAGTGACGCTGGGTAGTATATGATAGTAAATTAGTAACAATAAGAATAAAATAGTAAGACATCCAGAAAGAGTTTAAAAGACTCAATCTTTCTTAACAGAGAACATGCCCAACTGAAGAGTTGCAGTCCACAGATCTTAAAGTTGCTAAGGATGAAAAGCACTGGCCAAATGTTCTTCAAGAACTAGAGAAAAAGCCAGGTTTTCAGGACTCACTTGAATGAGCCCATGGTAGTAGCCATAGAGATCTCTGGAGATGCTGTTCCAGAAAGCGGGTGCAGCATCATGTGGCATTCTTTATCTGATTGGACTCAAAGCTTGTCAATCTTTGGGCACATTTCCAGATTGCCTAGGCATTTGCTAATTGTCAGAGTTCATTTTCTGTGCTCTTGGAATTCCAGATCCAGATAACAGCAATTATTAAACAGTGCTCTGACCTGCTGTAATGATAGCATAAGGGGAAAATAAAGTTTTCACTTGAAGAGCTTCCAATGTGTGCTCAGAGCTTGCTATCGGGGCTCACCAATATTCAGTGAATTATTATCCTTACTACTCTCACTTCATATTAGTGGAATCAGTGATGGGTTTGACTTCAGTGGGAGCATGGATTTCATTTTCTAATTTAGAAAATTACAAACAAGGGGATGCTGAAAAGCTGTACAAGACTATTATATAAAAATGTTTTCTTGGCCCTAATTCCACCTTTCCCAATATGTTGAATGAGAGCCAGACAAAAGCCAGAAAGAAACAGATGGAGCAAATAGTAGCATGACATTTAAAATGCATTAAAAAGTGATTTTACAAAGCCAAGTAGCCTGCAGAGTAGTGTTCACAGAAGCAAGAGGAAGGAAACATAATTATGTTTCTAATACTAGTTGGATAAACTAAACTAAGAAAAGCATGTTTATAGGCTGGGTGGGAATTTTGGAACTTATGGTCTTAATGGCTTGGAGTATACAAGATTGGAAATGGGGGCTACAGAAGATTGCTTACAAACATGGCCACAGTGAATGACTAGAATCAGTTCACCTTGGATATAATTGAGATGAGAAGAAAGAACATTCACTGACTCTATGAATGTGAGGGTACTTCCGTTTGAACCACTATCAACAGGTTTCATGGAAAATCTTTTCCACGCATATTTATTCCAGAGCTAATTTACTAAAACTACTACAGCTATATTCCATTGTGTAGAATTGACCCGCAATTTAAAAAGCACAATTCTTCATCCTGAATTTTGAAAAGCTGTAAAACCTAGGGTAAAGAATGTTTAATTACAGTCAGTTCTGTTTTATGGATTAATGATAACAAATAATCAATGTTAGAAATACAGTCCTGTCTAAAAATAATGTAAAATGAAAGCATCTTCATTTGGTAGGTTGTGGGGGCATTTTGTTTGGTTGGTTGCTGTGCTTTCTAGTAGGCTTCCAGGGTCCTCAGCATAAAAGCTGAAAAATTGAATGCACCAAAATGCTGAGCACTATGGTCGGTATACTTCTAATTCTTTCTGCCATCTCACTCTGCTTCTAGATCCTCTATGGAACAAGATGGTGGCCATAGCAAGTGAGGGGGAAATTAGCTAAAATGAGAAATCTAGCAATGCAGATGATGGGTTAAATGGCAACTGGAATAGTTTTAAGTAGTTTATATTACTCACATTCTTGAGTGAGAGTCCAAAGGCGGGGAGAAATGATTGAGGGTTTGGAGAGGGGCAGTACATTCAGTTGAGTGACAGGCATGGGACATCATGAGACACAGCATGTTGTTACAAAGGAAGACATTCCTGGAGTTTGGTTTTGGATCTCTTTGTTTAGTCCAGGCCCTGGTCAACAGACCAACAGAGGCAGAGGCTTTTGGCTGCTGCTACTTAATGCCAGGTTGATCAATAATAAAGTCCCCCTTATTTGTGTCTTCATTAGGGAAGAGCAGTCGAGCCTGGCATGGATTACTGAGACCTGGCTGGGCTCCAAAGGGGAGGGTTCCCTTTTTGAAATGTGCCTTCAGGGATTTTAGGTGTCCCATTAAGCCAAAAGGGGTAGCAGTTGTCATTCAGGAGTCTCTTTTAGCCTTTGGGGGTGTCTTTTGGCCTTCAGGAGCACCGCTCTACAAATTGCTGTTATGGGACCCTATTTCTAAAGATAAACTCAAGTGATCAATTGAGACTGTTGCTACTGTACCACTGTAACAGCCTCCCTGCTCCCTATAAAGCACTTCCGACCATTGTAAAATGTTGCATCCCTCTCTACAGTCACACAATCACAATCTGGGTGCTTACAAACTGTTCATGCTTATGGCAGGTTGGCAAGTATCCAGCAATCACCATTTGTAGTCTTCTTTGCTAGCAGGGAAGATTGCAAGTTGTTACTGCTTGCCACAATGCTGAATTCTCTCCCTCAAGCAGTTCTTTGAAACTGCCTGCTAGAAGTGGAATTTCTCTGGCAGGCTGCAGAATTAGAGGTCAGATTGAAGGAGTTCTCCATATACAGGGGTGAGGTCAACTTCTCCAAAGAGCCGTAGAAATAGAGGTTATGTCCTAAGATTCAAACGCCATTTCTTTGAAAGAGTTGTCTTCTGCACGTAGAGAAGAGATGAACTCTTGTGACAGAGTGCAGAACAGAACTGGGATCTGAGTACCATTTTTCACGTTGCTGGAGGAGTTTGTCTCCCCTCCATGTAGGGAAGAGAACTGTTCTGTCCCTGTACCACACACGCACCCCCACAGATGGCCCGAAGTTAATAAGCCACACGACAAAACTCTTTGAAGATAAAGCTGGCAGCAACCCAGTGGCTAGCTGCCAATTCAGACTTTACTCACACAAAACAAAGATTAGACTGCAAGCATTCCGATAAAACAGGCAGAGTTTCAACAATACAAGGATTAATCCAAATGCAGTCCGATAAAGCAGGCAAAGTCCAGTAACGCAGAGATCATGGATTATTTCCAGTTTTTGCTCGTCACAAACTGAACCGGCCACCACACCCACATTTATACCCTGTGGGGTGTGGTCCAGTGACTCAGCTAATCTCTGGCACGCCTTCCCCTCTGCTGCACATGCTTCTCTCTACACCTCTGCCGAGGGTCCAGCCAGCACTTATCTTCTTCGTCGCTGTCCACCTGTGGCTGTGGGGACGTGCTTGGCTCTGAGCCTATCGTTTGGCCTTCGGTGTCCTCCGGAGGCATTGCCAGAGAGGAGGGTCCTGGAGAGGGAGGCCTTGCCAACTCCTCTCCCTCACTCTCAGAGTCTGCATCTGTCGATAGCCCAGGCTCAGGCAACGGAGCCACAACAAGAACTGGTCTGGCGGGCTGCAGGAAAGAGCTCCATTCCTGCAGCCCATCAGAGCTCCCTTCTGCAGAGGGGATATGAACCTGACAGGCAGTGTTTTGCTTTGTCTATTTAATGACCTGGGAAATTGCTTAATGAGTTCCAGGATTGCATTCATTGAGCAAAACAGTTATTTGGGTATCTGACTTAAAGACTCCTTTGCTCAATGACTGAGATTTGGTCCCAATTGTGATCATAAGTCAAATTCTACTGGTATCCTCAGAAATAAGAAATTTAGAAGTAAATGCTTCCATACTAATTTACAATAGAGATCTGTTTGTGAATAATGTCTTATTGCCCCCAGATGAGATTAATTATACTCTGTACTTTATGGCATCGCACATATTGTGACCATAGAGTGTCACGGAATATGTTCCTTGACATATTATATGTGACATGCTGCAATTCCTTTCAATTAAACAAAGTCCCCTATTGGATCTTTAAAGCCTACCTTCTCTCTTGTCTACTAAAACAGCATCTTCCTGAAGATTTGTTGTCATGGAAGTTTGCCAAAGTAAGAAGCACAACACCGAAGAGAAGAAGCATGTTTATTGCAATGATCATTGGATACTTGCTTCAGAAGAAAGAGGGACCCTGAACAATGGAAAAGCAAAGATTTTTATAGAAATTAAGAGATACAAGGTGGAAAGTCCCAGGGGAAGCTGAACAAGGGTCTGTTGTTAGGCTAAACAGGTCTGTCAGGAGGGAAGCAGAACTGGAGAGATTCACTGTTAAAGAGGTGGATATTGAGGCCACCAAATGATAAGATGGAAAGTTAGGATTTCTCTAGGTTGCAATTTCCTTGTAAGGGCTTCCATTAGAGTATGTTGTGAACTGCTCTTCTTTTGTCTAGATGGGATTGCAGTGTGGAGCTTTATTTGGGACAGGGGGAGTCAATTTGAGTCCATGGGATTAGGCAAAGAAAAGAACTGAATTTAACTTCAATCATTTCCAAAAGGTGGGAGAGGGAAGGGATGCACTCCCCATTTTATTGGTTGGGAAGGGGAGGGGTTCTACTACATAGTGTATTCCCAACTTGTAGATATTCCACAAGATTTCACAAACCTGGCTTTGTTCCCAGGTCTGGGGTTAGAATGACTGTTGAAACTGCTAGTTTTCTTTTGGTATTGTGTTTCCCTGAAAATAAGCCCTTGTTTTATATTTTTTTGAAACCCAAAATAAGCGCTTGGCCTTATTTTCGGAGAGGTCTTATTATTTTGGAGCATGTGGAGGAAACCAGAGGAAATGGTGGGGACCGGCTGTGCATGTGTTTAAATATTTTCGGGAAGGGTTTATTTTAGCACATGCTCTAAAAAGCCCGATTGGGCTTATTATCAAGGGATGTCTTATTTTCGGGGAAACAGGGTATCTGTTCCAGAAGTACATTTCTTGTTTTGCATTTCATTATTTCTTGCTTTGGTGAGGTCTGCTTCCCACTCCTGGCCTCTGGAAAGGCATTAAAACCCGACTCTGCCAGTTAGCCTGAGAGCTTGGAGGTGGTAGAAGGATTAATTGAGAGGAAGCTACTACTGTACTGCCTTTTTTGCTTCTTGTCTTTGTATTTAATGTTTTTAATATTGATTTGAATTTATGCTTTTAATTGTAAACTGCTTAGATTTGCTTTTCAGAGTGAAATGGGTGACATATAAAATTAAGTAAACATACATATATAAATTTATATAAATAAATAAAAATGATTAAATGCATTACATTGCAATACTGATTCAGAATTCAGATTCATCTACTCTTTATACTTTTCAAACATGTTACTCAGAACCAGTGCTTGAATCATGAAAATTTGTTCACATTTTTGTGTTGCTCAGATCTCCCTTCTTTCATTAAGATTCTGATAAAGCTGCATGTTAATTTCAGCACTGTTTACTTATGTATTTGCCTGGGTATCATGCTTCACTTTTACTCCACTATTAGATAGCTCAACCTGTTCACTTTTTTTTTTGTCTGCACAGTACTTCAAAGGTAACTTCCTGCATTTGTATGCAAATAAGCATAGTGGTATTGGAATGTTTTCAGGACGACGTTGGAAATGCAAACAGAGGTTTATCATCTCTTAAAATAACAAATGTGGGGGTGGGGGGGTATGAATGCAGAACTTTGTTATGGTTTTGTTTTTCTTATATTTTTCTTGCCTTTAGATGTTGATTACATTCAGAAAATAAATCATATGTTCCCATGACTGTATTTCCAGGAAGAAGAATACATACGGTAATTCCAACTGAACACTGAGTAAATAATCATTGTATTAAACCATAACTTTGGTAATGACTCACTACTTTTCTGTAGGGATTTAAAATGATTACATTATTCAGGCTGCTTTATTTTCAGGTCCATGAACCAGAGGTAGGCTTCAGCAGGTTCTGACCAGTTCTGGAGAACCGGTAGTGGAAATTTTGCATAGTTTGGAGAACCGGTACTAAAAATTCTGACCGCCCCACCCCCATCTAGTCTCTGCCTCCCGAATCCCAACTGATCGGGAGGGAATGGGGATTTTACAATATTCTTCCCCTGCCACGCCTACCAAGCCACACCCACCAAGCCATGCCACACCCACCAAGCCACAGCCACGGAACCAGTAGTAAAAAAATTTGAAACCCACCAGGATAGGATTGTATATTTTATTTGTATATTGGTGTATAGAATATATTAATAAAAATTATAATTTAAAAAAAAAATTGAAACCCACCACTGCCATGGACTATCTGTTTTGACATTTGACATAGGAGTAAAACTCCACTTAGGTTGATAGGGTTAGAGCAGGTTTTAAAAATAATCTGGATTAAAACTATCCTGGGCTTTAAAAACATCAGCATTTTAAATCAGGATGCACAAGTTGCTTGGCACACATCCAAATATATTGAGGCATATCTCAAAAAATAAATGCCAGGTTCAAGTAGAATGGGAAAGAGTAACATTTTCATTTCTAATACAGGAACAGGCTGGGGTTCATAAACCTGGTGCTTGTGTATAAAAGCTAGATAAGATGTTCATAAGATTTTAAGTTTGCCCAAAAAGAACTGGAAAAATGGACCTTCTGAAGTGAGTTGATGTGCTGACGATTGATCCATATCAGGTGACAGAGGGATGTGGAAATAATTGCTCCATGGAAATAGCAAATAAAATAAAAAACACTTAGTATCACTTAGGGGTGTACTCAGGTGTGACACCTCTAGTCACCCACCTGACTAGGTGGCTCAGTGGCTAAGACATTGAGCTTGTCGATCGGAAAGGTCGGCTGGTTGGCGGTTCGAATCCCTAGTACAGGTTTTCTGCTTGAACAGGGGTTGGACTAGATGACGTCCAAGGTCCCTTCCAACTCTGTTACTGTTAAATGCACTTTTGTTGCTAGAAGTTTAGACATTAATGGCTGTGTGTTGTGTTATTTTGAGGGGACAGCACATTTACACTGTTATACAAGCTGTAGACTCACTACTTTACATTGTACCCAAGTGTCATTTCTTCAGTGCTGTCACATGAAAAGATATACTTAAATATTTACAAAATGTGAGGGGGTGTACTCACTTCTGTGATACACTGCATCTGATAAAAGATGAAATGGGGAGCAGGTCGGCTTGGATGGGATTGGATAATATGAAAGTTATATGCAGAATCAATACAACGGGAAAAATTACCCCAACAGTTTTGAACATATTTGGTTTCTGACCATTAGATGGCAGTATATCAATACTTTATATACAGTATGCAGTATTAATTTCAATTCATTTTTTTTTTAAAAAATATGCATTTTCTCCTGGATATCATTGCCTGGTGTGGAAAGAGAAAGCAATTTTGGATAGGATCATGACAACTATTGTTGTCTTATTGTTTCTCCCATTTATTTTTTTCCTGAAAAATACAGGGTTACAGAGTAAATATAATAATGAAAAGGGCCAACGTTCCTAGATTTCCAACTATATGAACTGCTAATTGTGAAATTAAAGCTAAGAACACATAAGAAGAAGAAAAAATCTTAAATGAGCCACAGAAGTAAAATGCATCCATAAATAAATAAAACACCAACCAACCAACCGTGGCACTCAAATTTAAAACAATAAATCTGGCCATCTGAATTTCTGAACAGATGCTACAAAATCCAGTCTGATAGGCAAAGTTGTTCATTCCAGAGGAGGTTGGAAAAGATTGCTAAAGCAGAGCTTGGTGGTGTTTGAAGACTACTAAAGCATGAAGAGAAGAGACAAGGAAGATGTCTTCCTGACGTAGGAAGTCTTTCAGCGAAGCTGAAAATAGAAGACTACATTCTGCCACAGACTGCCAACAAAATGTATACCTTTACTCAGGAGTGGACTGCTGGGGGTTTGCAGGGGTTCGGGAGAACCTCTAGTTAAGATTCTGTGCAGTTCGGAGAACCCTCAAATCCCATTCCTGGCTGGCCCTACCTGGTCTGCCTCTCCCAGGAGTCCTCATGCAGTCCGTTTTGGATGCAGGTAAGTGCTGGGTATGCGCAGGGGCTCGGGGAGGATGATAAATGGGCCTACTGGAAGTTCGGGAAGGCCAGAAACAGGTCCGTTTCCAGCCTCCAGATGGCCTCTGGAGGCTGGGGAGGCCATTTTCGCCCTCCCAGAGGCTTGAGGAAAGCCTCCAGAGCCCGGGGAGGGTAAAAACGCCCCCCCACTGTGGTGCAGGAGACCGACTAGGCCACACCCACCATGGCCATGCCCACCCAGCAACCGGGCAGAGAACCCCTTGCTAAAATTTTTGAAGCCCACCCCTGCCTTTATTTAATTTTAAGTAGGAAGCATTAGATATACACTTAAACGACAGGATAGACTTTTCTGAAGGCAAGAAACTTCCACTCAGATAATGTTTGAACTGGACAGAAATCACTGCTTTACTGCTGCTTTCCTTCTTCACAAAAAAAGTGGGCAACACTGCTTGTTATCCATTTTTGAATGCCAACTGTCCTTTCTTCACTTTAAATCTCTCTTCAAGTCTATGTACATCCTTTCCCCCCTCCATCTCTCTTTCCAAGAGAAAATTCCTCTGGGAGAAAACTGTGTTATCGTTCCCCAGTTTATGTTATCAACTAAAAGAGCATTGTGTATAATGTGTGCAAGTTCATATGAAGATGATGTGCATCTTTTAACTCTTAACATGTCACAATACTGATGATCCCCTGTTTTACTGCTCCCTACTTACAGGCAATGAAGGTGGCTGACCTTGGAGAAAAAATTCAGAAGTCATTGTGAAAATAAATAACTCAGAATCATGCATTTATCCTGGAAATAAATTAGCATTAGGTAGAAACTCAAGCTAGCTCCTCCCAGAATGTCTATATAAGGAAATCCTATAAAGGAGAGAAACCCTGGGAGACAGTGGAGGACACGGGGTCCTGGTATGCTGTGGTCCATGGCATTGCAAAAAGTTGGACACAACTTAGTGACTGAACAAAAACAAATAAAGAAAACATAAGAAAGGATTTGTTAATATAGCTCATATCAATAACACATGGTTCTAGTCTTCTTGCAAAGTCTGTGTCTTGATCTATACAACTTTAAAGGATTGACCTTTCCATCTAATTGACACCTTCAAAATGTTGCCTAATCTTGGTTATGGCAAATGAAAATAAGCTGGCACTGAATTTGCAGGTGGCCGCTATCCAAAGGCTGTATTTACAGAATAACAGATACAATTCTTTGTAAAATTGACAGATTTGCCAATGGTTTTTCATGCCCAAAGTACCCCGTCTTGAATACTTCCTTGAGCTTTATGTAGGGCTACCCTTGGGGTGGTGAGATGGAAATTACATTTGTACAAAATATGACAGGATGGTGCAAGATACAGTTGTCTGTTAAGTGCAGATGCTGATGTTGGACTTAAAAGACATAAAAAGTTTTCCTTCCTGCCTGCCTGCCTGCCTTCCTCACTATCACATTAGAATTACCCACATAAATAAACTGTCTTCAGCATAATCTGTCCTTGTTAGATTCAGTGATAGAAGAGTCGGACACAGTTTTTCAGTAACAACAGCTCTTTAATAGTAGACCAGTACAACCCAATAACCTGCTTGTCTGGTAGTGTCCTCTTTTATAGAGGGCTGCCAGACAGCTTAGCCAATGAGATTCAAGTATTTTCCTGCCTATTTGGAGAACCTGAGTGAAACCTGCAGCTCACTTCCTTACTTCCTTATATGGTATATAACAGTCCCCAACTTGGAGCTTCAGATCTTTTAGCCATGAAACCATTATTGCTGAAACTGAGTTCATCCATCTTGCTCTTTAGGAACTATGTGAAAGACTGCCTGAAATGATTAACTGACTGGTGGAACAGGCATTTAGAGATGTCCCCATTACTACTGTTATCAAAGAGAGGTTCTTTACTGACTGACTCCAGGATTACAAGCTGCTGTTTCAAGAGAAATATATTTGGTCTCATTTGAACCAATATTTAGGAAAATGGCAAATATATGTCTTCCACTAAGCTTTGAACTGTTAACTAATTTCATTAGCATTGATTTTAACTGTATTGACTTTAGTCTTATATTTTATATTTTGCATTTTGTTTTACTGCTGTCAACCACCTATGTATGTATATAAATAGCTATGGTATAAATAAAAGAATTAATAAATAAATAAATCAAGTTACTGTAGTTCCACCCACTGGGGACCAGAATGCAACTTTGCCTATCAGACTGGATTTTGATATGTTAGCCAAATATGTCTAGCAACTCTTAACTGAGTCGAAATCGTATTATTTTTTTACTCCTCCTAGGCCTCAAGTTATTTTAAAAATTAAGCCTTTTAGTTGGTTCACTAAGCTTAAAATTCCAGAAATGCATTTTGATTTATTTCTCCTGAACATAACTTACTCATCTCTCCTCAGAATCTAGTGGGGTCAAAGACAAATCCAAACCTTCTGAAGATGACCATTAGCTGCCCTGACTGATTTGATGCTTCTTAGACGTTAATCTACATTTCACTTTTAAAATTCAGCATTAAAATGGATTCTGTCCTCCCTTTATAATGATTAATACTACGAGAATAGCAATCTGAACCATACAGCTCCCTTGCAATATGCCTTTTAATACAAATTGCAGAGAAATAATAGTGAGAGGAAGTTAATGATTTTTTATCTGGCTAGTAGTCATCTGTTAGTGGATATCCCCTGAAAGCAGAATGGGCTTTCTTATGAACGTATGTGTCAGCCTCTATGATGCTTGCTTGCTATCGGCTGCCATAGTAGCAGGGTCGGGGGTGGATAGGTATTTGAGGGGGGGAAGCGACCTGGTGGAGATGTCTCATGATGTGACCGAAAAGGCAGGAAAAGGGAGGAATACTGTCAGAGTCTTCTGCCCAGCTGAATGGACTTGTTGATAGCCAGTCAAGGTCAACCGTTCTGGCATACCAGATGGATGGGGCCATCTGAAGATGCACCTCACATGACACCTTGGGGAGCTTGGGATTGGACATTCAGCCAGGGTCCTTGGGGGGAGGGATTTGGGAATACTTTCAATATGTATTTTTTGTGTCTTTTGCCTCAAATCTTGTTTTCTTTTCACTGCTATTAGTTCATACTCAGTAAAAGTACCTTTCTCTACAAACATGGAGTTGGGGTTTTTCTTTCTTGAGTTTTGAACAGAGGCACACCTGACAATATGACTTCAAACCCAACTCCATAAACTACACATTGTTAGAATAATACATTGTTAGAAAGTTTTGCTCCTTCCTTTCCCTCAAAATGAATTCCTTGTATTTCCTTATATTTTCTTGGTTCCGGAAGGGAACTTGATTTTCAGAAAATCAACTAAAGCTTACAATGACACAATTCTCATGACTCTAAATCAGGCTTTCTCAACAATGAAAATCTGATGTATTATAGGATTGTTACTTCTGAATGTTAAGAAACCAACTTGGTGCCTCTTTTTCAAGACAAACAAATTTGAGGGTCAGTTCAAGAAGACTACCATGATGAATTTCCTGTCTATTCAATATCTTTTTGGAGTCACCAAGCAGGTATTTATAGGAGTGTCAGGAAAGATCTGATAGATTGTGTCTGGATTCCAGGAAAGAGAGAGAGAGAGAGAGAGAGTTCATTCCAGAGGAGCAAAAGACAGTACAGTTTAGTTTATGTGGCTGAGACAGGTTAAAAACAGCCCCTCCTTAATAGTTTCCCAGAATATCTGTTTTATGGGTGCAAATAGTCCATTTTAGTATGGCAAGATTTTTGTCTACAGGTGAGGACCACTAAAGGAATCTCAATGTATCTTTTTTGGTTTTTGAAGCCTGACAGAAAATAGCCAGGACTGTTCCCCAGTTATTTGACGCATGGTTTTTTCCCTGGGATTTTGTTAGGTAGAAAGTATCGAAAGAGGGAGGCTAAGCCTGAACATCCCAAGGGGGATGATTATAGTACAGAGTTTTTGTTTTATTGTTTCACTGCTTTATTGTTTCATATATTGGTTTTATTATTATTGTGAGATTACCAGAGTTGCTTTAAGATGGGAGGCCTTGTGAGATGAGTGACATATAAATATAAATAAATTGTTTAAATAAATAAATAAACTATGTTTCTCAAACTCAGCAATCTTAAGATGTGTGAACTCCAACTCCCAAGATTCCTCATGGTGCCTGAGGAGTCCTGAGAATTGAAATCCACATATCTTAAGTTGTTAAGGTTGAGAAACATTGGCCCAGATCTCAGAGGTCAAAATGTACTCCATGTTAAAGTCAAATGTTGTTATTCTTTTCAAAAGCCAAACTGGAAGAAAAGAGTTACTGTACACTGGAATAACCAGATATTAACTGAATTCATACCCTAAATGCATATCCTGACTGTTTCTTTTACACAACAGACCATTAAAAACGTGTGGGCAAGAATATTCCCAACAATAGTGACAATTCCTGCTGCAAACTCAGCATGTGCTCTCTCAAAATAATATTAAGCATACTTAAAATCAGATTTTAAAAGGGTTGTAATGTAAACTCCCTGCCTAATTTTCAAAATGTTTCTCCCTTCTGGATTATCTCACTGTTATAAAGCAAAGGCTAACAATCCTTACTCCTCATCTTCACCTCTTTGATATAGCCATTTTCTTTTTTCATGTTAGAATATAAGCATATAAAGTTATTGCAGAAGAGTAAATTTGCACTACTCTCAACTGACCCAGATACCCCCAAGTCAAAATCAGTGGTTTCTGCATACCTAGAATAATGGGGTTTTTTTTCTAAGTGTTGCAGCTGACTTAACTGTGACTAAGTGAAGCCAATGTATAAGTTAATTTGAACAGATATTGTGGTTTTCCTTGTGACAGACAGCTTGTTTTTAACAGAGTCGGCTTTCCATGTGACACTTTATTTATTTATTTATTTTGTTCTAGAAATATTTTTATAATGATTACAAAATTCAAATGCCTTGACTTGCCTCAGCTGCTCTAAAGACTTGAAAAGAAATGCAGGGAGATGCAGAATCATGAAAATATTAATTTGCAAAGTACAGAGCTAAGATACGATTTTTTTTGTCAGATGTAGTGGTGGCCTTAAAAGCAACTGGACAACTGATTTGATGATAAATGGCAATAAATTACTTTATTATGAACAATATGCTTAAATACTAGTCTTAAGGAACAATAGTAGAACAACAGAAGCATAACTCCTGTTATGCTTCTGAACTTCCTGAATATAAATAGTTGGCCAAAAATGTCTTGGATTACAAGGGGTTTTGATCATCTTTTTTTCTTTTTTTGCACATAACTAATCAGCTGCTTTGAAAGAATCAGCAGCATTCAAGATTGTACAAGAAGATATTTCTCGCTGCATAAGGGTTGCCCTCTTCAACGTTCTGTGCAATTTTCACATCTAGCAGTCCAAATAAGAGGTCTCAAGGGCATAAGTAGGGCAGAGCATCCCAGTTCCTGGCACAATTAGCATATAAACCAAAGGTGTACAAATGTTTTATTAGCTTTCTTAGTCATGGCTACCACCTGCTCTTCCAGCAGGAGTTGAGTCCAAGTGGACCCTCAGATTGGGCACCAGCTCCAACTGAAGCAGTGCCACCCAATCTAAGACCTGAGGTAAAAAAAAAAAAAAAACCCTTGACATTGGAAGGCACACAGACCCACTCAGTCTTTCAGTCTTGGATTGAGCCAAGATCCATTGTGACACTTCCAGACATTTCCTAGCCTCCAGGCACTGAAACAAAACTCAGGTTCTGTCATCATCATCATCCTCTTTTAACGACCCCATAATCCCTTGCGGGGTGGAGTCTGGGCAACTGAATGGAGCTGAATGGTTACTGGCCGGATGCCTCTCCTGTCGCCAATGTGGAGGTTTTTTCAGCAGATATATTCCCAGTGTGCCCAGAAAAATATCTGCCTCTACCTAGGATTGAACTCACAGCGTCCTGATTGTGAGGCAAGAGGTCCACCTCTAGGCCACCGTACCACTCTAAACTCAGGTTCTGTCATAACATGGCATAATTCAGCTGGCCTAGAGCAGAGGTCAGGTATCATCAGCTATCATACTGATGATACCTCACCCCAAATTGTCAGATCACTTCACCTAGTGGCCTCATGTACATATTAAATAATATTAATATTTAATACATATTAAACCCTGTCTATTTCCTCAGGGTTAATAGATTGGAGGTGCTATAAAATGAATTTTGCAAAGGGCTCAATCTCCTTCCAGGTAACTATGCAAAACTTAGCAATCCATAACCTCCATGGCTTTGTTTCAAGGCTGGAATTAAATTAAAAGTGTTTATTCACCAGATGCTCAGCCTTTTTCTCACAGTAATCCTGAAGTTAAGGAAACACAACCAGATGAGCTATTTCCAGTGGTGGGATTCAGCCAGTTCGCACCACTTCGGGAGAACCAGTTGTTAACTTTCATTAGGGCAGACAACCAGTTCTTAAATTATTTGAATCCCACCACTGGCTATTTCTACTTTATATTAACAAAATTTTATAAGTCTGAAAGTACAAACCATTCTCTTTTTACCACCTGATAGTTAGGGAGTTAGATAGTTATGGAGGTTCCCTTCTAGGTTTCATTCTCTGGCCATTAGAAGCTGTTGGTGATAACCTTTCTTAACTGATGGTTTCCTGAGCAGCCTCTCTTCCCCCTCTCTCAAGGTCATTCCAACACAACATTATAGTATTTGCCTCCTCTGTCATGGAATCTGCCTTCCATGAATGTGATCCTCCAGAGATACAGATGGCTCCGGCCCTGTTGGCCTTCAGGAAAGCAGTGAAGACCTGACTTTTCCACTAGGCACTATGATTGAGATGACGATGAAGCTGTTATGGGTGGTTGATTAATCAATGTGAATTTTATAACCTCAGCTTGATTTCTTTTTTTAAATGGTCTTTTTATTTGTTTTGGGGGCTTTTTAAAAATGTTTTTATTCTATCCACCCCTACACTCAAGTTCTTTCTGATAGATGGCCATCTATATATATAAATGCATTTAATAAAGTTCAACAATAAATTATCACTTTACATTTTTTAAAAAAGTTAGGCAAATATTCCCTACAATAAAAATGCATGGCCAGGTTGACTAAGAAGAAGGCTGCCTGAAATTAGAAGAGTAAAAGCTGCAGCCAACCTTATTATAAGTAGATTATTAATAAGCACACTTTCATTTTACAAGTTGCTTAAAGAATATTTACTAACCAAATCTCCAAAAGCAACAAAGGTCAATTACAAGTTAGTTCTATCCCACAGATTAACTGTGTGATATGGATTCCTGACCTAATATTCTTATTGCCATATGATGGTCAGGAAATGATTATGGTAAATAAGAGAGATCAATGTTGAGGCCACCAGAGAAGCAAAAAACTTTATATCTCCCTTGACAGATGAAGCAGTAAAGGAGGAGGAGGAGAAGGAGGTGGAGGAAGAGGCAGATCAATAACTACCATTTCATTATAGGTCATACGGCAACAACACAGCTTTATGAAGTGTAAAACTATTTAATAATACTGTAGGCAACACCTACATATACAATATACTACACAATATATATTACTATATATTAGATAAGATTACTTTTCCATTCATAAAAACTAAGGTGGGACCTTAAAACAGAAAATTGTCTAATGGTATCTTACAGTGTTTATATACTTTTAAAAACTGCTGTATTGGCATTAGGTTCAAAAATTTTCATAGTTGTGAAAGTTGGCACTGAGGTGAAGTTTTCTCAAAGATGCTAAATTAGTGAAGAGATAAAAAGTTCATCCTAACCTTATAGAATATGTACAGAGAAATAGTGTGCTGCTTTACATATCTACAGAGAAGTAAATCCAGTAGAGCATGACCATATACATAAAAAAGACAGTCTTTTTTTCAAAGCTCTCAGTGGATAATCCCCTGTTTTAGTCTGATTTATTGGAATGCTTTCTGGCTTAGCTCTACCTAAAAAGATAAAAAAAGAGAGACCAGTAAGAACCTATATGCTTGTTTGATTATTTATTTATTCAATGTGTTTGGCCTCCCATCTCAACAAGTAATTTCCCATCATTTTCACACTAAACCTGTTGCACATGCATCCAAAATTATTTGAAAGCAGAGCTTCAGAATGTATGGTAGTGTGAGTTCAACACTTTTTTCAAGCAGTTAGCTCTTTTTTAGGGTCACATTCATGCATTCAGAAGCACCTGTTTTGAATTGTTTTCCAAGAACACACCATCAGTCCTACTGGATAGCAGATTGGTTAGCCATAGTGGTCACTTAATCCACAGTCTCCCTCCAGAACTTGGAAATGTATTCTATTTCTATTTAACTTCATCAATTATTAACAATAGGGAGTCTACATATACAAAACAGGATATGTGAATCAGTGGTGGGTTGTCCCCGGTTCGCATCGGTTCTATAGAACTGGTAGTAAAACCGACGGGAGGCTTCACCCACTGACCCTGACATCATCAAAACACTTCTGCGCATGCGCAGATGCTTCTGTGCTTGTGCAGAAGAGTGTGTGTGTGTGCAAACGAAGCGAACACGCGCAGCCCACTGCGAACTGGTAGTAAAGATAAGTAGAACCCACCCCTGATGTGAATACTATGAAAATATTTTTCAAAGAGCTTGGTAATACATTGTCCAAGTATGTATAAAATAGCTGGCTGTAATCTTATCTGTAATGCAGAAATATCATTGAATTAAATAAAGTTTACATTTACATTTTATTGGGAAAATGTAGGATAATACTGAGTATGCATTATGTTATACTTATTTCTAAATTTTACAAGAGAATAATCACACTTTCCATTTTCTAAGGAAAACCCTCTTTTTAGATAATACAGCAAAAGGTTCTTCACTTTATAAAGTTTATTCAAATATTTGTCACTTTTTCCACTTGTACAAAAAAATAAAAGTCTTTAACTTGTATTTGATGATGTAAACATTACAACAATTTTCATGGCAACATTATATGATCAATCCACCAAATTATTTGATAGAGTCTTTATTGAACCTCTTCTCTATTCAAAAATGTCCCTAAATCATGAAAACCTAGAAAATACAATAAGGAGGAGGAGGAGGCGGAACTTAGAAATGATATCTAAAAAGCAAGGAAATAATTTTTAAAACATCAAAGACTACTTGACGATGTCAGAATGATGTGAATGATTACTTAAATAATATATACTGATTAAAATAAGTCACAAAACAAACAAAAATGCTTCAGCTTCTGCCTTCTCCAGATGCTGTAAATGGAATATCCTATTCAGGGTGGCATAATGATCAGTGCCTTCTATCTCACGTTTGAAGTAGGTGGGAAGAAGATGGTGATGATTGGCATGACAGAGTTCAAATTGCTACTGCTAATTTCCATTACAACTCACCTTTTCTCAGAGAAGCTTGAGGCAGCTGCATGGTCTCTTACTTTATTCCTACAAGAACTTTCAGAGATGCTTTTGGCTGAGAAAGAGTGACAGATTCAAAAAGGGTCATCCTCAGGGAGTTGTGGGGAAGAAAAAATCAGGATAAAGGCCATACAACTGCCCGATTAAAGCCCTATCCTCTATTTTATGTTTCACTCTAAAAAGGTGGAGTTTTGATTACACACTTGAGGGGACCATCTTGACATGGAAATCTCTAGACTCAAAATGAGAAAGATTTCTATGGAATTATGGGACATTAAACCTAGATGCTTCCCTAATAAAAAGTGAATATTAAAACATTACCTTATACTAGAATTATACTAGAAGAGCCATAGTGGCGCAGTGGTTAGAGTGCAGTACTGCAGGCTACTTCTGCTGATCACCAGCTGCCAGCAGTTTGGCAGATTGAATCTCACCAGGCTCAAGGTTGACTTAGCCTTCCATCCTTCCGAGGTCAGTAAAAATGAGGACCAGATTGTTGGGGGCAATATGCTGACTCTGTAAGCCATTTAGAGAGGGCTGTAAAGCACTATGAAGCAGTATATAAATCTAAGTGCTATTGCTATTGCTATTGCTATTGCTATTGCTATTGCTATTGCTATTGCTATTAGGGCTCTTTCTTACATATAAATCATCACCTTTCTTCCCTTTCTCTACTCTTCAGAACAGAACATAGTTCACAAGGAAGGCACATTTTTAAGAAAGCTGGTATCAAATGCAAGCAACCAACCCTTATTAAAACAAAGATATTTGTTTCCTCTGTTGGCCATACCTGACATATTGTATCCAAATATTATATGTCCATTTACTTATTAATGTCAGTTATGACAATTAAATGTCAATGTTGATGCTTATTAATGTCTTTTATCTTTCTAAAATTAAATTAATATGAAAATGTACTAAGAAAAAGCCTTGTGTTAACCTAAAAACATCCTCCCCCCCCCAAAAAAAGAGGGAGGCAGTGATGAAATAGAGGAGAGAGAAAATGAACCATTTATTAATTCAGGAGTGAGAAAAGTAATCAAGAACCATACACTTTTGAAAAAGAAAATAGGAATCTAAATATAGCTATTTGCTGCTACAACTCGTTGTAGTTCTGTTGTTGCAAATGTACCTTTGCAAAATGGAAATGGAAAAGGGAAACTGATTTGTAGCTATTTATGAAAACAATTTGACCTATTCATATTACATTATATAATATGAAATATGAAAAGATGTAATAACTTTTTGACAGGTATGAGATAGAGGCCTGAGAAAATTATTTTAAGATTCTGAGCTACATATTTTTCCATGACAGGCAATCAAGTTCTAATGTGACAAAATTTATTATTAAACCAGAAGGCTTGTAAAACATATTTCAAAACAAAAGGCACAAGGAGGACGATACAGGAAATGTTACAGACTTTTATCCCTTTTTATTATCTTTTTTCAAATTCTGGATCTTGCAGAGAACTTTGTCACAGTCTACCAAAGTATTTCTGAAATGCTGTTTTGTAAAGATAGTTACTGTATTTTTTGGCGTATAAGACGCACCTTTTTCCCCCAAAAAAGAAGATTAAAATCTGGGTGTGTCTTATACTCTGAATGCAGCCCCACCCAGCTTCTCAAAGGGAGGTTTCAGAGACTGAAAAAAGCATCAGAAAAGAAGCCCCCAAATCTGAGGATCCAGATTGTGGAGGCAATAAGCTGACTTTGTATAAATATACGTAAGTATGAAGGCTATTGCTTAACGCATTGTAAGCCACCCTGAGTCTCCGGAGAAGGGTGGCATATAAATTAAAGGAAAAGGAAAAAAAAAACATCTGAGCTTCAGAAAAGAAGCCCCCAAAGAGAGATTCAGAGGCTTTTTTTCTGAAGCTCTGTTTCGGAGGTTTTCAGAGGCAGAAAAAAAAGTTTTTTCTGAAACAGAGTTTCAGAAATTTCAGAGGCAGGAAAAAAAAAAAAAGCAAGGCACAGTGCTCACAACCAAGGAACCTGTTGCTAAAATTCACCTCTGGGAACAGCTGATTGGGGGTATTCCGGGAGGTCGATCCACCTGCCAATCAGCTTTTTTCTTATTTTCCTCCCCAAAAACTAAGGTGCATCTTATACTCCGGTGCGTCTTATACTCCAAAAAATATGGTACATTTCCTATTTTAATTGGATACAACCAAAGTATCTCCTTAATTGCAATGTGTATCTCCAAGACTTGTGAGATAACCTAAGCCAAACATAAACTTGGTCTCTAAGTTAGGAACAGGAAACGATGGGTCAGAGACTGTAATTACTTCCGTCCAATATCTGACATGAGATATAGTTGCCTCATGCTACCTAATGGCAGACTGGCCCCAAAGCAGAAAATGGCCTATAAAGAGCCAACTGTTTGAATTAAAATGTAATGAGAAATAAATGCTGTAGAGTACTTAAGATCAGTGTTTCTCTACCTTGACAATTTTGTGATGTGCCAAGGATGAGAACTACTACTTTAGATCGTGGGCTAAGAGTAAAGTACTGCAACAAAATGAAATGTACGCAGGATTGAAGTTACCATGACTAAAAACTGTGAATTTAACATCAGCAAATGAATTAAATGTGGCCATTTGTCTGTGTATGACATTAGATCTTTAATTGTATGGCTGTAATGAAAGTCCTAATTGAGTATCAAATTGTCTGTCCCTTTACATTAGACACCAGGTCCCATTAAATAGTGTTCCTTGTTTATTTTTATTTTCCATGATGACTTGCTTGTCTCTTCATGCAATTTACTCACAAGGTGGAGCAGACAATTGATGAAAGCATTCTAAAAGTGTTGAAAAACTAATTTGTACTGAATAATTCTGCCCTCTCCCAAATATTACTCCAAGAAATGCAAAAGACTGGATATTTTTCCTTCTTTCTTCAGCTGAACTTTTGCATAGAAAACCTTGACTTTTCAAATTGCTGCGTAACAAATCACTTTACAAGCTAGACTGCACTCTTCTTCCAAGTGGAAATTGTTGGAGAAGAAAGATAAGATCACAAAACAATTGCAAATTGTTCATGTTTATTTATTTATTTATTTATTTATTTATTTATTTATTTATTTATTTATTTATTATTGAATTTCTATACCGCCCTTCTCCCTGAGGACTCAGGGCGGTGTACAGCCAGAATTAAAAAACATGCAGGACAAATATTAAAAAACAATTAAAAGATATATAAATTTGGCCCAATTAAAACTCACTACCAATTAAAACAATTTAAAACATTTAAAAACATTTTAAAATTTCTTCTTAAGCCAGCCCGGCTTGCTTGAAAAAATGGGTTTTAAGGGCACGACGGAAAGCACTGAGGTCCTGGATTCTCCTTATCTCTGGGGGGAGCTGATTCCAGAGGGTAGGTGCCCCCACAGAGAAGGCCCTCCCCCTGGGGGTCACCAGCCTACACATGTTAAAGCAACAGTTATCATTTCTTTCTTCATATCTCATTCTGCATAATTTTCTTTTTGTTTTGCCCATATTTTGAATGCTGCTGCTGTTTCATTAAGGAAAAAATATTTATATGCAAACACATATAAAAAAGTGCATGACCGTTCAACCCCCTATAGCACAATCTACACAAGCTATGAAAAGGATAAAACTGCCATGCATTAAACAATCTCAGAAATAATGAATAGACTATTACAATCATATTCCATCAGCATAACACACAAGCATTTTTTTGTTTGGGGACCCTGTCATCCCTATTCTGACTGTATGGAGCTAAGCATTTACTGTTCCTGATGCCTATGTGGAGTTCTGAGCAGATTTTTTTTTCTTTGTACCCTAGGAAAGAAACATCTGCTGCTAGGACTGAACTCTCAATCTTCCTTGTGGGAGATGAGCGTCTTCACCACTAGGCCACTACATCGCTCAATAGCATATAAACCAAGTGAAGGCCTCCGAAACATCATAAGTAAACCAGACATACCACCACATCTCCCCTCTCCTAACATCCCTAGGCCCATCTCTTCCTCATCTGAACTAACATCCGGGGAAGTGTCCGGGGAAGTCATCAGATTCTTGGCCAACAATCAAGAAGTAAACAATACCCCAATCAATGAATCTCCAACTCAAACAAGCCAACAGTAAATTAACAGCCTAATCAAGGAACCAGCAAGAATACTCCCACTAACACTGACAGGGCTAGTCTATAAAAAGGGAGCAAACTCCACTCTCTTGTAGCACTGATGATATTACCTAGTTGGGTTCTGAAACATCTTCAAGAAAACTACCAATCTCAGAGAGCACCAAAGACTCAAGAAAGAGCCCTACTGCTGATTCACATTTCATTTGCAGAATATGTAAGTGGGAATCTCCAGAGCCATTCTATTAATGCTTATGAATATCTGTGTCTTATCCATTGTCCTAGATAAAAAGATTTTTAAGATAAAGAATACAAGTTTCCTGTGCTCATGCATCCAAGGAACTATAAGTCTTTTCTATTAGAAATAACAGAAAAAGAAAACCACATCATTTAATCTGCAATAGGTGGCCTTAGAATCCATTACTTAAATTTGTATCAATTATTAAAATAAACCAGAATCATGAAATTTATAGCATATTCTAAGTATGAATATGTCTGAGAATGAAAGTTTATTCTTTATTGAATTAAGAAGTATTTATGTACAAACAGTAGAAATTAAAATTCAGTTTAACCACAAACTTGCTAAATCAATTAGACAAATAAACAGCTTGATGATTCATAAATGCAAGGAAAAACTGGCTTGGGATAATATTTGACATCAAAGTAGATACTATAAAAGTAGTATAAACACTATAATAATCCTGTTATTAATAAATTTAAAAATAATTTCCCATTAATATTTTTCCAGCACTCCAGAAGATTTATTCAAAACATTTTCTAATTCTGAAACTGTTTTAGATGTTACAGCTGATAATTAGAGCATGATGTGTTAAATTTGTGAAACATTAATTTGACTTATGTATTTATTTCCCTTGTACTGGTGGAAAAGATGATATTTTTATCAATAATAGTTATCCAGGATATAGCAAATAAAGCTAAGGAACTCAGCATGAAGCTTTCCCCAAACTCTTTTAATCACTCTATCAAAATACTGTGCATAATTATCATGCATAACTTCAGAATGGGCAAATTATAGAAAATTTAATAAAGTTTTAAGGGATTATCTGTAAAAATGTCCTGTTGAAAGAGACTGATGTTAAGTGAGTATGCCATTCAAATGTTGTTTGACTTCCATAATTTTTTTTTTAATTTTCAATTTATATACTGCCCTTCTCCCTGAGGACTCAGGGCGGTGCACAGCCAGAATTAAAAACATGAAATACAAATATTAAAAACAATTAAAATCTATATAAATTTGGCCCAAAATTTAAAAAAACCAAAAACCAATTAAACATTTAAAAATTTTAAAAAATTTCTTCCTAAGCCAGCCCGGCTTGCTGGAAAAAGTGGGTTTTAAGGGCATGGCGGAAGGCACTGAGGTCTTGGATTCTCCTTATCTCTGGGGGCAGCTGATTCCAGAGGGTAGGTGTCCCCACAGAGAAGGCTCTCCCCCTGGGGGTCACCAGCCTACATTGTTTGGCTGATGGCACCCTGAGGAGGCCCTCTCTGTGGGAGCGCACGGGTCGCTGGGAGGTCGTCGGTAGCAGCAGGCGGTCTCGAAGATAGCTAGGCCCTATGCCATGGAGTGCTTTAAAGGTGATAACCAACACCTTGAAGCGCACCCGGAAGACCACCGGGAGCCAGTGCAGCTCGCGCAGGAGCGGTGTTACATGGGAGCACCATGCTGCTCCCATCACTACCCGCACTGCTGCGTTCTGGACCAGCTGGAGCCTCCGGGTGCCCCTCAAGGGGAGCCCCATGTAGAGACCATTGCAGTAGTCAAGGCGAGAGGTGACGAGGGCGTGAGTGACTGTGCACAGGGAATCCCGATCAAGAAAGGGCCACAACTGGCGAATCAGGCGAACCTGATAAAAGGTCCCCCTGGTTACAGCCGTCAGATGTTCCTCCAAGGACAGCTGCATATCCAGGAGGACTCCCAGATTGCGAGCCCTTTCTGTGGGGGCCAAGGACTCGCCCCCAATAGTCAGTGATGGAGTCAACTGACTATATCGGGATGCCGGGAGCCACAGCCACTCAGTCTTGGAAGGGTTGAGCTTGAGCCTGTTCCTCCCCATCCAGATCCGCACAGCCTCCAGGCACTGAGACATCACTTCAAGGGCATCGTTGGGGTGGCCTGGGGTGGAGATGTACAGCTGGGTGTCATCAGCGTACTGATGGTATCTCACCCCGAAGCCACGGATGATCTCGCCCAGCGGCTTCACATAAATGTTGAACAAAAGGGGCGAGAGAACCAACCCCTGAGGCACTCCACAAATGAGAGGCCTCGAGGTCAACCTCTGCCCCCCTGCCAACACAAACTGCGACCAGTCAGAGAGAAAGGAGGAGAACCACCGTAACACAGTGCCCCCCATCCCCAACTCTTCCAGCCGGTGCAGCATGATACCATGGTCAATGGTATCAAAAGCCGCTGAGAGGTCTAACAGGACCAGAACAGAGGAGCAACCCCTGTCCCGAGCCCTCCAGAGATCATCAACCAACGCGACCAATGCCGTTTCTGTGCTGTGCCCAGACCTGAAACCCGACTGGAACGGATCTAGATAAGATGTTTCCTCCAGGAATTGTGGAAACTGTCGCGCGACCACACTCTCAACAACCTTCGCCATAAAGCGAAGGTTGGAGACAGGATGATAGTTGGCCAATATTGCCGGATCCAGGGACGGCTTCTTGAGGAGAGGCCTCACCACCGCCTCTTTCAAGGCAGCGGGGAAGCATTTATAATTAAATAAATGCAACAGGTAGACAGTAAGCATGGTGAACAGATGTGGTAGTATAATCTACACTCACTGATCTATATTGTATCTCTAAACTTAGTCTGCCCTTATCGAAAAAACAAGAATGTACATGTAGAGATTATGAGTAGGCTGGAAGATTTCAGAAAAGCAGATGTAGATTTTCATTAATATAAGAATGCTGTGCCCCATTTTTTTAAAAAATAAGATCCTTCCCAAGCCTTCGCCTGCATTTTTTTACTTTCAGAAAACACATATAGATTTCCTAGAGATCTGAGTAGAGATATCAAGCAGGAAAACATTCAAATTAATCTCAATTTGGTTGAAAGGGTGAATTCTTATCCTGCTCCCAATGACGTGAATAACACGTGTGTGCATAAGTGCATTTTTATTAGAAACGGGGATGACAGAGGAAATACTGGCTAGCTACACTTTCTGGAAATTCTACTCTAACAAACTACAGCCAGTATTAGATTGGGGAAAGTTGATCTAGAGACTCACAATTTTGTATAGAGATAAAGATCTGTATAAATGTATAAATGATAAAGACCGGTATTAGTTAACATTGAAAAAAGCTGAAATTGTATCTCCACATCACATAATTAATAATCAGTAGACTCAGGAGTTGCTTATTAAGTTCCTTTCCATTTCCCCTATTATGGAATTATTATTATGTATGTGAAATATTCAGTGACACTATAGCTAAGCAGATGCAGGACTATTGCCTTACAACTAAAAATCTTCACTGTAAAAAGTGATGACATTATTTTACTGTGATTGGGCTACAGTAGGCTTCTATGGCATGGAATTGCATAACAATATAATTTTTAATATATTTTTTTAATATATTAAAGTGCCCTAAAATAAGTAGGTGCATTTTTGTAGTGGTTTGCACAGATAATTTATCTTAGTCCATTTTAACTTCTTTGGAGCCCCAGCTATCTATGGTATGATGGTGAAGCAAGAGCTCCTTAAAATTTGAAAGCCACATAGAATAAACTTTATTAGCAAAGTGAACACCCCTCATATGGGCATCTCATAAAAAGTGTCCTGCTAATTTTTTTGAAGATGCATATTTTTTAGTTAACAATGCAAGGAGCTTTTTCTACTTCGTAGATTTTTGTGATAGAATATATGTCGTAATTATAATTGTCTTCAGTAACTTAAAAACAAGGTACCAAGTAGCTCTAACAGCATTTGCAGAGGAAGGGAGAGACAGGGCAGTTGTTGTGGCATTAGGATTGAAGGATTGTATGTGCATGAATTCAGACTTGTGAAATTTCTGAATGAGAGAACTGGAAAGCTAAGAGTGTTTGCTTGTTTGAAAGGAGTAACAGATCCAATAACCAAAATTGTACTTGCAGGTTTTCTGGCCAGTTGGTGCCTGAGGATAGAGATTGAAGATAGGGACCTAAATGTATTTATGGTAATTTGCAGAAGACCATGCAGAAAGAATATCCAGCAACAACTTAGTTTTATTTGTTCTATATTTTTCATTGCTTGATCCTGTGAAGACTTTGGTGGCTCAGAGATCACCAAGGACTCCACAGTTCAATCATAAACTTCATATATCCTTTTCTCATTCTGGTTTTTGGACCTCCTTGTTTTTATTAAGAATCCAACTTATTTTCCTAGTGGTTGACTTTGCAAGATAATAAATAATCCAATAACATGTTAATTTAATATATTATGTGAACCCTTGTGTGGTTAGTTTATGATTCCTGCAATACATCCCCTTCCTGTAAAATGGGCTAATTATGTAAATCATGGCTAAATTAAACATAAGTATGTCATGGGAACAAAGCAATACAGACAGTATGTACTCTTCTTTGAACTGAAAATCCCCTTCTGTTCCAGAATTTCCTGGTTTTCATCTTAATTGAAACACTCTGTGCTTTTCAAACTGAACTCTTTGGGGCAGGACATGATGGGTCAACCAAAGAAAATCATCTCCCAAGTTGCTGAGGAGGGAGCCACACTACAGGTTCTTCACACCTAAATAAATGCCTTTAGTCTCCTGCTGAAGAATAGTTTTCCCTGAATAAATCGGTCCTGCTATATGTATTTACATAGATATTGACAGCAGCCTTAGAATCCTTTAATAAATTTTAATAAACTACAATCAATAGTTATGTTTTTACAGACATACCACCAGGTCTTGGTAAAAAATATAATAGTTAGAGGAATCATCATTGTCATCACATCATCATTGTTGGATTTACCATGGTATATTGATCCCTTTTTGGAATTGGCCACCTTAGATATACTCTTCTAAGTATTTCTGAGAACTCCCTCTCTAGCTTTCACTCACTTACTCAAATTAAAGACATAAATATCTTTAATCAACTGAGCAATTAATGTTTTCCCCTCAATACACCAATATGTGCATATTGTTATTTATTTGCCAAATCATTCAATTAAACTATCTGAGTATTTCTAATATGGCATCCTTAACTTAATCCTCCAGTGAAAGATTGAAGGCAAACGAGGTCCAGGCAGAAGAAGAACATCATGGCTTCAAAACCTAAGGGACTGGTTTGGACAAAACTCAGCAGCACTTTTTCATACGGCTGTTGACAAAAATAGGATTGCCAATATAATCACCAACATCCGATGACGGATATGGCACAAGAAGAAGAAGAAGAAGAAGGAGTTCTCATGTGAATTCTGTTTATGCATCTCTGTTTTTATTAAGTGTGGATAATGTAATTATATAATACAAAGATATGGAAAAATTCATATCTGTTAGAAAAGAATCACATCCCAGCATTTAAGAGATATGATTTCAAAGACAGACACAAAAGCCTCATGGGATCTTACACATCAGGCATCTATTTTGCTTCATCCCCATGAGGTCTCTTTTCATCTTCAACACAGATGGCAACATAGTCACTTGATGGATAATATATAATGGATAATATGCAATGTCTCACTGCAACTTCTGTGATTTGGCAATTCTGTCACTATATATCAATTGGAGGAAACAGAAGAGAAGAAAGATGTGCATAGTTTGAAAGAATTTAGTTCCAAAGACAGAATTAAAAGCATACTGCAAATGTCACTTAGTTTTCACTTTGGGATAATGTCCTTCTCATACATGAATTCCAGTTTTCTTTCTCTGGTAAGAGTTGGAACAATTAAAAAGCCCAACTAGAACTTTATAGTTTAGTCCAATACATTACAAAACTCCAATTAGTGTAACCTGTTTATAGTTCAGTGGATATTCTGTAAATCCAGAAATGTGAGTTAATTGAAAAAATAATGTGGTTCTTATACAGTAACCACAATTGAATGTATCTTGCGAAATACACCGTATTAAAATTTTGTTATCCAAGAAGATTCTCCAAGGACTGCTTTGTTCACTTCATTATGGGTTTTTATACATAGTTGATTGAAATATGTGCTCTATTGAATCAGGCACTGAGTAGGTCCTTCCAGAAAAAGAAGTTCTCCATCTTGTTGGCAATACTCATTTCAAGCCTGGTCATATCATGCTGGGGAGCTGGTGATGGGATTATTTGGTCTCATGTTGGATTATTTGGTTTCCTGTTGCTGAGTGTTTGGAACAAGAATACATAATTCATGATTTTATGGTGGATGTGCAGGTATGAATAGAGATTGGAGTGGACAAGGATGATGGTTTACTTTCCAGGTTACAGGACCTCCTAGAATCTTGATACCAAGACTTTGATCTATTTGTGTGTTGGAGCAGGGAATTGATCTTCAAGGAGACCTTATCTGTGATCAAGGACTCTGTTCTTTACTTTAAAGTTGAGCCAAAGGAACAAGCTTGAGATCCTGCTGATGCTCACCAGGAAGTTTTACTTGGACTTTTGCATCTAGTCTCCAGGTATTAGAGATCTTTTTTCTGTTGATGTTGGAGGATTAAACCTTTTTATTCAAACTAATAAAGCCATTTAGAGAATTTGAACCCACGCTTGGTATATATTTTAATTGTACATAAATTATTCAGAACTGTATAAATTATAACTGCAATCATTTTTTAAGATGATAGGAGAATTAGGTACTAAAAATATCAAAAAACATTTTCATGGGTCCTTTTCAAAAATGAGTCAGGAAATGCATTTAATGGTCATATGTCATTTAATATTATTAATATTATTACATATTAAAAACAAGGACAACATGTTAGAATGATTATCAAGACAAATGTTTCTTTTTATTTAATGTGATACAATGTCTAATTTTTAAAAATTTGGAATACAGTATTTTAGTAAATTGCATTAATTATAGACAAACATAGAGAAGGCATAATACTTTCAGCTTTTGTCTTTTTTTTTCTGTAAGGATATGAATTTGAAAAGTACAACAGCATTCATTTTTTCATTGTAATTAATGACCACTTAATTTGTAATAGCAAAATATTGGAGACATCTAAAAGCAGCATTTTAAAATAAATGTTTTTAGTGTTTGGTATGATTTTAATAACAGAAAAAATTAGGAAATACCAGAATTTGCAGACTGAAGTTGAACACTTATGAACAAAGAAATCCGTTGTAATACCAAACATGATTTGAGCCATTTCTTCATAAAGGATTTCTTCAGTGTTTGGAAATATTGAATTTATCAGACCTGAACACCTTAATTTTACAAAAGCCTACTCTGCTTGGAACTACCTATATTCTTAGACACTACCTTACTAATTTTTAGATCCTTGTTCAGTTTTTCATCAGTTTCAGAATGTGAATTTAACTGTAGATTAATCCCACATAATAATAGTTCATTAATATCACATACCGTATCTTTTAAAAAAATACTTTAATTAAAAATATTTAACACATACAAAAAGTATACAAGATTAAAGAAAAAATACAGAAGGAGAAAAAGTAAAAAAAGAAAGAAAGAATTATGATTTCCATCCATTCATCTTAATTTTTGCCCTTCCTCTTTAACCCTTTTTAATCCTATACCTATAAATCATCATTTAAGTCTTTTCTTCTTTCAACAAGAGTCCATATAAAGTTTCCAGTTTTTCAAAAAGGTTTTTATCTTTTTTCCCCTTGACTAGTCATCTGACTGTTACATTTCCAGAAAACCTGAAGAGAGCATAAGCTGCTCCAGAGAAGATGCATTTCTGGAATCTTAATGGATAACATTGTTTTGTTGAAAAAACTCGTAGCACGAATCTGCAGAATAGAATTGGGCAGGCACAATATATGGGAGACAATTAACCTACATGAAGAGCTTTATAGGTAACAACCAGCACTTGAAACACTCCCATTAAAAAAATTACAACTAAAGGAGCTTGCAAAGCAGAGGTGATAAATGAGCATACTGTGGCTTGACCTTCACTGCTTATACTCCTACATTCTGGATCATTTGAAACTTCCAAGTAGTCTTCAAGGACAGCCCCACATAGAGCATTATATGCATATAAATAAAATACATATTTATAAAATATAACAATAATGAATATAGAACTCTATTATTTTAAACAGAAAAAACAGCCCTTTTCCTTTCGGACTCAGGGCGGTGAACAGCCAAAATAAAAACATTTATACACAAAAGTTAAAATAATTTTTAAAAATAATTAAATAAAATTTCTATAATTTTATTAGTATTAATATTTATTTAAAACATTTATATCCACCCAATACAACCAGGGTGAATCTGGGAACTTAGAAACAGAAAAAACAGAAACAGAAAAGCAACAAAATTTACAACAATAATATAAAACCACAATACATGTGCTAACAACATGCATGAAACAATAAAACAGTAACATGGTGATCCAAACAGCAGCATCACCGTCAACCAATTGGACTCTAGCAACCCAAAAGGCCAGGAAATGAGAAAGAGCTTGACAGCCTTTCTAAAGAGCAGAAAGTTCAGGATCAACTATATATCAGGAAGGCATTCAGATGAGATTAAAGAGATAGAAGATGTGCCTCCTGGTCCCACAGGATGCTATTGTTTCAATGAAGGGGCCTAGAGTGTGTTCTCCCCATCCAAGTGTGTTGGGTGGGCAAGTGCCCTAAAGTGAAAGTGGTCCTTCAAATAACCTACTCCTATGCCATATAAGGGTAAGATGATATCTAGTACCTTGAATTATACTATGGCAGGAAGTTAATTGAAAGGTAGTTACTTCATGTAGTGGTGTCATATTAACATTGTGATCTGCCCAGATAGCAACTATACATACTGCTACATTCTGGACAAGTTATATCGTAAGTTTCCAAATGTCTTCAACAGTATCTCCAGGCAGAATATGTTGCAATAATCCAATCAGGAGCAGTGAGTGATCATGAACAGGACTCCCAAACCAAAAAATAATACAATTGGCACAGTGGTGGGTTGCCCCAGTTTGCACTGGTTCTATAGAACTGGTAGTAAAACTGGCAGGAGGCTCTGCCCACTGACCCCGACGTCATCAGAACGCTTCTGTGCATGAACAGAAGAGCATGCGCGCACGCAAAGCGAGCACATGCACGTGGCCCCATTGTAAACCGGTAGTAAAGGTAACTAGAACCCACCCCAGAATTGGCACACAAAATGGAGTTATACAAAGATCTTCTGGCCATACCTGCCACTTGTTCCTTGAGGGGGAGCTCTGTTCAAGTGGACCCCTACATTGTGCACTGCACTTCTCTTCAGCATCAAAGCCCAAGTTCAATATTTGTTATCATAATCATTTGGTTGGCAGCACTTTCACTTCTTCTCTTCCAGTTTAAAGCAGTTCAGTTGACAATTCATTTGCATCTAGTACTTTCCTATTTGACAGCTCCTCTATTATATATGAGAGATATATATCCTCTATTATATATTTATAGTGATTTTTTTTTTAAAAAAATGTTACTCTCATTTGTAAAAGGTCTTACTGTAGCCTTTATAACAGCGGTCCCCAACCTTTCCAACTCCACAGACCGGCAGCAGTGGAGATTGGCAGCAGCAGGGGGGATGGTTTCACACCCATAAATGGAGCTTTGCATGCTCTCCTGCTGTTGTGTGGTCCAGTTGTGGACCCCTGCTTTATAGCACTCTAAAGACTAGACCAGGAGTGTCAAACTGGCGGTTCACAGGTGTCACATGCAGGCCACACCTACCCCAGCTCCATGAAGGGAAAAATGTCAATATACATCACGTGATGGCAACATGACATGGTAAGTTTGACACGGGCGAAATCCAGCAGGTTCTGACAGATTTTGGAGAACCAGTAGCAAAAATTTTGAGCAGTTCGGAGAACCAGTAGCGAAATTTTTGAGTAGTTCAGAGAACCGGCAAATACCACCTTTGGCTGGCCCCAGAGTGGTGTGGGAATGGAGATTTTGCATTATCCTTCCCCTGCCATGCCCACAAAGCCACGCCCACAGAACCGGTAGTAAAAAAAATTTGGATTCCACCACTGGTTTGACACCATGGACTAGATCATAGTTTACTATATCTTCCTTTAATCTTATCTGCCTCTCTCAAATCGCTTCCATGATTTTTATTTATATTCTAATTTTTAATTTGTATGTATTTATTTTTGAGTATTCTTACTTTACTTTAGAGAAGAAAACTCTGAGTTTTCTAATTTTCAAAAAAACCTTTTCATTTTTCTAGTTATATTCCAACTTCTGTTTGAAATAACTTTCTTGATTTATTCTCACTTTACATTTAAGCCTGTATTCAGTATACTTATTTATTTAAAATGTTTTATACCTGTTCATCTTATAACCAATTCTGTGCAATTCCCAATCAAAAGTTAAAGCAACATAAAAGTTGCCTCACATGTTATTTTGTTTCCAATTCTTTGATTTGGTTTGGTTTTTTAGCTTTTCAACTTTTTACACGAAAGGTTATTTTGAAAGCTCCTTTAATTGTTTTTCTGCTTGAAAATTTGATATTTTTTCCCATTTCAGTATTTCCAATGTCTCTTGTCCAACCTCTCTTTCATGTAGGTTAAATATATTAAATTGTTTCTAACTCTGCTGTTTTCCACCTTTTAGCTTCCTTTTACCGTATTTTCCGGCGTATAAGATGACTTTTTAACACATGAAAATCTTCTCAAAAGTCAGGGGTCGTCTTATATGCCGGGTGTCGTTCTCCTGTAACCAGGCAGACCAGCCCGAAAGACTTGATGAGCCTTAAATGGCTCTGGCGATCCAAGCTCTGACGATCCCAGCTTTGCCTGCTAATCAGGCAACTCACCTGGAATGCCAGAGCCATGTAAAAGAAAAAAACTTTTTTTCTTTTACGTGGCTCTGCAAGCTCTGATGATCCCAGCTGAGTTGCCTGCTAATCAGGCAACTCAGCTGGGATCGCCAGAGCCCTGTAAAAGGAAAAAATTTTCCCCCTCCAGCTTGCTTACCTTAGCTGCTAATCGCAACGCTTGCCTTGCTTCGCTTGCCTGAATCCATTCCATCAGCAAGCCACTCCCTGCCTGCAATCAAGCAGACAAGAGTTGTGGACTTCAACTCTCAGAATTCCTCAGCCAGAAAAGCAAAGCTGGCTGAGGAATTCTGGGAGTTGAAGTCTACAAGTCTTAAAGTTGCCAAGGTTGGAGACCCCTGTTCTATTGGGTAAGTTTTTTTCCCCTTTGGGAGCTTTAAAAAAAATAGTTAATTGGGGTTTTTTTTAGTTATTCTTTTTTAGACCTAGCCATTTAAAGTTTAGGAAGTTTTAAATTTAGTTTTCAGATAAAAATAAAAATAAAATAATATTTGTGCAGCTTTCTGAGATTTAGTGTGTTTCTGTAGTGTTTCACTCTAACTACACAAACACACAAAATCTCACAAAGCTGTATGTGGAATTTTGTGTGTGTAAAGTGTGAATGTTGTTTTTTTTTGGGCTTTTTGTGGCTGTGTGAGGTTTCTGCTTGTTGCAGGGGCCATTTTGGGTCTAGCACAGCTGCTTTTACATTGTGGGTGAGCCAGTTGTGTTGTGTTGTGTGTGTGTAAAGTGTGAAAGTTGTTTTTTTGGGCTTTTTGTGGCTGTGTGAGGTTCCTGCTTGTTGCAGGGGCCATTTTGGGTCTAGCACAACTGCTTTTACATTGTGGGTGAGCCTGTTGTGTTGTGTTGTGTTGTGTTGTGTGTGTGTGTGTAAAGTGTGAAAGTTGGTTTTTTGGGGGGCTTTTTGTGGCTGTGTGAGGTTCCTGCTTGTTGCAGGGGCCATTTTGGGTCTAGCACAGCTGCTTTTACATTGTGGGTGAGCCAGTTGATGTTTTTTAATTTTTATTTGGTGTGCGTTGGAAGAGGGGTAGTCTTATACAGTGTGTATAGCCCAAACCCTATATTTTAACAGGAAAAGTCGGGGGTCGTCTTATACGCCCAGTCGTCTTATACGCCGGAAAATACGGTACATCTACTGTTTCATTTTCTAAGTTTAAACCATATAATTCACACGTTGATCCCCAAACTATACTTGTTTTGTTATTATCTTTTAAAGATTTTTTTTAGTTTTAAATTTAAATTTAAAATTTAAAATATACATGAGGCTTATACATTTTAATTCTCCTATTATTTCTGACATAGGGTGTTACAAGAACCTTATTTCTTATGGAAATAATAAAATCCTCCCATTCCTCATTGAATAATGAACTGCTTTTTTCCACTGTCAAGGTCGGTTTTTCTCAGAACTTTCTTAAGGAACACTTACATTGGATCTTATCATACCAGTTTTCAACTGAAATATCATCTAGACATTTCCATTATTTAGCAATATTAGCGTCTATAGAAAATAGAAATTTGATGGGCATTTTACTTTGTAAATTTGGTTCTGATCTTCAAATATATTTGATAATCCTATCTTCAGATTTTTAAAATCTCTGATAATTTTAAAATGTTTTTATACTAGAGGCATTTTTAGCATGATAGTCATAAACTGGACCAGCTGTCCAAGCAATACCTGATATTTACCTTGGTAAACTTTAGAATTGCTTATTCATTGTCTCAAACCTACCTGATAAACCTTTTCCCATTCTCTTCTTAAGCCCTGATTTCTGCCTTCAGATTCATAGAATTGGACCCACTAGCACTGATGATTTTACATAGTTTGGGTAAGGAAAAACAGCCAAGTTCAGAGAGCACCAAGACCCCTCATTTCAACTCTGAACTATGAGTATTTTCCTTTATTGCTATTGGACCTTTAGTTCAGGGGTGAAATGCTCCCGGTTCAGACCAGCTCAGCGAGTAGGTAGCGATGGCGGTGGGCAGTTCGGAGAACCGGTAGCAAAAATCCTCCTCCCCCCCCCAGCCTGCAGCTTGCTTACCTTCGCACGCCTGCCTTACTTTGCTTGCTGTAATCCCTGCAATCCATTGCATCAGCAAGCAACTGAATCTTCTTGCCTGCAATCAAGCTCATCGGTGAGCAGCTCTATCTGCCTGCCTGCCTGCCTTGTCCCAATTGGGTAAGTTTTTTTCCCCTTTGGAAACTTTAAAAAAATAGTTAATTGGGGTTTTTTTTAGTTGTTCTTTTTTTAGACCTAGCCATTTAAAGTTTAGGAAGTTTTAAATTTAGCTGCTTTTATATAAAAATAAAAATAAAATAAAATAAAATAAAATAATATTTGTGCATCTTTTTGAGATTTTGTGTGTTTCTGTAGTGTTTCACTCTAACTACACAAACACACAAAATCTCACAAAGCTGTATGTGGAATTTTGTGTGTGTAAAGTGTGAAAGTTGGTTTTTTGGACTTTTTGTGGCTGTGTGAGGTTCCTGCTTGTTGCAGGGGCCATTTTGCCCCTGCTTTTACATTGTGGGTGAGCCAGTTGTGTTGTGTTGTGTTGTGTTGTGTTGTGTGTGTGTAAAGTGTGAAAGTTTGTTTTTTGGACTTTTTGTGCCTGTGTGAGGTTCCTGCTTGTTGCAGGGGCCATTTTGGGTCTAGCACAGCTGCTTTTAGATTGGGTGAGCCAGTTGTGTTGTGTTGTGTTGTGTTGTGTGTGTGTAAAGTGTGAAAGTTGGTTTTTTGGACTTTTTGTGGCTGTGTGAGGTTCCTGCTTGTTGCAGGGGCCATTTTGGGTCTAGCACAGCTGCTTTTACACTGTGGGTGAGCCAGTTGTGTTGTGTTGTGTGTGTGTAAAGTGTGAAAGTTGTTTTTTGGGGCTTTTTGTGGCTGTGTGAGGTTCCTGCTTCTTGCAGGTACCAATTTGGGTCTAGTACAGCTGGGTGAGCCAATTGTGTTGTGTTGTGTTTTGTAGGTTAAAAAAGGGCAAAGAAGTAACATTGACTTGGCCACGCCCACCTGACCAACAAGCCACACCCACCCAGTCCCCTGACCACCACGCCCCACCCACTAATTAAGCCATGCCCACAGAACCGGTAGCGAAAATTTTTAGATTTCACCCCTGCTTTAGTTTCTTACGTGAAATGCTTAGACATTTCTTTGTTGACAGGCTTTAAGAATTTATTCATTTACCATCAGAAGACAAGGTGATTAGAAAAATTATGAAGTGTGCAGAAATGGATGAGCTCACAAAGAAGATACAAGAGAAAGATGAAACAGAATACTACTTAGTCTGGGAGAAATGGTTGGAAAAGAAAGGGGGGAAAAAGGGGGGGACAAAAGAAAACTAAACAATGGTTTAATTAGGTGGAGAAAAATGGAAACAAATGGGAAGATATAAATTGTGGAAAGCAAACTAGGTACCTATTTATGTTAAATGTAAATAAAATATTTAGATTTAAGAGAATATATATATATATATATATATATATATATATATATATATATATATATGATATACTAGAAATATATGTATAAAAGATAAAGATAAGAAAGAGAAAATGCATAAATGTAGATTACTGATGCGAAGATGTTGAAAAGAAGAAGATGTAAATAAATTTTTTAAAAGAATTTATTCATTTCAGTGCAGTCATTGATGGCTGGCTATTACAGCCACACATTGTAATCTTTACTCTTTGCTTATATGTATGTAAAATTAAGACATTTAAATCTGGGATAGCTGTAGAAAGTAGGGAACCTAGTATCACGCTGTAATTATTATGCTGATACTCAAATTCACTATGCTTTCCCATATCTGAAATTTATCAATAAGAACATAAACTGTTAACACCTTTAATTTTGATTTTATTTCATCAAAGCTGCATTGCAGTCTTCCAGTCTTTTATATTTACATTATTTGTAACATTTTTGTTAAGTGCCAGTACAAATGTAACTGATGGTAATCCAGAACAGCCTTATAAAGCATTTGTGTGCATTTTGCTCGGATGTGCAAAATGTACATACACACATGCACACATATATTGCACGCAAGGAAACATACATACACTTAATTCAAAGCTTCATAATATAAAACATTTCTATTGAAAGTAAACCATTCCTTTTGCAGCTTTTTCAGTTACAGAGACCTCTGAATTTCAAGTTAGTGCAAATAATGAAATTAAGAGCCTGAGCAATAAAATACAATGAAACAACATAACACAAACATCAACTAATTCCCTGCATATATTTAAAACAGTTAAGTAGCATATTAGTAGTCATTATATACAATATATTTAAATAAATTGGCTGATTTGAGATATAGGCAGCAAATTTACACATTCAAATAAAATACGTTCCTTTCACAGAGGTTTGGAATATCAAACATATATGAAAATAAAAAGTATCTAGTACCAAACATTTATAAATCAAAAAGCACAGGATATCTTCTCTATTGTCTTGGGGCAGATTTCAAGGCACTTTCTCGGCAAATCAGAGTTCAGTGTTAGCAGGAATGTCTGAAAGATCAGTCATCACAGAGGTATCCACCTAATTTAACAATAAATCAATAATGATAGTCAATAGAAAAAAAAGATATGTTATAGAATTATTCCTATATTGTAAAATGAATCTTTCAGACTACAGCTACATTAGACGATACTCAACATTCAGCAGACAGAAGAAACATCACAGACCAAATATATGTGTAAAGTTAGCACAGAACCAAAATATGAGCAACTTTGTGAAGAGCAATGTCTCCTGAATGGGCTTTTTCAAGATTCACAAATCTACGGTAGTAAAACCGGGGTAAGGCTCTGCCCACTGACCCTGACATCATGAAAACACTTCTGTGCATGCGCAGTAGCTTCTGCGCATGTACGGCCCCATTGCGAACTGGTAGTAAAGATAAGTAGAACCCACCCCTGGAGAGCATATCAAATATTTTAGTCATTTAAATTGGTTGATAGACTTCCAGACAATAACTTCTGAAATGTCTCCAAAGACAAGTAAAATGTGAACCTGTTTTCAAGTCAAAAGTCAAAATCTTACGGTGATTACTGTATATTGACACATCCATGCAGCCTTATTACAATCATGATGCAGAAATGGTTTATTGCTGCTTTTTTTCAGGATGGTTCTTTCTTCAGGTTGTTATTATAGCCTCAGTTCTGGATTTCTTAGATGGTTTCTCATACAAATTCCAATTAGTGCCAATTCTGCTTAGGCTCCAAGATAGCCAAGGTCACTTAAATAGTAACATTTAGCAGGGCTTCTCCAAAGTTAGGCCCTTACAATGCTGATCAAAATTAATTTGCCTAATAACTCCTCTAATCCATCTCACACTATGTCTGATAATTGAAAAAGCTGTATGTCATTTTTCCACAGCATATATAGTAGTTCTGACAGCACCATCTTAGAGCCATACACCAGGCAACAAGTTTGAAGACAGTTGTGTTAGCATTATAGTGTTTTAATAGATTGCATGATAAGTTTCCAATCATAGCAAGGGTGCTTCAGTAAAAATTAAAAAAAAAACTGTTATGAGGAATAAATAGACCTTGGCTCACCCCCTCCTTAAAAAAAAAACCATATCCCATCTGTCTGGACAATTTCCACCCACTTCCACCTTCCCTCTTTAGGAAAGATGATACAGAAGATGGATTCCTTGGCAGCTTCAGAGGATCATGGAGGAAACAGATTATCTAAACCCCTTCCAGTCAAGTTTCAAGCCTGGTTGTGAGACAGAAACAGCATTGGTCACATCTAGATCTATCTAGATGTGACCAAGATGTGAACGGATCTTATCTAGATCCATTCCAGTCGGGTTTCAGGCCTGGGCACAGCATGGAAACGGCATTGGTCGCGTTGGTAGATGATCTCTGGAGGGCTCGGGACAGGGGTTGCTCCTCTGTTCTAGCCCTGTTAGACCTCTCAACAGCTTTTGATACCATCGACCATGGTATCATGCTGCACCGGCTGGAAGAGTTGGGGATGGGGGGCACCGTGTTACGGTGGTTCTCCTCCTTTCTCTCTGACTGGTCGCAGTTTGTGTTGGCAGGGGGGCAGAGGTTGACCTCGAGGCCTCTCATTTGTGGAGTGCCTCAGGGGTCGGTCCTCTCGCCCCTTTTGTTCAACATTTATGTGAAGCCGCTGGGTGAGATCATCCGTGGCTTTGGGGTGAAGTACCACCAGTACGCTGATGACACCCAGCTGTACATCTCCACCCCAGGCCACCCCAACGATGCCCTTGAAGTGATGTCTCAGTGCATCGAGGCTGTGCGGATCTGGATGGGGAGGAACAGGCTCAAGCTCAACCCTTCCAAGACTGAGAAGCTGTGGTTCCCAGCATCCCAATATAGTCAGCCGACTCCATCTCTGACTATTGGGAGCGAGTCTTTGGCCCCCTCAGAGAGGGTGCACAATCTGGGAGTCCTCCTGGATACGCAGCTGTCCTTGGAGGAACATCTGACGGCTGTAGCCAGGGGACCTTTTGTCAGGTTCGCCTGATTCGCCAGTTGCGACCCTTTCTTGATCGGGATTCCATGTGCACAGTCACTCATGCCCTCGTCACCTCTTGCCTGGACTACTACAACGCTCTCTACATGGGGTTCCCCTTGAAGAGCACCCGGAGGCTCCAACTGGTCCAGAATGCGGCCGCGCGGGTAATTACGTGAGCTGCATGGCACTCCCACATAACACCCCTCCTGCGCGAGCTGCACTAGCTCCCAGTGGTCTTCCGAGTGCGCTTCAAGGTGTTGGTTACCACCTTTAAAGCGCTCCATGGCATAGGACCTAGTTATCTTCAAGACCGCCTGCTGCTCCCAACAACCTCCCATCGACCCGTGCCCTCCCACAGAGAGGGCCTCCTCGGGGTGCCATCAGCCAAACAATGTAGGCTGGTGACCCCCAGGGGGAGGGCCTTCTCTGTGGGGACACCTACCCTATGGAACCAGCTGCCCCCAGAGATAAGGAGAATCCAAGACCTCGGTGCCTTCTGCCGTGCCTTAAAACTTTCTTTTTTCAACAAGCCGGGCTGCCTTATCATATTTTTAAATATTTTTAATTGGTTTGTCATTTTAAACTGGGGCCAAATTAATATATATTCTTTTAATTGTTTTTAATGTTTGTATTGTATGTTTTTATCTGGCTGTACACCGCCCTGAGTCCCTCGGGAGAAAGTGCGGTATATAAATTCGAAATAAAATAAATAAATAAATAAATTTATGAATAATCTCTGGCAAGAGCAGGGTAGTGCATCCATCTTTGCTCTTCTTGACCTCTCAGCAGCTTACAATACCATTGACTATGGTATTCTATTGGATTGGCTACAGAGGGAGGTCTGGCCCATAGTGTCTTCCTTGAAGTATGCTCCAGGGCTTGGTACTCTCTCCATTCCTTTTTAATATCTACGTGAAGCCACTGGGTGATATAATTTGCCATCATGGGATGAGGTACCGCCAAACACACCAATGATACTCAAGTTTATATCTCCATCCCAGGTGACCCATGTGATGCTATCGCTGCCCTTTCGCAGTGCCAGGAAGCTGTAGGGATTTGGATGGGGGAAAGACTATGGCTGAATCCTGGTAAAACCAAGTGGTTTTGGGTACATGGAAGTTCTGGCTCCGGGACTTTAATGGACTCATGACTCATGTACGATGAGCATGCAATATTAACAATGAATCTTTAGAAGTTTATAATCCCTGAACGCTGGTATGTTAGTGGGAGTCTATGGAAATTGAATTCAAAAGCACATAGGTAATTATTATTTTCACTGTGATTAAACCATGAAGAGAGCCATCACCATCTCCTTTTCCTTTGTTATCAGCTTGTTCTGTTCTAATCTTTTTAAAAAAGATTCATGATATAGAACAGGGGTGTCAAACTCACGGCCCGGGGGTCAGATGTGTCACACACTGGCCACACCCATGCCCGTTTTAGCGAAGGGAAAAATGTCACAATTGGTCACGTGATGACACCATGACGATGCAAGTTTGACACCCCTGATATAGAACTATGTCAAGTTTGCTCCCATATAGACTTTTATGATGCGCACAAAAAATTAATTGGAACTAGTACAAGAAAAGATATACAGAAGCCAACAATATTCAGTATAAACAATTTGCTCTGACTATTGATTGGTTCTGATAAAAATAGCTAAGATGATCCAACTAATTATTTGTCTATTTAAAGTTTAAATAAATGCTTACCTAATTGTCTTCCTATGACTGTGTGCACAGTGGACTCATTGCCAACCTTGTCAGCAATCTTGCACATCTTTTATAATCTATGAATATGACAAAAGCAAATTGTTAGTTTTGATTAGCAATATGTAGCTCAAGCCTGACGAGAACATTTGTATAATTTCAGAATAGAAAAGTTTTTTTCTCAAAAGTGCTCATAAATGTAAGTACAAATAGAAAGTACACTTCAGAATTCTGATTTCTGGATTGATCAAAGTTTGGCAGAAATAAAATCTGCAGAGAACTCTGAATTATTTTACAGGGTATTTAGGGCAATGCCAGTGCCCGTCTCTCCCTCACTTCAGAAACAATGCAGTGTGTCACCTTTTCTCCTCAGCTGCTGTGATATCACAGTATAGCATAACTCATTGTCCTGTTCACTTTCAATCTTCTCAGAAACTTCCTTTCACATCTCTCCCTCCTATGAAGATACCCGGTCATAGTTATTTAATTCTAACCATCCCCTCCTCCTCCCAAAAAATTTCTATCCAGAATAGGAACATTTCTGTCTTCATTCAGCATTCCTACAAAGTGTACATATATTGTTCTGGTAAAGAACCATCCCAAAATGACTGTTTTAAACAGAGAATTTTTGATATGAACAATTTAGCATACACCTACTAAAGTAACTGCAAAGTTACAATAATTTAAATTATCTCTATTTTTTCAATTAAAAAGGGTTCATGACTTTCAACTGCAATACTCAAAGATAATTGAGGATGCCACATTTTTTAAAAAAACAAGCGATCAAATGATTGACTTTTATTAAGTATCAGTTAACAATCAATGGAAATCTCTATATGGTTTCTCAAAAATGATTCTCTTTAAGAAAAATAGGAACAACAGTCCAATAAGAAGGACATTTTAAGGCTACAGCATTATACCCAGATTGATTACATACCATCTAGTTGTTGTCTTCTCTTAATGACCACATATTATCAGTTTCAAATCGACATTTTTCACAAATTATTTTTTTCTGTTATTTTTCTTTTATATATATTTTAACCATATATAAAAGCATTGAAAAACAGCAATGGTCAAGAGTCTGGAAAAGATTTGTTCAAGTGCCAATTCCAATCCTCCCCCAAAAAAAGTCAGTACTGAAGAATATTAGTACTGTACAATATTTCTTTAATATTGAATAATTATATTATATTCATTAATCCATCTACTAAATTGAAACCAGATGTGTGTAGAATACTAATAATCTTCAATATGCCTCCCATAAAGATAAAAAATTCTTCTATATATTATTTGATCTGGGTTTTTTTATTTTTTTAATATCCTACCTTTTGACCTACAAATACTGTAAACAAGACCCATTATTAGAAAATTCTATAGCAGTCTTCCTGTGTTGCAAAAACTTCCCCACAACACATTTTATTCAACCTTTTCTTCTAGGTTAAAAAACTATGGTTTCCGCGTTTATAAGGATAAAATACTTCCTCTTCAGATCTGTTTAGGGTAGGCACAAATGTCTACCACAAAATTCTTGAATGTAAGTTTAATATAATTAATTATTCAATAAACATGGCTGGTTTGCTAAGTACAGGGAGATAGAATCCCTCCTATATGTTAATGAAAAATACATTGCATGTTTTACTTTTGTCAACCAAATTTAATAACCTGTTTTAGCCATTATTACAGATTTGAGTTATTTTGCAAAATAATAGCAAATGTATACACATACCATTCTCAAAGAAGGATAGTGAAATAGTCTTGTAATTAGAGCTTCAATTTAGAGACAGGATTGTGAAACATGAATTTAATTTAATTGTAACTTACAAGCTGGTGTTGAACAATCCCGTGTATTATGATATAGGCGATGGAAATGCTTACTACATTCAGCTGAAAATGTGACAGGACCTGTTTGATAACAAATAATAATTAATGAAACACAAAATTGTGGTATTTTTTTAACATTGCACAAATAAGAAAAAATTATCATTTTTAATTACCTATATTTGATTCACTTTTAATCTGTTTAAGATCACTTATTTTTCATTCTCTATTCAAAATACAATAGTACATAATCTTCTGACTTGGTTACATATAATTATCATTTTTATAAAACTTATAAAATTAAAATGACAAGAGTTGCAAGCATGAAGAAACATGATTTCTGGAATTCTTTCCAACCCCTTTACCAACTACGATCATATATTTGTCTGTATTCAATAGGAAGCATGTACTCTAGATCTGTAGCATAGATCTAGATCTACAGTTCTACATCACATGGCTGGCAGAAAGAAAGAGAGAGATTTAAAGTGAAATGGTTAGCAACATTCTGAGCCAATATTCAAATTCTTTTTGCAGGGGGTCACATTGGAAAAATTACTTATTGAACGTTTTTCTCTACAGTCCTCAGTCTATGCTGTCAATTATCAAACTCCATCTTTCCTTAGCCGACTTCTCCTCTTGATGATGGACTATCATATGCTGAGTTCTGAGCTCTTTTACATAATTTTTCCTCAATATTCCATGACGTTGGATGGAATTAGAAGGCAAAGAAAGCATGCAGGGCATTAGCCTTAAGCATTTTAAAATGACTCTGCTTTTCATCATATGAGTGGGAAAGAAAATGAGGGAGCCTTGAATGGAGAATCAGCAACAAGCTGCTTTCTGATTGTATCTCCTGTATGGATACCCATTGGGAGTTTCTATTGGTTTTTTGTTTTTCTCTACATATTTCTTACTGATCTTTCCCATTTTTTAAATAATCTTTTCTCTCTCTCTCTCTCTCTCTCTCTCTCTCTCTCTCTCTCTCTCTCTCTCTCTCTCTCTCTCTCTCTCTCTCTCTCTCTCTCTTTGGCTTGGCTTGGCTTGGCTTGGCTTCTCTGCATCTACCAAATTTGGTCCCATTCTATTTGTTTTAAGAGAATCATGCCGCTGCAGATAAAGGGATAACTGTTAACAAACAGATAAACAGTCCCAAGCCCTTTGTACAATGGAGTTGGAAAGAACAAAAAGAGCAGAAGTGGTATTTAGTGAGACATCAAGTCATTTTTGGACACTAAGACAGGCACTGCGTTTTCTTTAATTTGCTTATAGAAAATTACCAGAAGGTAATTATTAAGCATATTCAGTAAATGATAATTACTTGCCAACCACATGTCTAATTTGGGGATAGAACATGTGTTTTCTCTTTGACATATACTATTCTGTATGTCTCTGTTACTCTTTTGACTGTAAGTTCTGGTCCCACCTTAGGCATGAAAGCCTGCTGACAATCACCTTGGCCCAGTCACTCTCTCTTAACCAACTCACTTCACAGGGTTGTTGTTCTGGGCAAAATAGGAGGAGGAAGGAATATTTTATATGTTCTCTCCCTTGAGTTGTTTATAAAAATAATAAAACTGGGATAATAAATAAATAAGTATAACATTATAGTTCAGCTCCTTCAGTCCCTATCTCCCTGAAATGATTTGAATTTGTTTATAGAAACAAATCCCCTTATCTTTTTTGATCCCTGGCATGCCTCTTGTGTATGAATTGGATGTTTAATATTTATTTTTATTGATTTTACCATTTTTATTGTTTTAAAATATTTTTTAAAATTTTGTAATCATAATATATTTTCTGAACTGTAAGCCATTCAGAGTCATTAATTGAGATGGGCAACCATGGAAGATGGATGGATGGATGGATGGATGGATGGATGGGATAGATGGATGGACGGATGGATGGACAAATGATGTCATGGACAACTGCATGCTGTTAGCATAGAGATGAATGTGTGCATTCAAATGAAGGTAACAGTCACTTTCTCCTGATTTTTTTTTATCCATATCATGGTCCTAATTTTGTATTTCTTTGTATAGCTTTGTCATTTGAACATTCTGGACACACTCAATCAACATTTGAATATATGTTATCTAAATATATTTGCCATAGCTTTTACCTGTAAAGTGTTTGATGAATTTGTCTTTTAAACTGGAATCTCTTGGAAATACCTCTGTGAAACAATAGAGATATCATAAGACAATAACAATAGATGACACGAATAATAAAATACAATAATATGCTTTAAAATATGTGCATCTATAAAACTTATTAAGAAACTTGTTTTATTTTCCATTTCCAATCAACAATTGCAAAGCTAAAAAAAATCAAAATAAAATTAACGTACACATTTTTAGGCACTCATTGAATTATCAATCTAAATACAGGAATAGCAAGTATAAGAATTCTCTACAAAAGAAACATTGCATATAGAAAGGTGCTCCTTTATCTCCTGCAGAAGTACTGATTCCTTGCATAAAACTATGTGTGTGTATGAAGAGACAATTTAGGAAAGTGAAGGTGGAGGTGAGCCTCACTAGCAATTGCTATGAATAACCAGCCAGATGGGGCACAACTTATTCTGCATAGGAACCAGGGCAGAGTAAGGATAGGGGTTTTTAAAATAAACTTCAAAGCTATCTTAAACTGACAGCTTCTGATATATTGTGATATAGGTACTATTTCTTTAACCATGTGTTTTTATTTATTCAGTATATGCTATATTTAAATTTGAAAAATATCCCTACGCATACATTTCTTTGCTGAATAATTCAAAAACTATATGTTTAACTAATATCAAAGCATAGTATTATTTATAGAACCTCACAGGAATATGCATGGAGAGGAAGAGAACATCACATAGGAACAGAAAGGAGTTGAATTGTTATTATTGGTATATACAGGTATCAGAAGAAAGGATGTCTCTTATTTGATTGCTGGCTAGGGTACAGATCATTCTCCATTGGATGTGGAGACAGCAGCCAGGTATGGGTTGTGCTCATTGTCAGAATAAAAGACTGAGCCTGTCAATTGATTTAAATTCCGCCCCTATTGCCAGGGGATTCCAGCTTTTTGCTCAGTCCGTCAGACTGGACAGTTGTGTGGATACTTAACTCTGACAGCTTTCAGCATTAGAGTGTATTTTATTCATATCTGATTATTCGGTTTTGACCACTGGACTTCGTATTGGACTACTCTTCTGCTTATTGTAAGATTTGAACAAAAATTTTACCTCAACATACCTCGATTAACAGCAGAGGCACATTGAAACTGGTCAGTTTCAAAGGTTAGTGGAGCTTTCCTCTCCCGGGGGTGATCCAAAGTCACCAGCTTAGTCGGTGGGATCCTAACAATTAAATAACGTTACCAGCTGTGGAGCTTTGCGCTTCCATATCGATTCTCCCAACAACTATAACCATAAACTTTTACATTTGAGGAGTTGTCTCGCTCCCTGATTCTTGCCGCTTGTTGGCAGTTTTAACAAAGCGCAGAGTTTTCCCTGCTATTTTAAAGTGTCTCACAGCTGATTGAGGCTAATTAACATTTTCGCTACGAGGTTTGACTTTCTCTGGCTATCTCCGTTTATCAGAGCTTTTAGCAGAAGCTACTTTCCACCTAATAGGCTGTTAAAGCACTACTGCTGCTTAGCCTAACCGCCTCTCAGCTGAATGAATTTGGTGAAGTGGAGTTTCGCGCTCCCAAAGGTTTGCCGTTTGTCAGCGTTTTTTATGAGCAGGCTTACTGCTTATTAACTGACTGAGACTAATTGCGTGTAGTCTCTTTACTCTGACAGTGCTTTGATTATTTGACCAAATTAGACTGTTTAAGACAGATCTGCCTTCATTTGAGACTGAGCACTGCTTCAGTTTTTGACAGTTATGCCAGCTCGAGCTCTTAGGTGACTGCTCGGCCGCCATTTTGTTTAAGGGCAAGGGCACAGTTTTGGGGGTTTTTTTTCTATCAAGCCTCCAATCCTTAGTTCTGTGCCAGCTATAAGGATATTCTGCCCTTATAAACTAAGACTGCCACATCTGCAGCCAGTCCCACCCTTTAAACAGTCTGGAATCTAATATTGTAGGTAGATGTTATTCTAATAAGGTAAATATATGTTATCCACACACAGAGTCTGTCTTCCTCCTTCGACAAAAGCTGGAATCCCCTGGCAACAGGGGCAGAATTTAAATCAATTGACAGGTTCAGTCCTTTATTCTGACCAATGAGCACAACCCACATCTGGCTGCTGTCTCCACCCAACAAGAAGGGGACCAAAGCCCCTTCTGCATACATTTGATCACTCTTCAAGGGGCTTCTTATAATGAGTGGGACCCTAAGGCAATATGTAATGTTTTATCAATAGATGGTGGGTAGAGGAAGAGGAAATTCTGAAAGGCATAAAAATTGGTCTGAATGGAATTAAGATATCCTGCAAACCTCAGTCTGGCTGAATGTCATATCTAAATTAATTTTCATGAAAAACTTTGAGAACTATATAGCTTCTTTTACTGGATCAAATGACTGCTTAGAAGATTACAATCTATATATATAAAAGCGAAAACCACTCACACATTAATCACGAAATCTCTAGAACCGTAAAGCCTACAAACTTGAATTTTGTCACGTATGTTCCTGTTGGCTTCTAGATGTTCACTAAGAAAGGATTTTTTGAAATGACCATCACAGCATTAGTATTTCCTATATTATTATTAACACGCTCTTATACTAAGGACTGGTGACCATCAACTGGATACATATTATCTTCCATATACTGTATATGCTGTACGTTTATTTCGAAATAGATTAAAGCCATTCATAATCATGACAAAACATTTTTTGTAAAAATCGAGCATTGAATTAAATAAATTCTAATTTCAACATAAAAACACGGCAAGTTTACACTGGTTATATAATCACTAATTATTTCTTATACAGATGGTTTAATTATTAGTCCTAGGCAAGTTGATTCTTATTTGTGGTTCTTCTCAGCCATCTGGCTTATTGAACAAAAAGACATATTTGGATAGAGCTGAAAGATATTTGTTCCATTAAGAACTGCAAAGAATTTGCAATGGAAACTTGTTGTGAGCCAGTACGTTACACTTCTTTTTTTGTATATTTGAAAGAAATGAACACTATAGTAAAAAAGCTACAGTTTTAACTTTTCTTGTATCCCTCATCATGCTTTCATTCAATAGTTAAAATGGAAAAAAACTGTTTTTCTACAATCTTTTATTTTTGCCATCACAACGAAAAAAAGAAATTACAAAGTTATCAGCTGAGAAGAGCTATGCACATTCAGCAGCATATTTTAATTCTGATAGAATAATCTTCTTTCCTTTAAATTCTTATGAGAAAAATGTACATATTTCCAAATACATGCACAGTCATTTCACTTCAATAACTTTTCCAGCAGAAGTACTGCTTGTACTGCATATGTATGCACAAACAACTAGATATAGCTTTCAAAACAATATTCCAATTTTTTCACAAAAACACAACTATTTTAATATTTCAAAATGATGCTTTGTTGAAATTTGAACTTCCTTCAAAAGTTTTGGACAGCCTTGTCAGTCAGTTTAATGATTTTTTTCAGTCCAAATAAAACCAGCTGATTGCAAAAAGTCCAATATCATAACTAGACAAGAGAAAGCTAGAGGACCAAAAGACAAATATTCCATCCTTCATATAGAATTCCACATTGTGGCTGCTGCAACAGAAAGCTAGGAACTACTTTAGATTGCTGATGTTCAAGTCCCAGAGTTCCCTGAACAGCAAAAGGACAGCTGAGATTGTTCAGAATTCAGGTCCATGCATCTGTGTTGCTTCTAGTTTGGCTCTCCATATATATTATCATTAGCAGTAAAATGTAGACATAAACAAGAGAAAAATCTTTTCTTCTTGAATATAAATAGATAAGATGAGTCATAGTACTCATGACCTTGATGATTTAAGAGCCTCCAGACTGGAAGTGGTTGCTCCATAAAATTCAGAAGGCTTGAAGAGGGAATTTAAACCTTCACTGCTATTATGTGACTAAAAATAAGCTCTTCTGAAACATATTTGATTATGAAAAAAATAACCTTTGGATTTATACCTATGCAAAGAATGATTTCAGAAAAGGTTAAACTCCTCTCACCACCTCTTACACTTTCAATTATCAAAATAGAAGTTGTAACTTATACAATTTGCAAAATAAATATGAAAAAAATAGCATCACTTCTAGTTTGGGTCTCCATGTATATTGTTGTTGATAGTAAAATGTAGACAGAGAAACAGAAAAAATCATACATACACATATATATACACATATATACATATGAGGATTATCACAAAATGTATAAGTTCTATATACTTCTTTAAGATTTAGAATGGAGAATGCTATTGATGCAATGACATACTGTTTGGTGTAGTGGTTGGGTTTGCTGCCCTAGACACCAAGAAACAGGGTTACAGGTTTCCCTTACACATGAAAAGCAGCTGGGTGACTTTGGGCCATTCATTCTTTTTCGGACAACTCACTTACCAGGTTATTGTGCTAAAAAGAAAGATCTAGAAGCAGAAGTTCTAGATATGTTCAACACCTTGAGCAAATATAAATAAGGCAGAATAAAAATCTAATAATAAACCTGCAATGAAATCTTTAACACCATCAAATCAATATTATCTATCCCAGATGCTTGGGGATAGGTGGATAAAAACGCCAGATCCAGTCTAAACATTTGGCTGAGTGTGTAACCAATCATTATAATAATGACCTGACAATTTTCCAGAGTGCACCACAATCATAAATGCAGATAGCATTGACATGTTTCTCAATGCATGCACATGTGTACCGGTAATTGCTAGATTCTACAAACCAGCAGAACATGTTAATTGCATTCTTCTGAATGTTCACTATTAAGATATAAATCATAAACCAGATTGCTTATTATTTACTCTATGACTATCATTAAGTGTTGTACCTTATGTTTCTTGATGAATGTATCTTTTCTTTTATGTACACTGAGAGCATATGCACCAAGACAAATTCCTTGTGTGTCCAATCACAATTGGCCAATAAAAAAATTCTAATTCTAATATCCAAGGTGTCCATACACAAAATTAACAAACAAGCCAACTCATCTACAATTTTGAAATGCACTCTGGAACTCAACATTAACAGAACAAAACAGAATAGGTAGAAGTTGCATACATCAGCACATGAACACCAAAACTCAACAAAGCAATCAAACCAAATGAAAGGAAGACATAAATGGAGAAAGAATCTGATGAACATCCAGGCCCTGATCCATGAAGGGCTTTAGAGATGACAACCAGCACATTACTGAAACTGGTAACCAACTGGTAACTAGTGTACCTAATGAAGTAGAATTATCACATGATCATACTACAGTCATAATTATTCATATAAAGACATTCTGGGCCAGCTGTAATTTCTGAGTGGTCTGGCAGCCAAATGCAAAATGTAATGTAGTAGTCCAAATGGGAAGTGATTAAGGGATGACTAACCACAAGATCTGTTAGTTCTGAAAAGGACATAATTGGCCAGAAGATAATCTGGACAAAAGCCATCCTTGTCACAATCACCATATGCTCTTCCATCAAGACTCACGAGTTGAGAAGATCCCCTAAATTGTGAACAATTTTTTTCTCACAGCAAGTGAACCATCAAAAATTAAAGATGGGAAATCCTTGTACATGACTAACTCTTGAATCCAAAGTCACTCAGCATTTCTAGGGATGAGCCTATATTTACTGTATTCCTCCCTACTCTGATTTTAATAGTCTCTGATGACAGAGGTTCAACAACATCATGTGGTTGACAGGAGAAAGCTGAACACACTCAGGAATCCTACAAAGAATGGATCTTGGGCTTCTATCCATCAAAACTTACTGGAACCAATCACAGAGAACTATTACAAAACACTCCCCAACATACTCAAACTCCAAAATCACTACAGAAGCATACCACAACTGACAGTATTAAAAAACACCAAGAGATCAAATAGACTAGGAGAGTCACCTCACTATTATCCTGTTCTCACCAAAGATCATCCACAAATGAAATTAATGCTATTTCATTACTATGTCCTGACCTAAAATCTTATTGAAAATGATCCAAACAATTGGCTCTGGACAGGGGTGGGCTGCTGCCAGTTGTAACAACCGGTTCGCCCAGAACCGAAAATGTGAGCATGCACCTTCTGTACATAGCGCTGCACTGAAAAGCTGGCGATTATATAGGACGTATAGCTGTTTATGAAACTGTGAAATTGCCACCTGGTGAAAAATTAATAGGTTGTAGATGGGTTTACAAAATTAAGAAAAGCATAGATGGGACAGTAACTCATAAAGCTCGCCTTGTAGCTAAAGGTTTTTCTCAGACCGAAAAGGATTTCGATGAGGTTTTTGCTCCTTGTTTACGAGCTAGTACTTTAAGAACAATGCTAGTGTGGGCTGCTAAGCATAAATATAATATTAACCATATAGATGTAAAGACAGCATACTTGCATGCTGTAACAACTTTGCCATCTTTTTCAATAAAACACTTATCATTTTTAAATGTTACTGGAAACCCAAATTTCAGTAATGATTTAACAGATAATAAATTGAATTTTAACCCAGGAATATATAACATAGGCAATGGTTCATTACTAAATGACCAACGAGCAACACCCTCTCCAGCTACCTTAACCTTCCAGCCATTTGCTAGTTTAACATGTTGGCTACTCTTCCCCATTTTAACAAAAAATTTTCTATTTCTAGAAATTGATTGAGAAGCACCACTGTCAACAACCCAACAATCCTGGTTAACATCAGTAGTTGAATTGGATATAGCTAATTTACAGCCCTTCTTGGGTCTACTATTGTTCCTAACAGACATTTTCTTATTTTTACAATACTTAGCTATATGCCCTTTAGCCCCACAAGCAAAACAACGTTTTACAAAATAGGCAATTGAGTACATTTTTTCTTCTTCTTTTGGTTGTTGCATTCTCAACTGATCCCTTTCTTGTCTTCTTTTGGATTCTTCCAATAACCTACTGGTTATGCCAGTCAATGTCAGTTCCTCTCTGGACAAAACCTCTAACGAAGAAACATAGTCGTCATAACTATCGTCCAAAGAAGAAAGAATTATATAAACTTGTTGTAGTTCTGAGAAAACAAGTTCCTTTTCATGTAGCTCCTGGAAAATTCTGGTCATGGATTCCAAATGAGCCATCATATCTCCACCTTTCAGAAGATTTTGTTTAAATAATCTCCGTGTGAGATAAATATGAGCACCCACAGAGTCACGAACATATAGTCTCTTCAACTTGGTCCAACACCTAGCAGCAGACTCTTCGCCACGAATATGGACAAGCTGCTGGTCACCCAGTGTTAGTCCAATAATGCAAAGAGCTCGTTCATTGTCTCTGTTAAACTTGGCTAATTTCTTCTCATCTTCCTCATCAGCAGGATCCCATGCTGTTACATCTGATGGATTATTAACTATGTCCCACAGTCCTTCTCTACGCAAAGTACATTTTGCAGACCAGGATACATAGTTTGTTCCATCCAGCCGGGTTATCATGGAAAAATTTGCTGCTTGTTCTAGTGCCATCTTCACTTGGATTGTTTATCACAAACACAGTTCGTACTATTCACATTAACTCTCAGTTTAGCTTTTAACAATCCTAGTTAGTTCTGGTTGGCTCTGGGCCCATAACCAATGTTAAGGATATTGGTGTTGTGTTACCAACCAGCAGAGTAAATGCACAAGGAAACGTTGCTGAGAGCAATGAATAAGAGTTATGCAAACTGGTTTATCAAAAGCTTACTTTATAGTAGAAAAACAGTCTCATAGTCTTTAAACAAATTCCAAGTCTTTGCCAGTAAATCAGTCCAGTAGTTACAGAATCTTCTTACCCAACAAACAGTAGTTGGTTAGAATAACAAACTCACTCTGGTTCACAAACCACGATGGTTGCAGATCCATCCAATGATGATTAGCAGATAGCAACTCCTCTCAATGGTAGCTTATCATAGCAGCTTCATCATCTCATCATCTTCATACACAATGGCAGCATAGCATAGCAGCAACTGAATACGTTACAGTACCTTGCTTAAATACTCTCACAACCAGTCATTATCTAATTACAGCCTGACTCAGCATTAAAGTCACATAATACATTTACAGATTAAAGTTATAGTACACATATATTGCCTGTACAACTGTTAGGCTCAAACCATATCCTAACAACTTCTTTCAAGCAGGAGCAACTAATTCCTCACTTAAGTTGAACTCACCACCATTTCAACTCAACCAAGTTGTCTTTCAGGCACTATAACCAGCCAAGAGAGACATAAATCTGTAATGGCATGTGTGGTTATCATCTTGGAAAGTGGGAGCTGGGGAGGAGATGCTGCCTAGGGAATGATCAGATAAGAGCAGGCATAGAAAGAAAGTCAGAAAAGAGCCTCCTAACTTATCAGTCTGTAAAAGAGACTACAGGAGGTTTACAAGATCAATGTCAGCCTTCAAAAGAAAATGATCAGATGAGCTAATTCTACTTTTTATAAGTCTACATCAAGAGAATTTTGCTATGTTCTCTTTTAAGGTTTCCTAAGCAGCATGTTTTTCCCACCCCAATGAATGATTGGGATAAAATTCTCATACAAAAAATTGTTGTGACTCCGACCCCCGAGCCCGTCTTATCGGATGGAGAAGACTCCGAAAGTGAAGGAGAAGAGTTGGCAAGGCCTCCCTCTCCAGGACCCTCCTCTCTGGCAATGCCTCAGGTGTCTTCCAAAGGCCAAGAGATAGGCCAGGAGCCAGGCACTTCCGAGCAGTCGCAGTTAGACAGTGACAGAGATAAGTCTTGGCTGGATCCCCGACAGCATCGGAAAGACAAGCGCACACAGCAGAGAAGGAGGCATGCCAGAGATTAAGCTGAGTCACTGGACCACACCCCACAGGATAAAAGGGGGTGGGGTGGCCATTCAGGCTTTGTGACGGACAAAACTGAAAGCTAGCAAGTCATTCTGCATTTCTGGAACTTTGTTATATGCTCTACTTGGATTGATTTTTGGACTGGACTTGACTATTCTTTGGCTTTTGTGGACTTACTTGGATGTTTCAGTCGGAGGAGTAAGTAAAAACTTTTGGCAAGCAGCCACTGGGTTGCTGCCAATTCTGTTATCAAAGGAAATTCTTGTCTGCTGGTTTATTTTAACTCTTGGTCGACTGCTGGTGTGTGTGTGTGAGACGGGGACAGAACAAAAATGTTCATTTGAATCTTCTTCATCTATATAATTATAATCTGCATAATTATCTCCTTAGACATTTATAATGTCTTTGGTGTGTGCTACCATTCTATTCTTCTTGCCCCTACTGTTCTCCATACAATTTTCTTTCTATATTCTATATTCTTTTTCTCCTCCACCTCCACAGTCTTCTTTCCACACTGTTCTTATTTTTCTGCACCAACTATCGTTTCTCTTTATTATCTCTACCTTGTCTGCACTTATAACTGTTTATTTAATTTCCTTTAAGGATTCCCAGTGCAGGTCTCAATCCATACATCTTTTTTTTTTCTTCCTCTTCCTCCTCCTCCTCCTTTTCTTTTTCTTTTACAAATAACCCAGTCAAAAATCCAGTTAGGATTCTTGGAGTTGCTGAAAATACTTAAAATAATACTGTTCAAGTGTTCTGAACAGTCAGTATGCTTTATTTCAAGCTCAAAATAAAATTCTTGGTATAAGGAAATATTCTTTTAACAGACCTATCAAAATAGCTGTTTGGGGTTTTGAGCTCAGAGCATTTTCAGTAGTTCTATTCTGTTGGGTTCAGATTAAAAAAAATGTTCTCTTTCAGATTGACTGACCTTTTTATAGGGTTTTATATACATCAAGAGAGCCAGTTTGTTGTAGTGCTTAAGGCATTATGCTAGAAACTGGGAGATCATGAGTTCTAGTTCTGCCAGATATGTGACTTTGAGCCAGTCAAAGGTCTAGAAAAGAGGCAATGAGAAATGAAAAACTTTTCCAAGAAAATTGCAGACACTTGTCCAGGCAATCTCCAAGTACTTTACACAATTGAACAGGGGGAAAATATGTGCATCAAAAGAGAGGGCAAATATTGAAGAAAAATGGTCAAGTGTGTCATAACAGTGCACAAATAGGCCCATTTTTCCTGTCCCCCTCCCCCATCCTCTAATATTCCTGCAGAAGCTCACAGCCTGGTCGATATCCGATATGGCACCAAGAATTCCCACCTCCTTTATTATTATTATTCACTGTTATGAACAAAGAAGGAAAGAAAATAAATATAAAGCTCAGAGTACAGAAAGAATTTTTGAAGAAAAACCACATCAAGTATGCTGCAATGGAACTATGAACAAAAATATTAGCAGCCTCCGCATGCTATCTCTTGCAAGGTCTGCTAGACAACAAAAGAATATTTAAACATTTCATATTAACTGAATTGAACTTAAAATGAAGGAAGAAAAAAGGGTATCATAAGTGGTGAAACTCACTCTTCTTTTATTTTCCTGGAGCTGGTAAGAATGTAGTGCTTTGAAGTATCAGACTTGGAAGTCTTGTACAACTTCTTTTCAATTACGGAGGCCTCAGTCAGTAGCAGCTGCTACTGATTTTGTGCAAGATGGTACATAATCATAAAAATCATAGGTTTAATAACAAAGTGTCGTCTACTTTGGAATGAACTTCATAAACAAATACAGCAGGAAGGGCAAATTATATAAGTTATTATTTTACAATAGTATAACACTATTGAAAGTTTACTTAAAAGATTGTATGGAGTTGTGTAATGCTTTATATGGGTTTTATGAAATTTAACTATTAACAGAATTAGGTATAATGGATTTGTAATTATTTGATTATGGGACAATCAGCTACAAATTCAAATACTCAAATATTCAAATATGGTTGGTATAAACTATGTTTAGTCACATTTACTTGCATGTGTTTACATTTCTTTGGTTTACTCCTTTTCTGTGATTTGTGTAATCTACATAGCTCAAAAGGAAATAATAGTTTGTTAAGTATTTATGAGAAAGAGAAAAAAATATGTCCCAAATCATCAAACTCATCCAATTATGGTAAACACTATGACTAAAAAATAATCGGCTGTTCTTTAGTTCTGCTTGAGTCCAATGCACTATTTCAGCTGTGTATCTAATGACTGGAATTTCTCAGGTGTTAATTACTTTGATGGTATTTCCACCACTGAGTTTGGATTTTAAGATCACTCTCATGATATATTCACTTCTAACCTTCTTTTCTACTTCAGTACTGTCAGCTTGAAGGAATCTCTATTTGTAGTGATTGTTTTCATCTGACTCTTGATCTTATTTTGATAGGACATCTTGACTCCTTCAGTTTTCACTATTTTTCTCCTGTTGATGGTGAGAATGGCACATTTGTCTAGTCCAAACTCCAATGCAGTATCTTGGCTATATACTGTATACAGACAGTTTTGATTATTCATGTAAGGTGGTGTGATATCCTGGCAGATGTTTTTGATATTTAAAAGCCATATCCTGACGTACTTGTTCTGTGTTGTTGATAGAGGAATCAGTGCAGTGAGAAATAATAGTAGTTGACAGTAAGTTTCCTTGAAAGTTTCCTTTTTTGATATTATCCTCTCCCAGTCTGTCACCACTGACCAGCAACTATGACTTCCATTCTGCCATCAATCGTTGCACAAAGCTTCTGATATTTCTATTGATTCCTGTTATTTCTAGGCACTTGATTATCAAATTATGTGCCAGGGAAGTCATATGGCCTCTTGTAATAAATCCAAGCTACATTCAAGTTGGTTTTCCTTGTCTTGCAATTTTCCAAAACCATCTTGTCACTTAAAAGCTGATCTTTTATTTTTCTGCTATTCGGGCAGTTTCCTTTCTGCTCATGTGGAAAGAGTTTGTTTTCAACTAGATCCTGTTGAGCTGCATCAGTTATCACACCAGTTAACAATTTGAAAGTTGTGGGTAAGCAGAAAATTGGACCATAGTTGCCTGATGCTACCTCTTTTGTTAATTATTTCATTATTAGGTAGGTTTATCGGATTTTAACTAGTCTTCAAGTTTCATTTTCAATATTGTTAAATTACTTGGCAATGAGTGAGCATAGAATAGTCACATGTTACAACTAAAATCCATGCAATTCATCTTTACCTGGAATTGACCAATTATTGATCTTCCTTGCCCTTTTCTCCACTAATTCTGTGTCACAGTGCACAGTGTGACTATTTTGAGACAACCCAGGAGCAAAATACAGTAACAGAGGTTTGTCTTTCAAATAGTGGTTTATCTTCAAGGAATATATACATACACATACTAGGCAAAGTCAATCATCAACTATAGCATGGAAGCACACAGAGAGAGAGATGCCCTCACAAGGCCTCTCTTATACATACAGCCACTTAAAGTTGTATCAGCCCAAAGACCTTGCTGACTCATTCCGTGCCTTATATTATTGTAGCAGCTGGTCAGCTCTTAAAGTATTTCCCTGACATTCTGCTATTATTACATTTTTTCTTCATTTCAGCTTCTTTTTTTATTCTACATCCATCTGATCTTCTATTCTGCTGGGGCACAGTTCGGCTTTTTTCCCCTTTGTTGTTGATTTTGCATCCAAGGTATTCAGTTAAACTGCAGTCATGCTGTACATTAGTTGGTTTGTTTCTTATAGTGAGCTGGTGCTTACATTTAATATTACAGGGTTGGCATCTGTTAATATTTATGCTAGCTGTTTCTTTGGAGCAGGCAATAGGCTACACGCAGGCAACCTTAATCTATTGATTTGTGTGCTCTTCTAGAGACTCAGTTATTCTTTGTTTCAATAACTTTTTAATTGGAGGGCTTTGTTCTTTCTGAAGAGAAGGCAGAAGAGGGGGTGTCTAATTTGAATGAAAACAATGCAATAAATATACTGACCTCTTTTGCTTGGTTTGCTTCTACAGTCTGAGCTACTTTTGGCAAGGCTTTGATTTCTTTGCCCCGAATAGACCTTTTCTGCTTTTGTGAATTTATTTTGTATTAACATTGATTACTTGCCTCTGTTCTGTTATTCCTAGTTCTGGATGGTGTTCTTTCTAGAATTGATGCATTTTTTTCAGGTATCCTTTTCTTGTTGGACTTGATTAGTAATAACATATCATTATTTCTTTGTTTTCAATCTTTCTATATTTGCAACAGGTGAATAACTTCTCTGTCATTAGTCCTGCAGCTACTGTTCCTGGTTGCTCAATCAACATCCCTGAGTCTCGTAACCCATTTGTCACTAGATGTCCATGAACACCAAGCCTAGTGCAATCCTCATTTACTTGGATGGCGACCAAATCAGTACAGATTTCTGTAAAATACATCTCACCATATTGGTAATGGGAGACAATTTTTCTTTTGGCTCCTCTGATACTGAGACTTGTCCAGTATGTTTGAATCTCTGGTATAGCTCTCATCTTCAGAGTCCTTCCAAGTAAACCAGATTAAGAAACAGACACTGTTAGGGATTCCAGGAATGTGACTTTATTATTGTAAGGTACAGTAACAGATTCTTGAAAGCCTGTCTAATTTTCTGCCTAATCCATTTTACGCTGATCAAAATCAGTGTGGGTTAATTTAAGTTTCTTTCTTATATTTCTTTCAATTTCTGTACTGTGAAGAATTCATCTCTCTGAATTCTTTTATGCATTCTGGTGATGCATTGTTAATTGTCTGATCATTGTAGGGTGTTTTTGTTTTTTTTGAAGGAGGGGACTATTCTACCCTTAAATTAACCAGATTAACAGGCCTCAAACCCTGGAAACAGACACTTCCCTTTATAATATATATCTCAGGTATCAATTACCTAAATTTTTTTTTTAAAAAAATAGATCACTCAAGAGTTTGCCAATATTCTAATGCAAACATATTGAAACTAATGACCGAGGATCAAATGTTCAAGCTACCTCAATTTTCAGCCAAAATCACAAATCATCTCCTGGGCAGCCCTTATTTCTCTATATATTGGGTAAATGTTTTATTATCATTTATTTGAAAATATATTTCCTGTCTTCAAAGATATCAGTGGTTGATTTTATTTTATTGAGGATATAATTAACCAACATTTTAAGGCTGATTATTAAAAGAAATCTCTTTAATGTTTCAGTTCAAGAGAATTTCAAATAAAAACAGTTTCCATTTATATAGACAGACTAGATTTTGTTTTTGTTTTTAAAAAGAATATTAATCTTTAACTTTATATTAATCTATACCATCCTTAATAATACTCAACATCAACTCAATGAAGAATGCTATGATCAAATACTATTACAGTTTTTGCTTATGAAGAAGCCTCAACATATAAACTTCAGCTGTAGACATAAAGATCTCTTTCACACAAATTTGATTATGGTTAGCAAAGATTTTCTTTTGAAGAAAATACCAAATACGCAGTATCACGAAACAGAGCTACTTAGATCCTGCCTGGGCTGAGTCTGCATTCTCAGTTTAGTTGTTAATATTTCAAGATAACCTTAATTATGACCTTCAAACACACACACACACACACACACACACTCACATTTCTGCAGGAGCTCCATGGTTCACAATGGACAATGAAGGATGCTTCATGTTACCTTCACAAAAGCCTTGTGAGGAAAGTTGTGCTGAAAAGGAGTAATTGCCGCAAAGCTATCCAGTGAATTTCTACAGCTAAAAGTCTTCCCAGAATCTTCCAGTCTGTTTTCAGTAATTAATAGCCTAAACTGCTTTAAAAGTCTTACAATTCAAATATCATTGTACTACAAAATAACTTTTTATATGAGGAAGGCATATTACATAGCCAACTTGAAAAGAAAAGAGATATAGTTCATGTTTTTTATGAGAAATTATACGAAGCTGATAAAATAGAAGAGGAGAGACTAATACAATATCTGGAGAAAGCCAAGTTGCCTAAAATTTCAGAAACAGTTAAGAATAGGCTGGAGGAAAGAATAACAATGACAGAGTTAATGAATGCAATTAAAAAACAAAAAAACAATAAAATCCTGGGACTAGATGGTCTACCAGTAGAAATATATAAAGAATTAGAAGACACCTTGAGTCTGTCAATGCTAGAAGTATAAAACAAGTGTTAATGGAAGCTAAAATTCCAAACAGATGGAAAGTGGCTTATATTACCCTGATCCCCAAAGAAGATTCGGATATAACTTAAATTAAAAACTATAGACCGATTTCTTTACTAAACGCAGACTATAAAATCTTCATATCAATAATTATGGAAAGATTAAAAAGTTTTTTAAATGAATTCATTCATCCAGATCAGAACGGGTTTTTACCAAAAAGACAAATCAAAAATAATGTTAGAATAATCATGGATGTACTAGAATATTACGAAATACATTATTAAAAACAACTAGCATTAATATTCCTGGACACTCAGAAAGCGTTCAACAATATAAATTGGCAATTTATGTTGCAACAATTAAATTTTATGGAATTTGGTGGAAAATTTAGGAATACAATTAAAGCAATTTACACTCAATAGAATGCAAAAATATTGGTTAATGGAGATGTAACAGAAAGCTTTAGTATACAAAAAGGAACAAGGCAAGGTTGTCCCCTCTCCTCATTATTATTCATTTTAACATTAGAGAAACGACAAACTGATGATGGCCGCAGCATATAAAGAAAACCTTTACAAAATGTTTTACAGGTGGCACTTGCCACCAGCAAGATTGGCCAAAATGTATAAGAACTCCTCCACCAATTGTTGGAAATGCGACCAGACTCCAGGATCATACTACCTGGGTGAAAATTCATAAATGGCTAGAAATGATAACTGAGTAACATATTGAGTTCAAACCAGAAACATGCCTCTTAGGTATATTGTCAGAAAGTTATGACAAAGCAACCATCTACTTAGTGTTACATATTTTGATGGCAGCTAGAATTACATATGCTAAATATTGGAAAAATGTGAACACCCCACTGGATGATGACATAATTAGGAAAATTTGGGATTGTGCAGAAATGGACAGATTAACTTTAAAAATTAAAGATAAAGAAGACTTGAAATATTACAGGACATGGAATAATTTTTTTGAATGGATAGAGACAAGAGGCAGAAATGAGAGGGAAATTTATGAATGTCAGTACAACAAAGATGTATAAAACTATGGATATAGTATGGAGAAATTTGTAAATAAGTTAATGTAAATAGAAACTTAGTTGAAGTTTTATTTTCTTTTGGGTTTTTTTTTTTTTGGGTTGTATTGTTGCAATTACTGTTAACATGTTATAGTTATTAGCATGTATGTTATTTATCATTGATCTCTCTCTGGTTGTACTTTATTTGCATTGTTATCCTGACATGGCACTGTCTTTTCAATAAAATATATTTTTTAAAAAAATAACTTTGTAATACAAATATATCATTTTTGGTGTTACTGCTGTTGCTTTGCAATGAAATTCATATAAGTTTTTATAACACTTCATGCAATGGTATACAAATAGATTTAATAGGTAATTAATAATAGTAGAAGTAGAAGCTATTGTTATTGTTGTTGTTCTTCTTGCCTAGTAATTTCTATAATCCAATGCACAATCATTCACCAAGACTATAAGTAACTGCTTGGAACTTCTATAAACTTCCAGCCATCTTGTCTTCTACCAGCCTTTTTCCCCATTGCCTTCTATTTTTTCAATCAGAATTGTCCATTGTCTTATTTCTGCATTATGTTTCCAAAATATGTCACTTTTAGCTTCATTGTTAGAGTTTCCAGTGAGTTTTCTGACTTTATTTCATCTTCTTGCTGTCCAAGGTACTCAACAATTTTCTATAGCGCCACTAAGGAAAATAATTATAATTAACCATGGTCCCAATTCAGATATAAGTAAGTGCTATGGAAACTAGCGGACCTGAGCAAAGGTTTGTCACTAGGAAATAATTCCAAAGAATTAGCAATGGAGTACTTATGTATATTTTACTGAGACATCCATTCCATTGCACACTCCTAAATCCATGAAAGCCACCCATTAAGCTAAAAGTCTCAAGAGACCTTCTTCACAATTCACCATACCGATTGTGTGGCACATGTATAGATGCAAGAGATCAGTGCCTTAAAGTAACAGATTAATTTGTTATTTATAAAACTATTAAAGTACTGCTAGGGATAGAGATATGGTCTGGAAGGACGGTAGCATCTTTTACATCCAACTTACTCCTGTTCAGCAGTTGGAAAGTACCTAAGAAATACGACTGATTTCAAAAGAACTCCTTTCTAATGCAAAACTGCATCCTAAACTTCTGAAAATATTTCCAACGGTCACAGAAATACCTAAAGTTTTTTTTTTTTTTACAGTTTCCTCAAAGCTAAATAAATAATTGAACAGAATATCCTTTCAATGATTTAACGGGGTAAGATTTAAGACCAGATCAATCCCCAAAACTATCTAAAACCCACGTGCGGGTTATCTGAGGCTTTTCAAGTCTTTATACTCACTCCCATCAATTCTGGCCAACGGGATCAATGACCATCACTGATAAGCCTTGCAGTTTTGGCATCAGACCCCCAGCTCCGCACCCCCAAGCCCAATCTTTGGGCGTTAAAACAAAGCGAGATATTTTAAGTAGCGCAAACTCGAAAGACATTTTGGTCCAAGGAGCTGGGGACGTCTCGCTCTTCGCACCAAGCCCCGCGGAGATCGGACTCCAAATGGGCCACAAGAGAAAGGACCAAAAGGAAGGGCAAAGAGGGGAAGCTACGGAGTTTCTAGTTTCTTACCTGAATGTCTGGAAGCGGCTAAGAACCTGGGCGCTCGCTCCCTGGAGGTCGAGGAAGAGCTGACTTTGGCTTCGCGAGCCAGAGCTGCCGAGGAATAATGGGCGCTGCCGTTGGCGAAGCGCCGAGCGATGACCCGTTCCGACCTGAAGGGGTGAGACGAAGCTGCCTGGAAGCTGCTGCTGTCCACCAGAGCTTTGAACAGCAAGTCGAGCAGCGTTTTCCGATCCCCCGCGGGCCCTTGGAGACCTCTGGCTTTGCTTTGGAAGGCGGCGCCGCTACTGCTTTCCAAGCGGGACGTCCGAGTTGAAGTGAGGACTAGAAAGAAGACCAGAGCAGACAGCACGTGGCGACGGCGACATCTCGTAGCCCCGGGCATCTCTCGGTCGCCTGGGAGGAGAAAAGAAGCAATAACCCGGCGGTTAGCTTCTCTCCCTGCCCATCCCGAGAGTTTTCCTCATGGTGCGAGGGGGCGGGGAGCGGGAGGGGGGAGAGAGTCAGGCAGGGCGCGCCAGCCGGGGCCGATCTGAAGAAGTCACCCACGGCTACGGGGCAGCACGAGATCAGTTGTAGCAGCGCCTCCTGCTTTGGCTGCTCCCGGCGGGGCAAAAGGCACGTGACTCTGCTGGGGCGCGCGCACAAGTGGTCGGTGAGATTACAAGTGTTCGCTTCGCCCGGCCCCGGCCGAAGAAATAGTTCCTTGGTGGGGTGGGGGAAGGGGGGAACGGACGGAAGGGGGCTCGCGAATTGCTAGTCGGGCTGGTGCTTCCTTAGAGCCCGTTCCCTGGGAGCGACCGCGCAGGCGGTTTGGAAAGGGAGGCACTTCTTTGACTGACCAGTCCCGCCAGGACGACCCCGCCCACCGCGGTAGCTTTGCTTTTCAACCTCAGGCGGCTATATAACTTTATATCCAAGACTGTGAGAAAAGGACAGTTAGCGAGGCGTCCGCGTACTCAAATCTAAGGGATGTGTGGCGGGAAAGTGCTCCGGGGAAAGGGGGGGTGGGGGTTGAATGGCTGCCTAGTATTTTCCAAAGAGTCCCTGAAACTTTGAGGCGCTGGAAAGATTTATTTTCCCGCCGAGCTCGGCTGGTGAGACGGAGAAGAGGAGAAGACAGTTCCTCTTCCTCACGAGACCAAAAGGATGGTCAGGAGGATCTGACCTAGAGATTCCCTCAGGAACACGCAGTTGATTAGATAATACAGTGCGGCTGAAATAATTGGAGGGGCTGAGATGTTGTTTCTCCCTCTTATGGTAGGATTCTCCTCGGCACTGACAAACTGCCACCTCAGATATACCTCTAGGACCTGAAAACCATTTGCTTTCCCTTCTGTTTTTCAGATCAGTTAATAAAATAACAATACTAACAGTGTTTCCCCTGATAATTTCACAGCCTTTACGGATACCTGTTCCGATACAACGTCTCACGATCTCTTCTTGTTCAATGCTGTGGCAACCCCTGTTTGGAACAGCACATAAAAACAATTTCTGTGGGCGGAAGCTCACCGATTCAGTCTTTTAATAGCCTTAAGTAAATTAATAGCCTTCAGCTCCGGACAAAAGGGAGCTGAAAATTCATTCAGTTAACTCCGAATCTTTCCCAAGGAGTTTTCTCTACTTTTAAAGTACGAAGGAAGATGTGGAAATCTCTTCCCTGAGTCCCAGTATTGGAAATGGCGGACAGGTGTTGATTCCCTGGGAACAGACGGAGTTCTCCCGGAAAATTAGCATCCCTAAAATGAAGATGAAATAAATCTCCCACCCCTTTAACCCGTTAAAGGCTTGCCTCGTATTAGCAAAACATTTCTAACCCTTCTCTTATATAGGGCATGAAAAGACAAAATAAAGTGTTACCTGCCCACGTTGCCTCTTTGTGCAGGAATATTCTTCCCCCACTAAAGATTTGTCAGTCTCCTTGGGAGCCGGCGGGCGGCAACAGCCATAGACCTGGTTTATATACCGTAGTTTCCTCGTCGCCTGTCCGTTAGAGTGCTATTGACTTTAGGTGGGTGGCAGGCAGGCAAGGAAACTTTCTCTTAATCATTCTTCCTTGGCTCAACGAGGGTCTTTTTTCTTCCTTGACAAACTTCTTCCGCCCCACTTGTCCCCCCTGAGAAACCAGTTCAGAGCCATCAACTGAGATGACTCTTATCTACTTGTGAAATTAAATTGTCACACAGATTAGGAGATGTTTCAGACTCCTTGGTCCAAGTAGTTTTTTTCGTTTCTTTTCTTTCATTTTCCCCTCCATTTTCTTTCCTTTTTTTTAGCTGGACTTTCTGGTACAGATATAATTGGGAGGGTAGGGACAGAGCTAAAATAAAATCTCAGGAATACAAAGAAAGTGGCCTCTGCCACCCCCAAAAAAGAGTCCTTTGTGCACACATTCCTCACAGTTGACCTAAGCTTAGAAAAGATGACAATGTGGGTTTAAGTAAAAGAAACAGGAATAGTCCATTAGAAGTTCAGATTAAGACTATGCATGCTTCAGTAATAGACAATGGGAGCCTTTGGTTTTTAAGGGTTTTGTTTTGTTATATTTAACAAAGTATGTAGAAGGAAAGCAAAATGTGTGAATAAAAAATATGACATTATATACTATACAAAATGAAAACAGGAATAGCTTTTTCATTACATCACTACAATAAAACAGTACTGTAGACTGGAAGTGAGAGTGAGAAAATAATAAGATTCTTCAGAAAAAGAAATATGGGCTACTCTTGAAAAAGTGAGAGGCTATTAGAAAACTCCAGGGCTACAGAAGCAATTTGTATAATATGGATATGTCCATGAAGTCATCAGGTGCTGAACTCAACTCAAAGATGTCTTTCTTTTTATTGATCCTTTTAAATCAAATCTTGGCATGTCAAATTTGGAAAGTCTCATTTAACAGAGTAAAAATTAGTGATAAGGTTAAGAGCTTTAACACACATACACTTTTTGCTTTCCCCCTTAACTATACTGAAAACTGCTCCTGTAAACTTTTTTTTCAAATGTTGTGATTTGTTTACACATAATGTGATAACACTCTTTGAAAACAACATTCCAGTAAGTCCTTAGAAATGTGATATCTTTTATACACAAAAATATTGGAATAGGTCAGTTTCCTTTCTGTAACTTAGCATCACCCAGCCATAAGTGACTCGATATAAAGTCTGACTTCATTCTTGAAACATTGGCCTAACAATGCAAAATGACTCCAGATCCTATAAATATATAGTGAGGATCCTGTGCTTCCTCCAATATAATTTTTCTTATTGTGTTATGGTATGGGTATTTTCCATCACAAATTCTAGCAGCAAGGCAAATTTGCTATCTTGGATCTTGTCTGTTAAGTAAATCTTGTCTCCCAAGATTGGGTAAACACTCATGCACAAAACGTCCTGCATACGTTATAAAGAGTTCCAAGTATATCAGAATTCTTACATTTCTCAACAATTGGTTGTGTGGGTGTGAGTGCAATCATTCTGACACATAATCAAAAGGGATACTGGACTCTGATCAGCATTGAAGCTTACAAGATCGTACCTTTGGAAAAGTAATACAAGGAAGCTCTAAGCCCTTGGTATTAGTCATAGAGTGGTTGACAGGATGGATTACAGAGCACAAGCAATGATGCAGCAGAGACTGGAAGTGAGGTTGAAGAATTCCATTTCTACTGTGTTATTAGTATGATTGATCAGGCAATATCAATACCCTGCAAAACCCAATTAGAAATGTTCCTTTCACATAGTACAGACCATCAATACCAGTCTGAGAAACACTGATTAACAAGCTTATATCAAGTTTATCCTATCAATTGCCAGCTACATGGATTGAACTGTTACTAATGAGACTCTAAGCCACCATATCCAGGTAAATTGGGACTACAATTCCTCAAATTTATAGTTAATCTTTACTTATGATCACTTCTAATAATTAAAAGTATGCTATCTAAAACAAAACACAGAAAAAGACAAAACTTGTTAAATTTGAAGTTGAGAAGTAAAATTAATCTTTCTTTGTAAGGAGAAAAGTGAACCCTGCATATGTATGTATTTCAATAAATTCATTCTAAATATTGAAGGCATTCTATTAGATGCCAGTAAGCTTTAAAATAATGGAATGTTAGGGGGGGAAACACCTTTTTTTCAACAAAGGGCTATTGTTCTGAAAAATAGCAAAGTACAGTTATGTGTTTAATATTGCAGTTATATATGATATTTTGGAGAAAAAGGATACCAACAGCCTACTTTCACTGGGTTGAGATGTAACTTTACTGAATATATTAAATAATCTTTTTATAGCTGGCCTTCCTAGGCGGGTGCTTTCCAGATGAGTTGAGATGACAACTTTCAGAATTAACAAATGCCAAAGTTTATAAACCTGGAGGCTTCAAACTGAAAAAAAACCTAATGTTGTTTTAATCAGATTGTATCAATTTTAAATTATATCCCTGTAATAAACTGGATGCATATTTTTTTTTCATTCCACAACAGTAGTATATAGAGTTTGCAAACATGTTTGCATTTTTATTTTATTTATTATTAATTTGTTAATCACATTTATACACCACCCATTTCACTATCTAAGTGACTCTGGTGATTTACAAGTAAAAAAATGATAAAATCCACATAAAAATCCATACAAAAACAGACAAAGTTAAAAAAAAACTGAGAGAGCCACCCCCAGGATATATCTCACTCTTGGATTCCCATGCAGGTTGGCAGAAAGCCAGCAGAGGGGATCAACCTCACCTCAGGCATCAAGATGTTCTACAGGGTGGGCAATAGGAAATTATTTTTCGGAGAAAGTTAATGGAAGAGCCATTTGTGGCTACTGCCAGATAGAGCCTTCAGATCTCTCAGCCTGAGTCTGTGACTGAAATTTCAACTCGTCAATTTCAACTTTTCACAAATGATGTGAATGTTATTTTAATCTTCATTTGTCATCTTCCTAGGATAAAGAGAGAAACATATTTACTTTGCTGACTGGAATATATAAAAATATTTGATTTCTTTTCATTTAGACAAGAAACAAAGTTTGCTCCTATTGCCTGCATAGTTATGTATGTCAAATCAGTGAAATGGAGACTATACAGTAACTGTTTCATGTAGCATCTATTCTAGAGCAGTCCCAAAATATTAGATAATGTGACACAGCCAATCATTTAACAATAACTGGCTAAGAAAACTACAGAGGGTAAGCCTCTGATTTATATATATATTCCTTAAACATCTCCTAAGAGATTTACAATATGTGTTTCCTGTTATAATAAAACTTTATCTCTGTTTAGAGCACTTGGATATCTGAATTCTGCTCGTATTTTAAAATATGACACACAAATGACACCTGGGAAAAGGAGGCTATTTTTCTAATCCGATGTAACTTGGATGAGTTGAAATTTCAATCTCAGACCTAGACCGAAGACTCTATTTGGCAGTTGCCACAAAGAGCTTTCCCATTAATCTGCTCAGAAAGAATCATAGGATGAAATTCACAAGTGTGAAGAGACAGGCACTTAATTCCAACAATTCATGCCACAATTTAGTTAGGAAAGGAGTAAAGAACATAGACTCAGTAATCAGAAATTGTAAATGCTGAAAGTAATCAGATGCTGTAAATCATTGAGAAACTATGACAGAAAACTTAAAACAAAAGCCCCATTGGTTTAGTCAGAATATTTATGACGGCCTTCTTTGTTCTATTTTTATGCCCAAAGCGTAGGGCCGATTCATACCAGTTTCCTCTAGATTGCCAGACTGGAATGAAGCCATAACTTTTATTTTGTAACAAGAATCTGAAGTAGGAATGAATATAATTTGTCATTACAAACTCTGCTTGCCTTATTATTAGTTGCGGAGAATCCAAACTGCTGCTTATCAGCAAACCATATTGCCACACCAAACTTCTTATCTCTTATAGGTAATCCAAGACCGTTTTGTCCTTTCTATCCCTATTTCTCTGGATTATATTGATAGGCAAAATTCCTTCTCACACTCAAAGTTGGCTCCGTCCTGTAGAACAATATTCTCCAATAGGCATTTTTTATAGTGTGTTTTAGACCTCCAATTTCCAGATTTCCTAATTAGCATGTTGTTTGGGTAATCCTGGGAACTGTAATTCTAATGCATCTGGATATAGTAGCTCAGAGATGGCTGCTCTAGAGAGAGTCTTCAACAGCATTTCTTTATCTAACCTGTTGCTCAGCATGGTCCCTCAGATAATTTTTCTTCCTCACAGTGTTTGTTATGTTTGTTAGTCAGGACCTGAGACAGCATCATTTAGCATCAGAGCCAGTTAAAAATTTGCAGTATTGAAACATGAGCGAAAGAGACTAACATGTGCTACTCTAAGTATTTATACAGACTCCAACTCCAAGTGGCCCAGTTCCTTCTTTAAATGATATACAGATAGTTCTCACCTTATAACAGTTCATTTAGTGACCATTCAAAGTTACAATGGCACTGAAAAAAGTTACTTATTCACGTTTATGACTGTTGCAGCATCCCCATGGTCATGTGATCAAAATTTGGATGCTTGGCAATTGATTCATATTTATGATGGTTGGGGGTCCCAGGGTCATGTGAATGTCACCTTGATGACCTTCTGACAAGGAATGTCAATGGGGAAACAGATTCATTTAACAACTGTTACTAAGTTAACAACTGCAGTGATTCATTTAACAACTGTGACAACAAAGTTGTAAAATGGGGCAAAATTCACTTAACAAATGCCTTGCTTAGCAACAGAAATTTTGGGCTCAATTGTGATCATAAGTTGAGGACTACTTGTACAGGGGAAATTGCCATACAAGAATGTTAAGAAGTTAGTAAAAGAAACATTGTCTTCTAATGTTCATATTGACCCTTGAGTGCTAGTCTTATCAATTACTATTGGCATATCAACATAGGAATTATTTTCTAATTTGAATGGCATACAACAAACACCTGCTTTCAAAACTGAAAAAGATAGCAATCAATGCTACATCACCTGCAGATACTGATGTACAGTTTTGAAAAGGAAGATGTGTTTCTCATGTATGGTTACAAATAGATTCAAGTTCTAGTACATGGACTAAAAGATGATACAATTGTCTTATTATTATCATAAAAAGATCTGATTGGTACTACAGTGGAGATTCTGACCTTAATGGTATAAAGATGGGTGGATTTAAGTGCTAAATAATGTTTTATCCAATAATTACTGGGAAAACAGATATATATATTTTCAGAATTAATACATTTGTTTTATTTATTTACTTATTTTGTCAAGCATGTTTAAGATAACAGATATAAGTATAAACATGATTATGAATACAGAAAATGGGGACAAATAAATGGGGACAGTAGGACAGAGATGGTAGGCACGTTGGTGTGCTTATACACGTGCCTTACAGACCTCTTAGGAATGGGATAAGGTCAACAGTAGACAGTCTAAAGTTAAAGTTATGGGGGTTTGGGGATGAAACCACAGAGTCAGGTAGTGCATTCCAGGCATTGACCACTCTGTTGCTGAAGTCATATTTTCTGTAATCGAGTTTGGAGCAGTTTACCTTGAGTTTGTATTTATTGTGTGCTCGTGTATTATTGCGGTTGAAGCTGAAGTAGTCATTGACAGATAGGATGTTGTAACAGATAATTTTATGTACTACGCTTAGGTCAGACCGAAGGCAACATAGTTCTAAGTTGTCTAAGCAAAAAATTTCAAGCCTGGTGGCATAAGGGATTCTGTTCTGAGCAGAGGAGTGGAGTACTCTTCTCGTGAAATACCTCTGGACTCGCTCAATTGTATTAATGACCTATATACAGTGCGGATTCCAGGCAGATGAGCTATACTCGAGAATTGGTCTAGCAAAGGTTTTGTATGCCCTAGTTTCAGGGGTGAAATGCTCCCAGTTCGGACCAGATCGCCTGATCCGGTAGCAATGGTGGCAGGTGGTTCAGAGAACCGGTAGCAAAAATCCCTGCTGCCCCCCCCCACCACCATGCCCAGCTGAACCGCAGGATCATCAGAGGCTTTTTTTTTTTACTTTTAAAAGCATTTTTCTACAACCTCTTCCGACGAAAAAATGCTTTTAAAAGTAAAAAAAAAGCTTCTGATGATCGCACGGCTCAGCTGGGATAGTCAGAGGCTTTTCAAAGCATTTTTTTCTGCAACCTCTTGGCCGAAGAGGTGGTAAAAAAAATGCTTTGAAAAGTCTCTGACGATCCCAGCTGAGTTTCCTGATCTGCAGAGGCTTTTCAAAGCATTAGAAAAAATGCTTTGAAAAGTTTTTTTTTTTTTAAAGTTGGCCATGCCCACCTCCAACCAAGCCACACCCATAGAACCGGTAGTAACAAATTTTACATTTCACCCCTTCCTAGTTTGTAGTACAATATTACCGGAGAAGAAGCTTCGCAAGATTAGGTAAACAACTCTTAATGTCTTTTTGGCAATGCTGTTACAGTGAACTCTGGCACTTAGATCATTAGAGATGAGTACTCCAAGCTCCTTTACAGAGTGAGGGTTGTCTATGAGGTTGTATCCTCCCAGCTTGTATTTGGTGTTCTGATTTTTTTCCCAATGTGTAAGACAAAGCATTTGTTGGTTGAGATTTGGAGTTGCCAATTGTCTGACCATTCTGATACATAGTCAAGGTCTCTTTGTAGGGCAGCAGCATTGTCAGTGGTGTTGAAACATCCAGAGCAGTCAAGTCACCTGCTGCAGAATATGGTGGTAATGTCAAGGCACAATCATAGCCAGCCAAGGAACCAACCCCTGAAATAGTTAGCTCAGTGTAAAATCACTCCCAGTTCTAATATGTGGAGTTTAGTCAGAAATAAGCTTTTATCCATTTTCTCCAAGCTTTATATATTTATTGTTTATATTCATGGCTTCCAATGTACAATCAGGAACTCTTAGTGGCAAACAAAAATAAAGGCATAATACAATTATTAAAAACATTTAAACGAAAAACAGCATTGAGGCCTCAATAAAAGTCACGTCCATAAATCAACCACACCATGCCAGCTTCATCAAAATCCTAGTCCCAGTGCTTGGAGGAAGCTGATCAAGGCCATCAGTATCTCCTGGGAAGCTGTTCTATAAGGCAGTGCCATGACAAGGAAGGCCCTACCAGGCAACGCTCTTTAACTGAGGCAACTCAGAGTAGGTCCACCTTCCTAGATTCAGTAAATCAGGAAACCATTTTGAATAGGCAGTCCCCATAATATGAATTTCTCCCAGTAACATTTTTCCATTCCTTTGTCCTTCACTTATATCTAAGACTTCTTAAAGAAATCCTTAGTTATTCCAGCTTTAAAGTAGTATTTATTCTCATCTTGCAATGGAAAGGGAATAGATATCATGCGACACATTCACTGACCACTTATTTGTTACCACATTCAGGTATGGATATCTGCCCTGCCTTCCCCATAGAAGCTGCGGGTTTCTATGGGTACACTCCCTCCCTCTTATCACTGCTCTTTGTGGACATTTTGGCTTGAGTTCTAGGAAGGGTGGATGCTTGTGCTTTCTGGGCCACACACATAGTGCCTGACCAATACAAAGGTTTCTTATATATAGAAGTTAAGTGTTTAATGAAAGAATGTTAATCATGCACTGCATAAACAGTTGACTTAAACTAAGAAAAAAGGATTTTTACCAGCTGTAGTTTTCATGGATTATAGATTTTCTGTTTTTGCAAACAAGAGGTTTTTGTGTGGTTGTTCTTTTTTTTTTTTTTACCATTTTTTCCCATTATCTCTGAGGACTTGACAAGAGAGCTACAATTATCACCCTGACTGGACAATATTCCAAGAATGAATCTCATGATGCAGCTACAGTTCTGATGGCTGCTTCTGTAATGCAGCATGTTTATTTACATCTCACTATTTTACAACTCTGTTCTGGCTTCGTCATTATATGGGTGATATTTGTTCTTATCACCAATGAGTAAATCACTATCATGTAATTCCCTCTAACATGCATGTTCACCACGGCCTTCTCTTGTCTATTTTCAATGTCCTTTCTAGTTTTTATAGGTTGCTTTGCAAAAGAGCACTACAACTCTGTTCAGAAATAGCTCAATAGCTTCACTACCAAAGTATAGTAATAGGTGAAGATGACAGGTGAAGATGAGGGGCTGTGCTAAACTGGAGCATGGCAAGTCTTCTTTCCCATTTCTCTTCCTTAGCAGTTGCTACATGTTGGCGAAACAACTTAACAGGTGGCTAAAATATTCTAAACATCTGCTTAAACTTGTCTTATCCCATTTTAGGAAGAGCGAATGGGGATTATCAGACCTTATCTGTCTCTCCAGATAAAAATATTGAAAACTGCTGTAACTATTACTTTTCAGAAGATGGCATTGTTTGTTTATGTAAATGTGCTCCAAAGGATTGTAGGTTGTTTTATTTTATTCCTTTTTTTATACTATCCTTTATTTCTTTCTTATTGTTGTTGTCATGTTTTTTTTCCAGTTGTTTTTTAATTGAATATATCAATTGTAAGATATATTATATTGGTGTTAATAAAATGTCCAAAGCTAATTTATGAGCAAATTACTGATCAAGGCATTTTTAAATTAATTCTATTAAAAAGAAAATTCTTGGGTCTGGAAATTGCGAATATTTAGATCATGATATTTTAACCCAATACTTTTATGCGGTATTGCAGTGAGAACTCCTTATGACCCCAAACCTGTATGGCAAAATATAGAGTTGTCATTCCTAATTTTTAAAAAAACTTGCATACATTGGATTGTCCAGTTAATTGTCTTTCAATAATTTGCTATGTTAAGATGTTGTATTATAATACACATTCAGCTACTAATAATAAAATCTACTTAATTCAACATCTCAATTTATATGAATTTATATGCTCTCAAAATTATTTGCTTCAACATTCTATTTATTGCAACTGTAGTCAAAACAATAAATGAATATATTGATCATTATATACATACATTCATGCATATGCAATGATATATCTTTATAACTTGAAAAACATATTTGACAAAAGCTAATACTTAAGGAGGCAGATGTTTAAAAGTAATGAGTTTGAAACTAAAGCATTTCAACTTTTATTCAACTTTTCATTTTTTTTTACTGCAGATATATGTATATAAGAAACATAATGATTTTTCCAAACCAAATGATTTTTCTTTCTAATTTAGTTCTGTTCAAAGGAAGAGTTTGGCTGTCATTTACCTTTTCTATAAATCCTGTCTATATGAGACTGCATGAAATTGAGAATGGGAGAGGTAAACAAAAATTTATAGGCAACAGCAATAGAACATATTCTAAGGGGAAAAACACATTCACATATTACTGTTATATAAAACAGTAATATTTTCCATATTGCTGTGGAAAATGCATCCATGTCTGAGTTGTTAATTATGAAACAATTGTGCTATAACTGTACTGTGGGATTATGAAATTCTATTAATTCAACATGGTTGAAGGGAAAGTATGTTTTTTTTCCATTTGTATAAAGTAAAAAACTTAAGAATAGAAGTCCCGCTAAACTTTCTTACGTGTTTCACACTTTCTCCTTCTTTTTGCATTTAACCAGGACTGCACACAGATAGCATTAAATACGTTCTTGAATAATCAATTCAAGAATTTTCTGTATAGCTGTTCACACATTCTCTGGCACACGTGGAAAACTCAGAACGCTCTTCTAACCGGACACTTCAAAGGCAAGAAGTGCTTTGATCCAGGATCACCGCTTCAAAGGAATGTAATGACCTGCAGTTTTCTTCAACTGAAGTGCTTCCAAGGCTATGCACAGCCAAAGTATAAAATATATTTATCTTGAATGGTTTTGACATTGGGTACAATTAATATAATTATGATTTTAATAAGTTATATATTCTTTATTTTAGATACAGTGTGCTGTTTAATATGTGATTTTTTCACTGTGAGAAATAATACCTTCAACTATAATTCACATTCTATTTTCTTTTTGCTACATCAGGAAGCTGAGAAATCCTTCATAGTACACAAGTTTCCCTATTTCGGACCCCTGCATATTCCTTATGTTCTACCAGGTCTAATTAAGGATGCAGGAAATTTTGGAAATAATTGTTTGGGTTTAATTCTTGCATTTCTCCTACATTTACATCCAAATTTTACCCCTTTAACAAAGCCCAAGGAAGATGTTTGGAAAGTATAAGAAAAAAAATGTCTTATGATTCTTGTAAGTATATAAATATTTTGATAAAATCCACTACTTCATATTATCAGAAATAATTCAGAAAAATAAAATCTTTTAGAAGGCAGAACAATGAATTCTTCGCCCTTTACCTGCTTACTTTCTACATACAAGAATTATTGCTGTGTATCCTTAAATAGCTTCTGTATTTTTATCTGAAAATAATTTTGCATCGGGTTGTTAGGATTGTTGTGAATTAACTTAATAAGCCAATCATAACCATAACAAACATCAGAGAAAAATCTGGTATATTTAACATGGAAATATCAGAACTCAGCAAAATAGAGTTCAGGTTTAACTGAATTAATCAAAATAACACAGACATATTGTGTGCGCCTGAATATGATTATTGCTATTTCTTTGCCTTTTTAAGGAGTCAGACTGTGTAAACTTATTCCACTATGTTGTCTGTGAGTACCGTATTTTTCGGAGTATAAGATGCATCGGAGTATAAGATGCACCTACCTTTTTTGTTTTGTTTTTTTATAAAAAGTTTTTTTTTTAATTTTTTAGACAAACACACATATAAACATACAATGTATTTTCTTTGAACAGAGTATTTGGCTGGTTCACAAATTTAAACAGTGTTTAGTTATTTCAATTAAATTTACAATTTCTATATTTCCTTATATAGATTTATTCCTATATTTATTCCTCATCTATTTTTTAAAAAAACCAATATTACCCTTCATCCTCATCTCTAATCTTAATCAAATTCAATTTTTCCCTTCTATTCTATATTATACCCCTTCCCATTGTCATCTATTTTTATATCCATCCTCACATTGGTTAATTATGTAATATTACAATTATTTAATACAAATTCAGCATTTTAATATAAATCAATTAGTTATATAACTATCTTTTTTGTATATTAATCAATATGAACATGAATATTCCAATTATTTCCATGCAATCCAATTTCTTACAAATCAATTAATTATAATTACCAATAATAATAAACCAAATAATTTTCCCCATATATTCCTCCAAACCACAACTTAACCATTTCTGCTTTCAACACAATATACAATTAATATTATCTCAATTATTACAATTCCCTAGTTAAACAGAGCTTTCCCCTTATGTTACTCATTTTCACATCTTAAACTCTCCCAATAACCCAAATAGTTTTGCCCATATAATCCTCCAAATCACAACTTAATCATTTCTACTTTCATCACAATATATAATTAAAAATATTTCAATCATTACAATTTCCCTAATTAAATTTAAAAATGTTCTAGCTGTTATCCAAGCTACAACTTAATCCTTTTTACTTTCACCACTATATACCATTAAGGGTATTTCAATTGTTACAGTTTATACGTATTCATATTTCTAAAAAAAATAAAAAAATAAAAACTTATCATTGTCTAGATTTCAAAAATACAAAGACAAATATTCCAATTATTATTCATTTCATTTTTACAATCATGATTTCCCATTTATTTCTTACTACTATTCATATTTCAATTCTAAATACGTATAACATCTTTCTCTTTCATTTCTTTTTCTTTTTATCCCTTCCCATTTTTATTTTTGCCTTTTTTTTCTCCTTTTTTTCTTTTGTGTTTTAAAATGTTTAACTCTCCTCTTTTGCCTTAAATTTCCCATTGTTTGCACCTACCTTTTTTGGTGAGGAAAAAGAAGAAAAAGAAATCTCCCTCTGCCTCTGCCTAATTTTGCCATGTTGCAGCAAACAGCAAACAGCCTGCTTTACTTTCAGTTTCGTTTTCAGCATAGCTTGATTAGCACAAGGAAAAAAAATCTGCTCCAGCAAATTACCTCTTTGCAGCAAGCAGCAGATCCCTGCACAAAACAGCTGAGAGTAAATCAGCTGAGAGTCGGGAGGCCGATCTAATCAATTTGTGCTAATTAGGCTGTGCTAAAGCTTAAAGGTGCTGTTTTTTCTTGCTGTTTGCTTGCAAGGTGGCACAGACCAAAGGGTGGTGGCCAGTGGGTGGGTGGGGCTAGATTCGGTGTATAAGACGCACCTAAATTTTCACCCCCTTTTAGGGGAGGGAAAGGTGCGTCTTATACTCCGAAAAATACAGTAGTTTCTGCAGAATTTTAGTTGAACAGAGAAATTCAAAAAGGAGAAATGATGGATATACAGCACTTCCTAAGTATAAGCAGTTTATATACACAGAAAAGCTACTCATCTTTACTCTAGCATGCATGAAACTTTAAATATTAACTCACAAGATATTTCATTTTCAGTTAGTTTCTTCCTCTAATCTTTGATGCTAATGTTTGTCTCAAAATTGCTTCCTTGATGAAACATGTCTGAAAGATTCAATATTTAATGCTTCCAAAGAAAGAAATGCATGTTATCTAATTCAGAGAAGACAAATTATATTTATCAGAAGAATAAGCAGTATTCTCTAAGTTGTCAAGGACTATCCATTCTGATTATATAGAGATAGACATGAAAATGTTAATCATTCTACTTTTTTTTCAGGAATCATTGTTAGGATTATGACACAAGTGTGGCAAGAATACTCTGTAAAACGAAATAAGATTCTGTCTGGATAAATGACAGGTTGTAAAACTATGCATTGACTAAGAAATTAATGCAATATTTTGTTTTTCGTCTACCAAGAGATGGCAGTGATCCTCTAGTTTGATACAAGTTCAACAACACCCAGGTATATTTATGTGGTCCACTGTATAATAATAGTGGTAATATGATGCAGTCAGGCTCTATGATCTTTACAGGTCCCCAGATCATGAAGGAGCATTTCAGAGCTGCTTTGTAGTTTTAAAAACTGAGTTGTTTATTTAACTGTGAGTGCAGTTGATAGAAACTAAATGTAGCTAATGACAAGGTATAATGAGAATGAAAGAAACCAAGGAAGAACCGTTGCTGCCAATGTAAAAGCAATACTGGGACTAAAATACAAAATAGAAAAGATCCTACCAAATCCTAGTCTATTGATACTGAGTTCAACATAAAAGTTTTTAAAAGTAATAAAATAAAATCTAAGAACCCAAGTTAAAAGAAAAGCAAAAAGCAAGATAGGGAAGGAAAAATGATTTTAGCAAGCAGTTTTGTGAGTCCTTGAAAAATATTTCATTTAATATATTATTCTGAAAGTTGGATATGATTGAGGAAAACTGCAGGGTAAGAGTGAAGAAACTGGAAAGATGAAAAAAACAGATATTATAGTTAAAAAGAAATCTTCTCTGTTTCTTTGATTCACCACAGAACCGCAAAGGGGACAAACCCCGACAATATTGAGAAAATAAGTTCTTTAAAAATATAATTGGGAGGCCTTGCCTGTGGTCAGTTATACCCAAGTCAACTCCTGACTGAATCCCGGCAATGTTCTCCTGCAATGTATTCCTGGACTGCACTTAAAGATCATCTTGAAACTTTAGCTGGACTGGATTGCAGTGGCACAATCAGTTAATAGCACAGCTTGGGATACCCACATGATGCTCCTACTCTGTAACCTGCACTGGCTTCAATTGAATTCTGGATGCAGTTCAAGGTGCTGGCATAGCACATGGCATAGGATCAGATTATTTGCATAACTGTCTCTTTCCCCCCAAGAATATTTGCCCATCCAACATGTTTTTTTAAAAAAAATAATAATAAAGTTCTTTTAAAAAACATAAAATGTAACACAAACTAATAAAGGGTTAAATAATTCAAAAGAAGAAAGAAAAAAAAGTGAAGAAAAAGAAAACCAAAAGAAATAGAAAGAAACAACTTCTGATTTCTTTTGCAATGATCACAAATAAAATTACAATATTATTTCTTACTCTTTCTTATTACAAAAAGATCATTTTTTCTATCATCTATTTTTTTTTCTAATCATTAAAACCATTAAAACTCTGTGTGTGTGTGTGTGTGTGTGTGTGTGTGTGTGTATTTATATATGAAATTTTGGTGTATTCGGGTCTTTTCCCGTGTAAAATTGAGAGTATCTTGGCGATGTTTTGATGAGGTCTCACTCGTCATCTTCAGGCTGGTGTCTTCAGCTTCGTACTTGTGTGAGGAAAGCGTGATCAGAGCTGCCATCTCTCTATAAATACTGGTGAGGAGGTGTGGGGTCCTGGCTTTGTTGCTGTGAGCGGGTTGGTTGCCTGTGTTGTTACATCTTGATTGGTTGATGGAGTTAATGTTTGTAGATTAGTCAGCTATTTAAACAGCTGTTTAAATATAATATATTTAAAAGTGGGGGGTGGAAGAGAGATTTAATTGACAGTTTAATGAAAAGAAGGACTAGGGGTGACATGATAGCAGTGTTCCAATATCTCAGGGGCTGCCACAAAGAAGAGGGAGTCAAACTATTCTCCAAAGCACCTGAGGGTAGGACAAGAAGCAATGGGTGGAAACTAATTAAGGAGAGAAGCAACCTAGATTTAAGGAGAAATTTCCTGACAGTTAGAACAATTAATCAGTGGAACAACTTGCCTCCAGAAGTTGTGAATGCTCCAACACTGGAAGTTTTAAAGAAGATATTGGATAACCATTTGTCTGAAGTGTTGTAGGGTTTCCTGCCTAAGCAGCGGGTTGGACTAGAAGACTTCCAATGTCCCTTCCAACTCTGTTATTGTAGGGTTTTTTTCTGTTCTGGTTTTTTCTGTATGTTACAGACTTCATGTGCCAATATAAAAAAAAGTGGAGCTCTGTATTAATCATTTGCTTCCTAAATACAGGTAATTCTTGACTTACGATCACAACTGAACACAAATTTCTGTTTCTAAGTGAGACAGTTGTTAAGTGAATTTTGCACATTTTATAATCTTTTTGCCACAGTTGTTAAATGAATCACTTCAGTTGTTAAAACGGTAACGTAGTTGTTAAGTAAATCTGGATTTCCCATTGATTTTGCTTGTCAGAAGGACAAAGAGAGAGACAGAGAGGTTTATCTACTTAGCAGTGTTGCTTTCTGTTAAGACACATTTTGAGGATGCTGGAATGTAAATCATATAGAAACAATTCTAATAAAATGAATGGAAGGTACAATTTGAGACAACATTTTCTAAATGTTGATCAGAGTATGGGGAAAATTCTAACACCACAGAGGTTCAGAAAGATCCAAGTAATAAAAATGTCATGGGCGCTTTGGGAAAAAGAATAGAAAGCATTGTACCAGTACACACATTTTTCCTGATAAAAAGCTCAATCCATATAAAGTTTCCATGCCCTCTGCTGGATAAATTCCAAATTACTTGGAATTTATCTAAGCCTTCTTGAATCCTTTACTCACTTAGCGGCAGGAGGGTGAGAGTAACTAGCAAGAAAAGTTAAAAAATATTGGAAAGAAACATACACCCTGTTTGCAGTTCATTTCCAATATATATTGTTTTCCAATATTTATTCTAAACATTTTCTTCCAGAAGAGGAGCAAGGAATAGGACTTACATCTAATCTAACTGTTGTTTCATTATAGTGATTTAATTGTTTTTGTCTTTCCTATTTTTTACTATTTATATCAGATTGCATTATGATGTTACATACTTATTTGTTATTTAATAAGCCATAACAATATTTTTTCTTCCTTCCCATGTGACAATATCCTTTATACTGTATCTCTTATGTATAAAATCTTTCATGTATTCTTTATATATAAATTATAAATATTTTGTATGGAAAAGATAAAACCACAATATCATGTTGAGGACTACACAACTGCAACATGTGTTTAGTTATACTTTATTTTCTTTTACTTTTTACGTTTGAACATAACTTTATAATGTAGAATGGAAGGCACAAATTTTCTATCTTAGCAACCAAATCTCTGTAATTTTATAATTGCAAGATAAGAACTTTCTCAAGCTGAAGTAACAAATGATTATTTACCGTGCTTTCCCAAAAATAAGACAGGGTCTTATTTTCTTTTGAACCCCGAAATAAGGGCTTGGCCTTATTATCGGGGAGGAGGGTCTTATTATTTTGCGGGTGGAGGAGGCAGCGAGTGTGGGACCGGATATTCCATTGTCGCTGCCGCCTCTCCTCCCTATTCTTCATGCCGGCCGAGTGGCTGGCCGCCGCTGCCCTGATGTGTCCCACCGCTGCCGCTGCCTTGTGGAGCAGGACTCTGCAAGGCTTGTTGTGCTGTTGCATGCATGAACTGCAGCACCACCATGAGCTTCCTCATACAGGCACAGCTGGTGTCCTGCTGCTTATGGCTGCACTGGTATGTGAAACCTTGCAGCAGTGCTGCCATTCATGCTTGCAAAGGCACAAGCCTTGCAGAGTCCTGCTCACAAGGCAGCAGCAGCAATGCAATGAGTCTCACAAAGACTCGTTTCTGACAGGTGGGGTGGGGGAGAAGCGAGACGCATGGAGCAGGACATGGGTCCCCTTGGCATCTCTTCTCCCTCCCCTCGCCGGGCATGGTGGGATTCTGCCCCTTGCTTAGCTACCTGCCCCCTTTAGGGATGCAATTTGGGGTGGCAAGTGAGGCAGGTGAGAAGTGGGACATGCATCTTACCTTTCCAGCTTGGTGGCATTCCTTGCCATTGTGTCCAGGGAAACACATTGTAAAAAAAAACAAAAAAAACCCTTCTCGCGAGTTCAACTTGTGAGAAGTTTTCTTTTACAATGTGTTTCCCTGGACACAATGGCAAGGAACATGACAGAGCTGGAAAGGTAAGGCATGTGTCCAGCTTTTCGCCCACCCCACTTGCCACCCCCACTTGCCACTTGTTCATGGATGCATTTTACCAATCTTCTACCTGTTTGTCCTACATAGTGGTTGTTGCAGTCATTACATAATCTACTTTTAATACAATGCTTATTCAAATGGTCATTTTTAATATTATGGGATGTTTAGCAAGCTGTCCATCTTTCTGATGTAAATGGGCAGGATGATTTCTTCCACCCAATCAACTTTTCTTTTGTATTTCTTTCTGCTTCTAATGAAGCTTGTAATCTGGACAGAAACTGGGAGTTATCTGCATTCCCTGTCTGCCTCATTACTGGAGCAGACTGGCAATCATTTCTAGAGGACAAAACAGGTGATGTTGCCCTGTAATAATCCTTAGTCACCTTCAAAGTATATTCAGGACATGTTTTTCTATTTCATTTCCAAAGTATAATTTCCCTTATTAATCTACCAAAAGTATTCCTTTTAGGGTAGAGTAGTTCTGCTTTTGTGAGATAAACTTAGCAGTTTATTGAGTAGTTTGCAGAGGAAGGACTGCTCCTTCAACTGAGACAATGAATACTTAATTTTATTGCAGTCATTAACCAATACAGGAGAATGGTATTAAAATATACAAAATAAATTGAAAATTTCAGGATAATTAAGAAAAGTACATACAGAAAAAAATGGCTAAAATATAATATTTAAATCAAACTATGCTAAAGGGCTTGTTCAGGCTAAACATATACAACAAGAAGTAAAGAGATTGAGGGGTGTGGCCAGCATCGCAGCAGTACAGTACGGCATGGATTCCAGGGCTCGGGAAAACACTGATATTCCAGCCACTTTTGGGGATCCCCAGGGATCATAGCTGACCTGCACAGGCTGGCACGGACAGGGAAATTGCAAGTTCCCTGAAGTGCTGACAATCAACCTCTGACCCAGCGGCGAGGGAAGGCTGCCATAGGAGCTGTCAAAAGCCAGGGTGGCCACAATCAAGAAAAGGAAGAAGAAAGAGGTGCTCATCTGGGAGAGAGGGTGAGATCTTGGAAACAAGATTCCTTTTACATATTTTTCTCCTGAACTTTTAAAAACTATCTAATTTAAGAAAACTGGCAAAGAGGAGAGAGGAGGGAGCGGAACAAGGCTACCTCCCCACTTCCGGAATAGTGGCGAAGAAGCAAAAGCCATTAATAAAGATTAATTAATGAAAGCTGAAAATGTAACTTAATGAATTGAAAGCAGATTGGAAAAAGAGGCTTCTCTGGTTAATGAATTGTATTTTGAAAATTTGAGTTTTGTAGCTGGGAGTTCAAAGCTGAAAGAAGAAAAATAAATTGATATTTTTTAAGACTATTTTGAGTGAATTGCAGTGCCATCTAGAGGTGACAGAGAAAATTAAAAAGATATATTGAATAAAGGAGAAGATGAGAGTGGAATGACCTTGGACAATGTTTTGGAAACTGGCAAGAAGATTCTGATAAGAAGTGGTGTTGTGATTTTGTAACAGAAGGGGAAAGATATAGAAGAAGAAAAAAGAACGAAAGCTGTCTGTTTTTTCCTTTCGCTTGATGGAATAATACTTTTTCTTTTCTGATTTTTCTTTTTGTTCTTTTTTCTCTTTTTTTGTAGAAGTTTCTTCTTCCTGGATTTAAAATTTTTATGATTGGCATGGTTTTTGTTTTTTCTATTTTTTAATTCTTTCCAGGATATTATAGTATATATTTTTTTTCATCTTTTTATTTCTTGTTTGGAACTTGTTTTTTCTTTTCTCTTTTTTTCATTTTTTGTTTTTTTGGGCATCTTGGTTGTTTTTGGGTTTCCTTTTTGTTTTGTTTTTTGACACAGCCTTTCTACCTTTTTTTTAAATATATGGATTATGGATTAAACCTATGTAGATTAGGGTATCAAGAACCTGAAGAGTCTGATTCAGCAGTTTAAATTTGAAGAAGTCGATTATTTGGATTATAAATTGGGCAGTAAGACTTGGAAAAACAAGATGAAGAAAACAACACAATATCTATCATCACCATCAATATCAACAGCAACTGGTACCACAGGGCAAAAGATAACAGAAACCACACCACAGCAAGAGAAAATCAACCCAGAATTAAAAAATATGCTACAGACTATATATGAAGACCTCAAGACAAGATTAGATAAAGTAGAAGAAAGAATGGAAAAAATAGAAGGAGAATTTAAAGAAGTTAAAGAGATGATAGGGAAAAATGAACAACGATTATAGCAAGTGGAAGAAAAACAGAAACAATGGAGAAAAAAGTAGAAAAAATGAATTATAGACTTACAATTACTGATAAAAATCAGGAAAAAGCAATTATAATTCTGGAAATGTATAAAGCTTATTATTATTTAAGATTCCAAAATACTGAAGAAGAAAAGGAGGAAAATTTAGCAGAGAAAATTGCAGAGATATTAGCAGAAGCAATGGAAGAAAGGAAGCAAAGGATATTAAATGGGATCGACGAGATATATCGAGTGCACACAAGATATGCGATGAGAAATAATCTTCCTAGAGAAATTCACATCAGATTTACCAAGAAAACACTGAGAACAGAGATATTGCAACTGATGAGAAACACGACAATAAAGCAAAAAAGGAGAGAAGTAGTGGCACTGAAACAAATTCCAAAAAGAGTGAGAGACCTGAGAAAAGAATATCAATTTCTCACAAAATGTTTGATAAAGAGAGGAATAAATTGTAGATGGTTGATTCCAGAAGGAATATTGGTGAATTGGCAAGAGCAAAGCTACAGATTAGATTCAATAGAGAAAGCAGTTATTTTATAAACAGCACATAGATTTTCAAGAGGAAGAAAGATTGAGAGATGAAAAAGGGGATGGATGACAGGAGAAGAAAGAACAGCCAAGAGAGATAACGAGAGAATAAGAAGTGAGAGCGATAAGAGAAGGAGCAAGAACAAAAAAAGTTAAAGAACAAAGGGAGAAAGTAGAAGAGGAGAGGAGGAAGGGAAGGGAAAGAAAGAAGAAGGAGAAGGTTTGTTGTGAAATGAGGGAAAAGAAAGGGTAGAAGAGCAACCCTGAATGTAATTAAAATACCTTATTTTTATCCTTACTTTAAGAAAAATATGTCTATGTAAGACCAATTATATATAAGAGAATGTACATTTACATTATGTGTATAAGAAATAAAAATAAAAAACTTTTTTAAAAAAAGAAGAAGTAAAGAGATTAAAATTAGCTGTCTGGATAATATAAATTTTGAAATAACAATATAAAATATTTTATACACAAATATAATACAAATACAGTACATACGCATATGCATGTATATTCAACAATAAAATTGTACAAAAGTGGTTTAACATTATAATGTCTCTTAAAGACCCTTGCTAAACCTGAGAAAATTTTAGAATGATATCTGACATGGCATGAGGAACCCAATGGTTAATACTGAGATTGAGTCATTTCTGACTATCCATACCCAGGCAAGTCCAATTGTGCTTAATTATTCTTTGTCTGATTTTGCATGCTGCCATGCAAAACCTGACAACTTTATATGTTATTTCACGCTTGACATCAGAAAGTAGAAATTCCTGTTTTGCTAGTCAGGAATGGGGTAATTAGGTCAATACAGATTTACAATGAATATTATGCACTTAAATATTTTCTATGTGCCCCTTTACCTGCTGACCTGCTATTGCAGATTATAAAATTATTCCTAGTTTGAAATATTTTAATGTCATTTTTCTTAAAGAATATCTAGCTTTCCTCAGACTTAAAAAAAAGTTTACTTCTTTTCCATAAACAATTTCAAAAAGCTGCTTTCCCATCACCCTTATAAACAGCTTTGGAAATTGTGGTTGAAAAAGAGGTGATAATGGAAAGGAATCAAAGAACTGTTTGTAAGCTCAGCAGAAGGAAAATTGAATTAATCTTTTTCCAAGCTATGGCAATGTCTTCACTGAGATGCCTGCTTAGTCTCTGCACTTATTTTTCAAAATAGACATTTATATCTGGACTCGTTATGGAGAATGCTTGACCATATGAAGAACAGATCTGAGAAAAAGGACGTCCATGTTTTAAAACATGATTTAAAGACAAATATTCAAGAAACAGAGAAGATACTAGCAGTTAAAATTCATTTCAACAGGCAAATTAATGTTGGTAGAGAGATTTACATAGAAGTGCTAATTTCCTTGAACAAAATTCCAACATCTGACAATCACCAAGAAGGTTATCACAGGAAAAAAAGCAACTTCTTTAGCTAAGAGGCGCAACAGCCTTTGAACAGTATAGGTTTCTAAAAGCAAATGATGCTTTCTAAAAGCAAATGATGAAATTGTTGACTCTTCCTAGTCTCAAAGTGCTCTGTGGATCTCACAGATGATGTTTGGGGGTGGGGGGTATCATAGTCTTATTTCCATAATGGCATGTCTAGAGAGAAAAGTATTTCCCAAATATCTTAAAACATGGGCAGTATCATATAAACATTCTCAAACATCATTATCCAGGCATTAAGTATCTGATTACTACAACATGCCGTATACATATAAAAAACCAAAATATTCTGGACAACAAATACAAGCTAACAAAAGCCCCAATAATTAAATAAATATTAAAAGAACAAAATGAGTTACTCTTCCACTGTTTTAGAACCCAAGTAGTCTCCTGTTAGTATATTGCATATTTTGGCTGACATGCTCAAATCTTTGGGGTAGGGGTGGGGGAGTTGAGAAAAAAGCTGTTAGTTTTTTCTTTTTCTCAAATTTTAATTTCTTAATCTTTTATTCTTGTTAATCTTTTTTCCCAAACTTTAATTTTCTGTTATAGTGATCTATTTTGTTAATGCAATATTTTTCACCAATGTATAAAGCCGTGATGGCGAATCTATGGCACGTGTGCCAGAGGTGGCATGCAGAGCCCTCTCTGCTGACACGAGCACCATCGCCCCAGGTCAGATCTCCATGGGGTTTCTTTCGTGAGCTTCTGTTTCCCTGCAAACAACGAAACAGAAGCTCACAAAAGAAACAGACCTTATCTCTTGCTGCGCTGCCGGTGTCTTTGGGCCTCTGCTGTGCATGTTGGCGTAGGTTTGTGCATATGTTGGCACATGTTGGTGCATGCGCATGCATGCGTTCGCATGCGCGCACACACCCCTTCCAGTTTGGGCATGCACGAGTGCACAGTTTGGGCACTCGGTGTCTAAAAGGTTCACCATTACTGGTATAAAGAGTTCATCCAGTTGTAGATTAGTATCCTTTCAGCAGCATTTTAAATAAGACACTTTAAAATGAGAGGCAAGGAGGGATTCACTTAGTTACTATAAATTTAGTTTGTTGTGCAAGCACAGAAGTTAATAGCAGGTTACTCATTTTAATTATTTCATTAAATGTAAAATAATTTGCTGCTGACAGACCTCTATTCCTATTATGATTCCTATTTTGTCATAATTCCTATTACATTACACTTACGTAGTAGTTGTCACAATCACTTCTTACAGAATAAACAAATAATAATAATTACCTGATGTCAGCAATTGAAATATATAATTACATATGATTTAAAAAGAACTGAAAAGGTAACTGTCAAGACAAATGTGCTTCTAAATTGTATCCAATGACAATAAAACAATGGATACTTCCTCGTCTTGGCTGTTAAATTCTCACTGAAACTGAAGATATGATTTTCATATCAATTCAAAAATGAACTGAAGAAAATGTCTGAAAAGGAAGCTGGGATAGATAACATATCAGCTAATTCTAGACATAAAAACTAGTAATTCATTTGTTGAAATTAGGCTTGTGTTACACTTCAGTGAAATATAATGTATGTCTCTAAATAAACTTGTGGCCAAATGCTGTACCAAAAGAGGCATTTTTTAAACAACATTTTGAGGTTATTTGTTGGGAGGAAAAAAGCTTGCTTTAAAAAAAATTAAAGTAATTCTGAAGACTGGTATGTTAAATTGTTCATTTCAATTTCAAGGCCATTTGATTCTTTAAAAACTGGGCAGCTTATAAATAATCACAGAATACATATAAAAGAAAGATAGGTTTCCAAAAGGCATGAACTAGTGACGGCAGGGAGCTGGACTAGGACAAGGACCTTCCAGCTCTGTTATTCTATTAGTTAATGCCTTTCATGCTACTTGCTTCTCATTATACAACTATCTGTCCAATGGTTTGTAGCCCTCCCATGATGCTTTTTTAAATGAAAAACCATGACAGCAACACCATTCACCATTCATTTGCAACAATAAATTCCAAAATAGCATGTAAAGAATTCCATTCTAAATCATTCTGAAGGGGATAGTTGATGGAGTGAGAGGGTGTTGAGGCAAAATCTCATTTGGAAGGAAAAAAAGAAAAGTTTCAAAAAATTGAAGGACATACTTTAATGCAATCTCATTGAACTATACATACAATACTCAACACACAACACACAATTGTTGATATAAAAAAGGCAAAAGATCTCAATAGTAAACATTGAAATACCTGGAGAGAGCAGAACAGAAAAGAAGAACTGGAGAAAATCACAAAACATGCAGACCTGCAGATAGAAGTAGAATGGCTGTGGTAAGGGAAAGTGAAAATAGTAATAGGGATATTGAATACCATGAGCTTTGGCAAAGAAAAGGGGGGAAAAAAGACTAACAAACATCCAACACTAACCACATAAAGAGAAAACTCATGTGGTTCAAAAAGAAAAAGAAAAAAAAACACCAATTATATCTAAAATTAAACATTTAAAAAAAACCCACTCTGGCTGCAATACCATCAGCATTGAGAAAATCACTATACATCAATTGCAAAAGGCAGATTCACTTGGAACAGCTTACAACCTGCGACAATATTTTTAACACCATCAAGCAGCAACATTCTATTCCAGGATCTAGGAAGGACTTGATAGGTGGACAAAAAGAGACTGGATACTGTTTGTGAATTTTCCACACATTCAATACAATGACAAATGGTTAACAGAGGGATTTGAAGATTAATTTTAACTTTGGGGTATGTGAACAGATGTAGGGTCGATTCGATTATTAGATAAATAGATTTCCACATCAGGGATATTTGTTTACATAATGAAGCATTTTTGCTAAATACAAACGGGAAAGTTTATAGCTATTTGTAGACCTGTTATGTAAGGGTAGTGGAATATATTAGATGTTTGATGTACCTTTCAGCAGTTACCCAGAGTGGGTTTTTTTTAATGTTTAATTTTAGATGTAATTGGTATTTTGGGGATTTTTAATGTTTAATTTAAGATGTAATTGGTATTTGGGGTTTTTTTTCTTTTTCTTTTTGAACCACATGAGTTTTCTCTTTATGTGGTTAGTGTTGGATATTTATTGGTCTTTTTTTATCCCCTTTTCTGTGTTTTGAATTTTATCTTTGGCAATGAAAAATAAATAAACATGTCTGAAGAAGTTATGACAGATCCTCCTCCCAAAATACTTATGCCCCAGTTCTAATAGCTGCCCCTCCCCGATGATCTTGTGACAGCATTTTGAGTGTTTGGCAACCGGCCTGCATTTATGGCCATTTGCAGCATCCTGTAGTCACATGACTGTGATTTATGATATTTTTGCCAAAAAAAACCAGCATTTATTTCCAGTTTTAAACAAAACTGCACCATAATACGGGTTTGTTCAATGACTGCTGCAAATGAAGTTTGTAAAATGTGATAACCTCCTGGATGACCATCATGACTTATGACCATAAGGGTAGGCTGCATTACAGTTGCAATCTGAGAACTAACTGTATTCTTAGGGAGCAGTTATCTAAGCTAAGGACATTACTACTCTCACTAGTAAAAGAGGAACGATTCTTACTACTGGAATAATTGATAAATCCATGAAATATCAAGATGAACTCTTGTGATCTTGTTTACGAGTTTTTTCCATTTTCTCCCCCGATATGCTCAGTATTTCGCCAGTTAGCGGTAAACAGTTCATAATGGATTATGAAGCTGCATGTGTTTGACTCGCAGTGTTCCCTTTGCCCTTTTTCAAAATATACAACTTGCAGTGTTATAATTATGTAACTCACACTTTGTTACTAATAAACAGAGCTGCTAATCCTTCTTTTACCCATGATATAGACTAAAATCTTATTAACGAGGTGTGGATGGACACATATCAAAACTAAAACTCTAAAACATGCTCAAAGCTAAACAGATTTTTCAATGCCCAGTAATGGTGCTGCATTTTTTTAAAAAGCAGTATTTCATTGCTTCACATGGCATAGGAAAATGCCATCTTTTGGTTGTTTGCTGGCAAAATATAAATTTCATGCATATCACTAAGAGATATTTGAATTGTATCAACAGCTGGATTTGTTTTCCTATAAGCCTATTATTTGTGTTTTGGAATACGTGCATCATAGTTATTTTGAAAACATAGATGGGTTTTATAAATGGATATAACTAATAATTAATTACATCTGATCTCCCCAAGCATTGGATTTGTTTTATTTATTTGAATAGATGGTGCAAAAGTCACATGAATTTATCGTTGGATTTTCCTTAAGTCCTGACAATTGTTCAGCATTCCCCTGCTCTGCTAATTTTGCTAAATTTGAAGACAAGAAACTACTTTGCTTTGTATCCCACTACTGAGTTGTATTCAGGTTGCATTTGCTACCTGGGTAAATCCTTTTACTTCTCAATGATAGAGCTATTTTTAAATAGAGGATGTGTTTTGTATCCTGGTACTTCACATCTATATACTACTAAATAATCTCATTGTCATGGCCTTTAACTGGGCAAAACAGTTCATCATAGGGCAATGGGTTTTGAACCAAGATACCTCAAATGAGATAACTTACAGAATGTCTCCAAAATCCAGAACCCAAGGAAATGAAATTTGAGGAAGCTGTGGCTGCTTCAGTACTGCTAGCTGGTGCTGGGGTGCTGTTGCGGTTATATGATCTTCATGTTCAACATTCCATGACAGTTCCCAGCCAGTCTGGCAACCACTCCCTGCATTGTTCACCCTCCCTGCTGGAAAAGGAAGGGAAGGGAAGTGGGAAAAAGGAGGCAAAAAACCCTATGCACCTTTCCTGGCCCATGCCACAATCCTTGCATAGTGCTTAAAGCTGTGCCACCTCCCTTGTGCCTTCCCTGACTTATGCAACACCTTTTGTGCATTCCCACAGACCTTCCCTGACCCATACCACCCTCCCCCACGCACCTCCTCTGACCCATGTGGCACCTCTTGCATTTCCCCATGCACCTTTCCTGACCTGTGCTGTTCCTGCACATATCTTCCCTGAGCCACGCAGTAGTCCTTGCACATTTTCAAGCACCCCCATGCAACCTTCTTGATTCAGTCCCTCTGTGCACCCTATCCGATCCATATAGCAGCTCTTGTATATCCTTGGGCATCTTTCCAATCTATGCCACCCATCTGTGCATCCTGCCCGACCCACGTAGCATCTCTCTTGCACACCCACATATCATTCCTGATCAACATCTCCATGCAACCTTTCACTCCTTCTTCCACCTGACTGCAATCACTTGCCTGTCAGCTGGCCTTGGTATGCAACTTCCTCTGGCTTCTTTACTGAATTTCTCCCTACAAGTTTCCCAGAAGGAAAATAAATGGAGAAGCCAGCATAAATTTAAGGGAGAGAGGAAGGAGAGGGAGAGACAGAAGAGAAAAGTAGGCAGGGCTGGCAGGTAGGTTTTTGATGTTCCCTGTCAGCTTCCCACAGGGAAATCCTGCAGGAAGTCAGAAGTCACTCCCACTTCCACTACTTTTTTGCTTATCACTGGTCATTCTGTTTAGGTAATAAACTAGCTCTCAAACAATGGCCCAATGTTTACTTTCCTTTAAGACTAAGCCATCCTTTGCATGCAACAGTTTCACATGTACATTTTAGGATGCTTTGGGCTATGGACTGGAGTAACTAATAAGATTTCCTCCTGATTTTTTAAAATGACTACTAGGCTATATATCTGGTTGCATTTGCTAACTACATCTGGTATTTGATATCTTAAGTGACACCAGGCATGCTAATAAATCATGGTCATGTATTGATGTCTCCCCTCTAGTTACTCTTTCATCCTGCTTCAAGGAAAGTTCCAATTTAATGCAGAATTTCACTTGCATATGGTGGCGAAGTATTGTTTGTATGGGTTTGCATTCTTCCATGATCTTTCACACCATGGGAAGTCGAATCTGAAATTCCCCCTGCTGAAAGTAGCTCTAGTACCTTTTAATGCTTAACATATGGAGATATTCTATCTACAAGACTACAAACCAAATCAGGATCATTAATATTTCTGCTTGCTGTTATATTCATCTAATTGTTAAAAATATTATGCATTATACTATTAGCTTCTAAATATTTATATTTATTTATTAATTTTTACAATTCCCTTTTTGGATAGAAATGCAGTAAGAAATTGGGTAACATTCAGCAGTATAACGCAGGGTATTCTTGAAGATAAAATGAAAAGGCATTCAATGAGATCCCTGTCATGGAAGTGAACTAAAACACCGGGCTGATTTTTTACCATGCCGGTGGCATTTCTTAGAGTAAAACTTGATTATTAGAATAATAGTTATTTATTTCTATTAAAGAAAGAAAGAAAAGAAAATGCTGTATTTTATTAGCATTAAAGTAGATAATGCAAAAGGGACGCAGTGGCTCAGTGGCTAAGATGCTGAGCTTGTCGATCGCAGGTCAGCAGTTCAGTGGTTCGAATCCCTAGTGCCGCGTAACAGGGTGAGCTCCTGTTACTTGTCCCAGCTTCTGCCAACCTAGCAGTTCAAAAGCACATAAAAAATGCAAGTAGAAAAATAGGCACCACCTTCGGTGCGAAGGTAACAGCGTTCCGTGCACCTTTGGCGTTTAGTCATGCTGGCCACATGACCGCGGAGATGTCTTCGGACAACGCTGGCCCTTCAGCTTTGAAACAGAGATGAGCACCACCCCCTAGAGTTGGGAACGACTAGCACATATGTGCGAGAGGAACCTTTACCTTTTTTAGATAATGCAAAACTAGCTTCATGCTCTGGTTTAAATTTGTAGCTGGTAAAATAGCTACATCTTTATTTGTTCCTTAATTTAGGACAACTTGGTGTAATGCCCTCCACAAGGGAAGGCATAAAACACCCATGTTTTCAAGATAACATGCCTATTAGCTATGCTATTTGGATATAATGGAGATATGGAGGATCTCATGTTTGGATCCTGATCTATGATAAGCCGATCTTATCAATTTGTGTACTAATCATTGTATTCCTTTAACTCCTTGTATCTTTTCTGAGTGCTATTTTCCAGATGAGTTTTCTTTTCATCCTTTGGCGCGCACACACACACACACACACACACACCAATGGCTGGCTGGCAGGATATTATTAATATAATATTATTAATATAATATAATGTTTAGTTTGAATAAATACATAGAGTCAGATGTTGTGCTTATAACATCCACTACATGGGTAATTCCAAAGAGTAGTATGATTAAAGTTTATATTACATGAGACATACTGGCACAGTGGTTAGAATGCAGTATTGCAGGTTACCTTGCAATACTGAAGTTGACCATTTTTCTGACGTCAGTAAAACTAAGTCCCACATTGCTGGGGGCAATATGCTGACATTTGTAAACTGCTCAGAAAGTTCTTTAAAGCACTATGGAGCGGTATATAAGTCTAAGTGCTATTGTTATTGCTATTGCTACACTGGCTACACATTATTTAATCTAACACTGATTGGCTTCAATTTTATCTTTTAACCTTGAATTAAATTGAATCATATCAACTAGCACTTTTGAGATTTGGTTATAGAATAAAGTGTTAGAAGATCTGCAAATATATACATAATTCTGTATTACTTTCAAAGAATTTCAGGCTCTGACAGATTTCAGGGCTACTATTTCTAAATAAATAAAAAAATTAGGCTAAACATATATTGTTATGAGGCTTCTTCCATTTAAATTGGAAATATGTTTTTTTAATTCAAGTGCTTTGTTATAATTTGTAGACATTTCAGTTTGGAATGTGAAAGCTATCCAATTGGAAGCTGTCAAAGAATAATTATAATTTCATATTATAATTGCATGCATTTATTTTCTATACTTTTAGACTAACACAATTCAGGGCAGCTTACAAACTTCAATTAATATAAGAGCTTACTTAAAAAAATTATATGACCAGTATAAAAAGAACAATAAGATTACAATACATTAATAATGCCATTGTAGACATGTTTCAAAAAGTGGAAACTTCATGGAACACAACTGAGTTTATGTCCAGCTAAATGTGTATAGGGTTACAGTATAGGATCTTAATAATACTTTGGGAATAAAATGATTTTGATGCCTTACCACAGTGTATCTTAATCTTGGCAGATTTTAAGGTGTGTGGACTTCAATTTCAAAATTCTGGGAGATGAAGTCTACATATCTTAAAAGTACCAGGGTTAATTTTGCCTTACCAAAACATGCCATTTTAAGGGTTACACCTGAAATGCCTTTCTGTGCCCTATGAATACTGGGAGAATCAGAATTTTGCATATTTTTATTGCTGCAGCAGTTTAATCATTGGAAAATCCTCTAATTTTTCCCCTGTATAAAAGTGACCTGCGTTTTTTTCCCCTCGTTCTTAAGAATTCCTTTTGGGTTGTTGGGATGTACCACCAGTGCTAGTTCTGTTATGGTTTTGTGTTATCTCTGTCTATCATTCTGTGATCTCTTTAACTGAGCAAGTTTTCCAAGGTTAAAAAAAAGCCCTTTGGGAGAATTGAATTAAAGTGTGGGAAAGATACTAGTGATTGTGCAATAAAAGAGAGGATATTCATCCCTACTTCTTCTTCTATCAGTTCCCCCTAAGTGCAAGAAACCTCAAATTGTTCCATTAAATTATCCTGAAAATTTTCTCTAATTCATAAAGAAACAAATGCATTCACACACAAGCAACCTCATCCTATCACATGAAATGAGAATTGTAAAACAAATTACATCTTCAGCTTAGCGCTTCTGTTTCTTTATATTTTAGTTCTTCATATTAAATTAAAGTAGTATTTTAAATTGTCAGTTCTTATCTTTAGCCCCTTTGATTTTTTTTATAAAGGTAGTATAAAAATGTTTTAAAATAAACACAATGAAAATTTGAAATGGCTAAGAGCAAACTTTCATATTATTGTGTCTTTGAAATCAAAAGCCTGTGAGGATGATATTTCCAAAAGGCTGGGTGAATATTTAATAGCAGGAAAGCAAAACCAGAGTCTACTTCAAAGAATAAATTTATTCAAAGTAGTAACTAGAGGCCAGGCTGAGCCCAGGAATTGGTTATGGTATTTGTGTATGGGTATGTCTATCATCTCTGTCTGTCTGTCTCTCTCTCCCCCCCCCGTCTTTGCCATTCTCACCTAAGCGATGCTGGTGACTCACAAAACAGATAAAAACAATCCAATAAAAATAAATTAAAAAACAGTCTACAAATATATAAAAACATTTAAAAATGACCACAATCAACACCACAGCAGAAAAGGCTGAAACCTGAAAGGCTGAATCCTGAAAAGGCTGAATTCTGAATCCTGTCGAATGTTACTTCTTCATAGATGGCACCCGTAATATGCCTCTCCTGCTGGTCCTGAGGGGATGAGTTGATATAACTGAGGGGAGTCAGTCCCTCAAATAACCCAGGTCCAGGCCATATATAGCTTTATAGGTCATAACCACCATCTTGAACTGAACCCAGAAGCAAACTGGAAATGAATCACAGATCACAGAGCAGAGGTGTAATATGTGCAAATCGAACACCATAACTGCCTACACTGTGACATTCTGTACTAGAGGTTTGTGTAGCTTCAACTCAGGACTCCTAGTGACTGCCTGGCCAATTCCCTGTAGTTTTCTTGGCAATATTTTTAGAAGTCATTGAGAGACAGCCCAGCTAGCTCTGTGCCAAAGGTACGATTCACATCCTCCTAGTTTATATCCTGGTGTTCTAACAACTATACTAGATTGGCTGTCTTTATGGTATGTTTATACCAGAATAAGTGTATACCAGTACACTATAAGTGTATACCAGTATACACTTACCTGATCATATCCTCAAGTTCTGCAAAATTTATGCCTACCTACTGCTCTCGTCTCTATTTAACCTTGTCCAAATAGTTTGAAGTTCAGTCCTTTAATGTGATACTTATTTACATTAAAGTAAATAAGAATCTGGTTTCTACTAGGCATGATCGCACAGCCAAGTGCTATGTTCCATTTTTATTGGTGCAACTCAGGGGTGGGCTTCAAAAATTTTAGCAAGGGGTTCTCTGCCCAGTTGCTGGGTGGGCATGGCCATGGTGGGCATGGCCTAGTTGGCCTTCTGCACCATGGCGGGTGGTGGTGTTTTTGCCCTCCCCTGGCTCCAAAGGCTTTCCTCGAGCCTCTGGGAGGGCAAAAAAGGGCTCCCCAGGCTCCAGAGGCCCTCTCGAGGCCGGAAATGGGTCCATTTTTGGCCTTCCCAAACTTCTGGTAGGCCCGTTTTTCACCCTCCCCGACCCTCTGTGCGTGCCCTGCACTTACCTGCATCCAAAAGAGGCCGTGTGGGACACTTGGGAGGAGTTGGGTGGATGGGCCATCCAGGATTGGGATTTGGGGGTTCTCTGAACTGCAAAGAATCTTAGCTAGAGGTTCTCACAAACCCCTGCAAACCCCCAGCAGCCCATCCCTGGTGCAACTCATCAACATCTAAAGCAGGTTTTCTTCTGAATGTCATGCTTTCTGTTTGTTTATATTTCTGAACACAAATGTGCAGTGTTATTCTGCTCTCTCATGCCCAGAGCAGGACTTTTGGGCAGCTGAATTGAAGGGAGGTCCCTTCCTTCCTTCTAGTGGCACTTGGAATGTGTAGATCACTTCACTACATCACCTCAGATCATCAGTGCCACATGAATGATTTCTTAATAAAAAATTCAGAAAACACACAACCGCTATTATGTAGATTTTTCTGTATTTGGTGTTTTATGCTTTCATATGCTCCTATGCACCATGATATTTTTGCACAATCCCTAATACAATTTTTTAAATCTATTATTTATTTGAATGTGTCTTAGTTTTAACTTGTTTTCCTTTGTAACACTTTCAATTGTGCTCTGATTTTATGCCACTATTCCAAATGTATGTTAATAATTAATAGACTTTGCTGATGGAATGGCTGCCATCTCACCAGACATTGCCGTGATGGCTCATGATGTTTGAGGTAAAAAGAAATCTGACAAAGAATTTTTCTTTCATTCCTTATGACAGGCCCCATTAATCCTTCTCTTCCTCCTTGTCACTATTGCCAACTATTTCTTTTGCTTTCTGAGTTGGCTAACTCTATCTAGTAATAAGCAGCAGCATCCACGGCATGTTCATTAGCATATGGAAATCCATATAGTGCATAGTAGAATTATTAAAGTTAAAGAGGAAAAGTAAGTACAGGTAGTCCACAATTTACAACTAAAATATTTGTTTAACAACTGTGATGATCAATCCTCATACTTATGACTGCCACAGCATTATTGCACTTTAGTTATGTGATCAGAATTTGGGTATTGGCAACTGGCATGTATTTATGATAGTTGCAGCATCCAGAGTCATGTGATTATTATTTATAACTTTCCCAAGAGGTTTCTAACAAACACACTTGTCAATGGGAGAATCCAGATTCAGTTAACAACTCCGGTAAAAAAGGTCGCAAACTCAAGTGTAATTCATTACCAATGGAAGTTCCAGTTCCAATTGTAAACATAAATTGAGGACTATATGTAATATTGTTAATCCTATTAGCCTGTATTTACTTATAACAAAAGACTTGTCTACACTTTTGTTCAAATCTAAACACATCGGCAACTTTTTTAAAAAAAACTATTGAATGTAAATTCCTTGACCAGTGATTGGTCATGGGATTCCTCAGACACTGCCCAAATAATCTTGCTTGATTTTTATTTATTTTTACTGGCAGCTTCTGACCGTAAAGGGCAAATCTCACTGAATGCTTCAGGGGATTGTTTTTCCTTGAGATGCTTTTGTTTTTAGAAAGTTTCATAATTACTTTTGTTGTTGTTAGTTGTGAAGTCGTGTCCAAGCCATCATGACCCCATGGACAATGTTCCTCCAGGCCTTCCTGTCCTCTACCATCCTCTGGAGTCCATTTAAGCTCACACCTACTGCTTCAGTGACTCCATCCAGCCACCTCATTCTCTGTCGTCTTCTTCTTCTTTTGCCCTCAATCATTCCCAGCATTAGGCTGTTCTCCAGTGAGTTCTTCCTTCTCATTAGGTGACCAAAGTATTTAGTTTTATCTTCAGGATCTGGCCTTCTAAAGAGCAGTCAGGGTTGATCCCCTCTAGGACTGACTGGTTTGATTGCCTTGCAGTCAAAGGGATTCACAGGAGTCTTCTGCAGCACCATAATTCACAGGCCTCAATTCTTTGGCGCTCAGCCTTTCTTATGGTGCAACTTTCACAGCCATACATTGCAACTGGGAAAACCATAGCCTTGACTATATGCACTTTTGTTGGCAGGGTGATGTCTCTGCTTTTTAGACTGCTGTCTAGATTTGCTATAGCTTTCTTCCCCAGGAGCAAGCGTCTTTTAATTTCTTGGCTGCAGTCCAGTGGTGAAATGTAAAATTTGTTACTACTGGTTCTGTGGGCATGGCTTGGTGGGGGAGAAGGGTAATGTGACTGGGTGGGCATGGCCAACTTTTTTTTTTTAATTTTAAAAGCATTTTTTCTACAACCTCTAAAGAGGTTGTAAAAAAAATGCTTTTAAAAGGCTCTGATGATCCCAGCTGAGGTTCCTGATCTTCAGAGGCTTTTGTTTTCTTTTAAAAGCATTTTTTTTTTGCTTTTAAAAGAAAAAGAAGCCTCAGACAATCAGGCAACTCAGCTGGGATCATCGAAGCATTTTTTCTACCGAAGGCTTTGATGATCAGCCGAAGAGGTTGTAGAAAAAATGCTTTTAAAAGGCTCTGACGATCCCAGCTGAGCCGCGCGATCATCAGAGGCTTTTTTTTAACTTTTAAAGCATTTTTTCCGCCGAATAGAAAATGTTTTTAAAAGTTAAAAAAAAAGCCTCTGATGATTGCGCGGCTCAGCTGGGCATGGGGGGGCAGGGATTTTTGTTACCGGTTCTCCGAACCACCCGCTGCCATCGCTACCAGATCAGGCGATCCAGTCCAAACCAGGAGCATTTCACCCCTGCTGCAGTCCCCATCTGCAGTGATCTTGGAGCCCATCATAATTACTACTGATTGCTTATTCAGCATTTTCAAACTTAATTTAGAAAATAAGTCAAATACATCTTCGAAAATAAGAATTTGTTTCTTTCTTTGTCTGTAATTAGGTCAAAGTTCCCAATCTTCTTTTCCAACTCATCCTCTCTGCTCATCTGAGCTCATCTGACAATGTTAGGCCAGGTAAAACTGCAAGAGAGGTGACCCCACAGTCTTGTCCAGTCCTCTGCACATGGTCTCATCCAGTCCATTTCATGGCGTCTATCCTAGTGGTTAAGGCACTGTGAGTCCTATCTGTATGAAAACCAGCTGGATGACTTTGAGCCAGTCATTCTCTCTCAACCCAAATCATTTCACAGCATTAGGAGAAGGAGAAAATATTAGATATATTAATTGCCTTGAATTATTAATCAAATAATAAAAGCAAGGGTTTTTTTAAAAAAAATGAAAAGTAAAAAATCCTCATCAGAAAACAATTGGGCTTCGAGGGAGTCTGGAGAAATTATTCCCTGCCTCAATCATCACTTTTTCTCTGAATTATAAGAAAAAGTGAATTAATGATTTTTAAGAAGAGAGACCTAATTAAGCAACAGAAAGAATCTGATGGTAATAGTAACATTTTTGATAGACTTCCTTTTTGTTGCTGCTTTCCAGGGCCTACTTAGCAGCAGAGTAAGGGAATTCCAGCATGCAGAGAATGATTTGCGAAGGTATGAGCATAACCACAAACCAACTCTGCTAACTACTGATGAGTGACAAAAGTAAGTAGATTTACTTTGTACAAAAATCATCCAAAAAAGACACCTGAGTTTAAAAACATAATAAATTAATTAAACTAAGTTATTCTTTGGTCTGTAAAGCTCCAGATTTTCAATATTTTCAAATTTTTAGGCAGGAATTTTTCTATCCCAAATGACAATGTGAAAGATGAATTTGGGATTGCGTGTTTGCAAAAATGTGCCCCCTGGTATTATGACCTTCCTTTAAAAATCCCATTTAAAAGGTTTCCATTCGTAGTATCTTTGGTCAGCAGACATCCCAGTAGACCAGGGGTGTCGCACTCAATTTCATTGAGGGCCACATCAGGGCTGTGGTTGACCTCAGGGGGTAGGGGGGTGGCTGACTGGGTGTGTGTGGCCAACTGGATGGGCGTGGCCAGCTTGACATCACTCTCCAAACTTCTGGCATGTTTCCTCTTCACATTGGATAGACCAGATCAAAGCAATGTAGGCTGGCCCTTTACATTTTCCAGGATGGCTCCACGGGCTTGAACCGACCACATCACAGGCCAGATCTGGCCCCTGGGCCTCGTGTTTGACACCCCTGTCTTAGACTGTAGGACCAAGATACCCTCTGACCTCTGTATCTGGAAGTCTGCTCTACCTCAGTGAAAAAGCTGTAGAAAAAAAAAAGCCAATGGTTTGTTCCAATATTGGCCAGCTTCTATGATTAGAGATACCAGATGTGGGCTGAAGATGCAAATGATAGCCCTATTTGTTTTTCAATTGTTCTGGGTGAGAACATATAACTTAAAGACCTAGGAGTGAAATGAGCCTCTTGAAAGCCATCTGTAAAACTTCAACATAACAATTCTTCCAGCTGTTTTAAAATTATCTTTGGCAGTCTTAACATTGGTTTGAAATGATACATATCTATGAAAACAAATATTTGGCATCATTTCATTTGCCTCCTTAACTGGTAAAACATGCCTTATTTTCTTCTTATTTATAAAAATACTACACTATAGTATTTATACTTATTTATAAAATACTACACTAAAGAATAAAGGAACTGTTTAGTAACTCAATTGAACAGCACAGAGTTTATTTCTGAGCAACAGAAAGACCGTGCAAATTATTTATGATATAGCCTTAGAATGAATGACTGAATTAATTAAATAATTGAATAATAAACCAAAGCATGGCTGAAGAAGTACTATCTTTCTGTGTTAGATTTTTTTTTTCTAAATGTACATTTGTAAATTAACTGGATTAATGAAACAAATCCATGAAGACGTTAACCACATAAACTGATGGTTTTATTATACTGTATATAGACAATATAATTCCTTTTCTGAGATGAGAACATTTTTTGAATAATTGTAACTTAAAAAAAAATCTAACTACTTAATAGAGTACAAAGTCTTGCTTTATTCACATATAAATGTAAGTTTACTCATGAAGGCATGTTTTCATAAACAATATCAAGATTAAAAATGAATGATGCCTGATTTCCTTCCAATGAATAGCATATATTTAGAAGAGCTGCTGATATTTTGCTATAACTAACAGATTAAATTTGTTGTTTCATCTCTGTTAAACTTATCCATACAAATAGGTTCTAGTCTATTTGTGTAATATAATGTATAATTAAATTAAAGCAAGAAAAAAATATGCAGTTTTATTTCATTATTCAAAAATATTTGTTATTGAAATGAAACATTTATTTCATTATTCAAACATCTCCCATAAATTTGTTCATCTATAATGCATTCCAAAATACATTTTTTGATAAACTATCAGTCAATAATTGTGCCAGGAGTTATAGAGAACATTAAGACCCCTGCTCCCAGGAAAACATCTCAAATCAGGCAGCAGAGGAAGTCAAAATGGGATGTAAAACAATACCAAAAAGTGCAAAAGAAATAAAAAATCACAATTTTTTTTTTATTTATATGCCGCCCTTCTCCGGAGACTCAGGGCGGCTTACAATGCGTTAAGCAATAGCCTTCATACTTTTGTATATTTATACAAAGTCAGCTTATTGCCCCCACAAACTGGGTCCTCATTTCACCTACCTTAGAAAGGATGGAAGGCTGAGTCAACCTTGAGCCTTGGAGAGATTCGAACCAGCAGTAAATTGCAGGCAGCTGTGTTAATAACAGGGTGCATAGACCACTGTACTATCAAGGCTCATCTACTATCAGGAGTGACTACATCACTCCTGCCACCTTACAATAATAAAATAATTCAATTTATTCATTAGATTTATATCCTGACCTTCATTCAGAAGTTCAAGTCTTTGTGCTGTGTGCTTCCATTTACCCATTTTTTTTATTTTTTTTTATTTTTTGTATAAATAATCCCAGAGGTAAATTGGGCTGAGAAAAGGTGAGCAGCACAAAATCCCCCAAAGTAAATTTCCTGGGTTGAGGAGGTAGTAAACCCAGGGCTCCCCAATGGCTCTAGCAACTTAACTACTGTATTGCTCTCTCTCTCTCTCTCTCTCTCTCTCTCTCTCTCTCTCTCTCTCTCTCTCTCTCTCTCTCTGTGTGTGTGTGTGTGTGTGTGTGTGTGTATATATGCATATTCTTTCTAGCCAGGTTTTACCTACGTAAACTAAGTTGTTCTACAGCCCTGGTTCTGTGAAATCTCATTCACAAGTTTCTGGGCCTTTTTTCTGCTGACAAACTGCAACTCTGTGTTGCTCTCTGGGAGACTCAGGTAGCTATTTCTGCCTTTTAAGGCGTCATCAGTGAACCACACCCACTTCTCAGATATCCTCCCTGTAAAGGTACAATGTGTCTTTTTCACAGAACCAGGGCTGTAGAACAACTTAGTTTACGTAGGTAAAACCTGGCTAGAAAGAATATGCACATAAAAGCCTACGAAAAAGAAAAAGACACATTGTACCTTTACAGGGAGGATATCTGAGAAGTGGGTGTGGCTCACTGATGACGCCTTAAAAGGCAGAAATAGCTACCTGAGTCTCCCAGAGAGCAACACAGAGTTGCAGTTTGTCAGCAGAAAAAAGGCCCAGAAACTTGTGAATGAGATTTCACAGAACCAGGGCTGTAGAACAACTTAGTTTACGTAGGTAAAACCTGGCTAGAAAGAATATGCACATAAAAGCCTACGAAAAAGAAAAAGACATATATATATTTATATATATATTTAGATATATTTATTTATATATATATATATATATATATATATATATATATATATATATATATATATATATATATATGTTTTCTCAGGTTATATATATATATATATATATATATATATATATATATATATATATATAAATTTGGGATAAACAATTTCATCTATTTATAATATATTGAGCTATGAAGCAACTTTCTTTGGAATCACTATTTCAGAATAGTTAAAAGCGTTTTCTAGAACCAAAACCTCCACTTTTACATTTTCCAGTAGAACCAATAGAACCATATGAAATATTGAGACTTACATTTCCCAGACTTTTGCAAAACATTAAAAAGTATTGATATGGAACATACATATTTGTCAATTAAACATAAGAAACACCATCATATAAAAAATTCCTATGTTCTGTGAACACTTATATTCATTAAAGTCTTTTCAGTGTGTCTGTAAGGCTGGTCATTGACATCAATATCAAATTAAATATAATGAGAAAAAAGGCATCTTTGTTTAGCTTTATGAGCCATCTTTATAGACGAATAACTGAATAATTTGTAATGTCATAGAAAGAGTTGGGTATTATACTTAAATACAATGGCAGAAATCCATATTTGGAGAAAAATTGTGTCACAAACTTTTGTTGTGCTTTTTCATATCTGATTAAATCATGACTGTTGATTTTAGTGATTCTGAGTAAATATACAAAATACTCTAATAATCTAGTAATGGATATTTGTCTACTTTTCATAAAACCAGGCTGGGAAGAATAGATAATCTAATGAAAGATTACCTGTATTCTGCTGGTTGTGTCTGCAATTGCTATTTTGGCATCATTTTTTTTACTATTAAAATATGTTTTAGCCTCAATATCCTTTATAATAAGAATAATATTACTTTGTTGTAGCTATTTTAATCATGAAGCTAATAATTTACAGTATTTCCCCTTGCTCCCATTTCTTTTTTGAATGATTCAGTAAATATTCTGATCCAAGTACACAAGAGGAATTAAGTTAACATCCATAAAAGCTTTATATACTTCTGATGTAGTTGCCTTCAAAAGTTCCCTCAGCCAAAAATCTCTTTAATTCTCTCGTCCAATTGTCTTATTTGCGGTCTGTATGCTATTTATCTTTCTTTTTCCATGAAGCAAAAGTAACCATGTAAGTACATATATATGTCTTAAAGACGTTCCAAACCACTATTAGGATCACAGAGTTTCTATGTATATAAACTAATCTATAATCCATATTCTTTTGAGAAGAATTTAAGAAGGATTTAAGGATTTACAAGATTTAAGGGATTTAAAGGATTTAAGGATTGTCATATAGCTGCCAAACTGATTTGATGTATAAGTTTATAATATTTTAAGTACAAAATTAAACTTAAGTAGAATACAATTATGATCAAAGGATCTGAAACTTTATTAAAATTCCAGCCATAATTATCTGACCCATATAAAATGAAAATATGCTGAAAATTCCTATATCATATATCTGTACAATCTTTAGTGGTAAAGTAACAACTGATAAATGACAATATATTTATTAAAACCTATTACGAATATTTTTTTAAAAAAATCTTTCTTTTAAACATTGTTTAGCTCTTGTTCCACCATTATATTGCACATTCATTAATCACATCCCAGAAAGTCTGAAATTTCTACTGACATATACTTGGCCAATCTATCTTCTAGTTAAGAGATGCTTTTCTTTGGAATAAATATCTATATCCTTGGAAGGACATCTAAGGCCTTTTACATTCCATTAAAAAAATAAAGAGGTCATGCTGAATGAAGACTAAGCAAAGAAAAGAGAAAAATGGCAAAGACCAATATTTATTTGGGTCATGGGAAAGAAAATAAAAATTGTCTAGTGATGGGAAAACTTTTTAAACTAATTCAAAAATAGCCAATTAAAAAAAGAAAAGAAAAAGAAAGAAAACCTAGCCCACAGAAAAGTGAAAAAAACTAAATTAAAACCAAAACAGAAATAATTTCCTGCCTTCTCTCTCTATCATTTTAGTTGCTTCCCTCCCAGATCTACTGTTGTTAGGATTTCAGGATACTATACAGTCAAATTTTAATACAGGAATTTCCCATAAAAAGGACCACATATAAATATGATTGGGTGTGTAAAAAAACAATTTAATATATAATGCATTACAATAATCTTTGTTTTCCATTCCATTCCATTCCATTCCACATGTCACAATAAATGCAGGCTATTGTTCTGAATCCCAGAACACAAAAGTCTCACAACAATAGAACTATGCTTTTGGGTGGACTAAAACAAAAACCAAAACCCACACAATAAGTGGTTTCAGTTTCATACTTAATATTGCATTTACAGGGAAAAGAAACAAATACCCTTCCATATTTTTCACATAAAATCTGCCATGTGCTGATCACACTCATTATTAAGAGGAATATTTGGCAATCCTAAATTGTTCCTGTATACTACATATAGTCCATTCCAAAGATACATATTGACATTCAAAATGTTTTCACCCATAGAATGCCATTTATGAGAATTTTAAAATATGAAATATTCTTGTTTCATTTGAACCAACCATTAACTTTTGTTCAGCTTCAGCCTTTTTTTAATCAAAGCCATGAAATCTTTAGTTGAAATCTAGACATCTTGCACAAAACGTTTTATTGCATCAATTTATTCATTCCAAAAGTTTATGAATGATGCAAAGTTGTGGATAAATTTCTTCCAAACACTTCACAAAAAAAGGTGAGCAAGTCAGGCTCATGATATTATATCTGTGAAGCTCTTAGCCTTCCAGTCTTTTCCAGTGCTGAAGTATTAGACTTTGTGATGTCCAAAGAGTTAAATGAAAGAAAGCTAGCAGATGTTAAAGAAACCTGATGTAAAAATGGAAAAAGGGAAATGGGAACAAAAAAAGAAAGTAGATAGGTGGAACTGGATAATAAACTTGTGCATTCATGCTAATAGGCAAAAATGTGCAAATGACATATTTTAAGCAACTTATACAGAGATGATCCACTTTATACATTTTTATATATAATGAAATAAATCCACTATGTTAAAGACTACAGGATCATACTATTTTGGCAGCCTTCACAGCAACCTCCCGTTAGCATTTAAAGAGAAATGATAGTAAAATATTCCTTCTGAAAGATTTATCTTAATGTTATTATTTTCTGATGTCTATCTGTATAGCTGTCAAAATATTATTATTAATGAAAATGTACAATAATTGTGTAGACCAGTGTTTCTCAAACTTGGCAACTGTAAGATATGTGGACTTTCACTATTCCCCAACTAGTGCAGTGCAGTGTATACCATTTATTAAACCCATCGTAACTCCATATTATGGCAAGACTTCAAGATTCTGACTTATCATTTGTGAGTAGCATGATGGGGAGTTGTGCTGACCTTGTTACTGTTTGACTCCAGCAAGCAGGAATGAAACATGGAAGCTTCTTTCTTGGGAGGCCTTCTGTGATACGTATTCTAGCAACTCTAGTTTTTCCCCTTCTAAGGATTAGAAACCTTCAACTGGTCTTGGGTTCCACAGCATGACTTGTTTGGAAGTGGAAAATTTCAATGATGTTAAGTGCCAAAGCTTTTGAATTTTTCACTGAGTGTAGATGCACTGATATTAGGAAAGGAATTGGAAGTCTTTGGGTATTCCTAATTTCATTTTATTAATAAAATCAACTTAAGGCATACACAAATTAATGGAAGTGAATCTATAGAATTACATATCATCTAGTGGCTACCCATGAGTCAAATGAGAATATAATTTTTTCCATTTTCATTGAAAATTTCTGGAATGTGAGGGGTAGCTTGCTTCTTTGGGCTCTCTTGTGTCCTCTGCTAAAATGATTCTTGGATGCTGTCCTAAAAGATCAGCTAAACAGATCCTTAAATGCTTAAATGGCTGTGTTCTGAAAATACCTGTCTGGTGCTGATTTACAATAGCTAAGGAGTTTATTGTTAGTTTCCATTCATACTTATTACAGCTATATTTTATTCCCTTTGCAAATATGCATCACCTAGGAATGTTCTATGAAAGGAAACATCCGCTTTTAGGTATGTATTTGAACATTTATCAGGAACATGGTCAAGCACAGTTGAATTCGGCGTTTGGTATGAAAGGAATTTATTTAGCTTCTTTGAAGACTCATTCATACACAAAGATTTTCCAGAAATTGAGTTACAAGCACAAAAAAAATTCAGATCTATTTTTCTTATCCCTCAAATAGATTGCTTAACCAGTCTGTTTAGGTCTGTAATAGCAGCTTCCATGATCCATCAAGCTAAATCCATGCCTGGCCAGTTGGGAATGCAGTAGTGTCTAGCCTATCTTGCAATACATGCTCTCCTGAGTTGTTATTTTCCGGTTGTTGCAAAAGGAATGATTTGGCACTGGTTGAATAAAAAGAAGAGCTTTAGAGCACATTTTGATTTACTATTGCCTACTATTAGAAGTGTTTAAAATATAAAGGATCAAAATAACCATGTACAGACTCTGTTTAATCCATAGTAATTAGACATTAGCTATGAATGTAAATATTAGACATACATTGTTCATAACTTTCACACTATTAACAAATGCATAAACAAATATGCATTTCCAAGATTTTCCTAACTTGGATGTGAGGTGAATGTAAAAGAATCCATTAGGACATCAGAAATAGAATATTCCTATTTCCACGTTCCATTAAAGTAAACAAAGAGATTCCTTTCTGATGGCCTAAAGATTCCATGTTGGATCTCTGCAGTGTTTCTAGATTTTAGCAGTTTATAAACAGTTATGCGATATATGCTATTCCTTTGCAAATTTTGCAATAATTATTATTAGGGACGTCTTTTTTATTTGAAATTGAAATCAGTATTTTCTTTGTTGAGGAATAACTCACATTTATATCATTAAAGTGATATTTTTAAATTATTATATAAACAGAAATGTAACATAATGTTTTCTCTTCAAGGTCGACCAGATCAGAAAATTGACTCAATAATACTTAGAATTCTACTGAGATAGGCTGTAGTACACAGATGGTGTTGTACTTCCTTTCCTCTTAAATTCCAGGAAGGTAAGGCAGAACCACTTTGTGTTTCTTTCTAATGGTTTTTTTGTTTTGTTTTGTTTCTCAGGCTTAAATCTTGCTTTTGTAACCTCTGCTACATAGTTCCTTCAAATTCATCTCTATGGTTGTCTCCCCAAGCATTTTCTTTTCCAAAAAATGAAAAGGTTAGTGAAATAATTTCGTAAATAAATAGCACCTGCTAACAGCCAAAGCATATTAGCACATTTTGTGATAAATTTGCTGTAGATTTATTCTTATAATGGTATACTTAGTGTTTCTTCATTGCAGAATGTCTACATTGTTTGATGTCTAGAGGTCTAGCCCAATAGAACATATGTATCCTTAAACTAGAATAATTATACTAAAGCAGACGTGGGCAATTAATTTTTCCAAGGGGCCACATGAGAACTGGGATTGTTGTGGAGGGTTCCGCTGCTGGTTGCCCAACCCCACTAGAACCCCACTCACCAATGCTGCTGCATCAATGCTCTGCCTGCCTACCACTATACCCTGCTGCCAATGCCATCAATACCGCAGACCAGACTGGCACTGCCCATAAGCAAGATGTGCCCCACAGGCTGTAAAATGCCCAGGTTTGGTCGAAAATCATGTCAACAATCCTGTGGAGCAGGACAGGTAAGCTAATTGTTCATCACACTTTTATATATTATTATCTATTATGTATATGTTTATATATTATTGATATAGCTAATATCAATTTCATGAACCTCTTAAAAAATAAAATTTTAAGAATAAATTATTTACTATAAAGATTGTTCTTTAACAACTTCAGAACTGGGAATGTTATTAGGTTTGAATAAGTCAAATAAAACGTGCTTGATTTAAAAAGACTGTTTAAAAGCTCTCTAAAATAAGTCAATCTCAGCTATAAGATCTATTTTTCTTTTAAAAAGATTTGTTAATTAGTCCAAAGTAAGAGTGGTAGATGTATACAGTGGTAGATGTATACAGTGGATATATTTTAAAAATGCTATTAAAATCTTGGAATATATAAGGATATTGATCTATATATTATAAAGTCCATTGTAATTTGGGATCTGTTGTGTTTGTAGTGTTTTTCCAGAATTAGGAAAATCTTCTATATAGAGAGAATGATGCTTAAAGATTTGTGAACCCATTTGGATTTTCAACAGTTCTGCATGAATGTGACCTAAAATGTGACCTTTTCTTCATATAAGTCTTGAAACTAGATAAAGAGAAACCAAGTAAGCAAGTGAGCCATCTGTTGATGAAGGTTTGGGACTATACATTTATTCTACTAAACCGTATCATTTCAGGATACCTACTCATCAGCTGAAGTGATATATGTTCTATATATAATGTTATTAATAAGAGAAGAACAGCAACAATTGTTAGATGATATTGGGATAAAATCTGGAGTGCTCTTTATGACTACTTTTCACAAGATGAGAAACATCTTAACAAATTAGAGATGCTATGAAATTAGAAAGTGAACAATAGCCCTATATTTAAGCTACTTAAACTTTTCTTTTATAAGAAACCAGGAAGGAATCTGAGAGTTCTCATATTTGTACCTCCTATTCAAAACTCCAGGGCAGATAGCTACTCATGGGACGAATTGTGAAATGTTAGTGAGGCATTAACTTCATATGGAAATAGGTGACATCTTGGACTAAATTTATTACAGAAGGACAGTTCCTTATTAAATGGAGTGGTGACAATTCAGGAATAAAAACTGAGTAATTTGCCTTGTGATTCGCAAATGTGAGTCAGAGAGGAAGATGCACAGGAAAAAGCATTACTCATCAAAATGGAAGATCAGTTGGTACAAAAGAGTTTAATTCTAAAGCCAAGTAAATCCCAACTTTGCCCAAGAAAATAACATACACTCACAATTCTTCAAAATTAGCAAATATTAACAAAACTGTTAAAATAATTTTTTAAAAATGTGAGAATATGATGGGGTAGTATATTTAAAAAATTTTTTTAAATTTTTAAAATTTTTTATATTTTTTGTGTATATTTGTTGATTTTAATAGTTGTTGGTCAATTGTTGTGTGAGCTGCCCTGAGTCCTTGGAGATAGGGCGGCATACAAATTTTATAAATAAATAAATAAATACTAAAAAAATAATTATAGGCATTAATAAATTATTTAAAATACATCTTTAAAGCATGAGGACTGTGTCTGAAATTAAATCAAAGCTCTAAGGACAAAGACTGAAATTTGTTGGTGCATTAGAACATGCTGATATTGTTATAAGGAAATAAATCATAATTTCAATGCAGAAAGAAAAGAAAATAGTGAGAGAGAGAGAGACAGAGAGAGAGAGAGGGGGGGGGAGAAAGAAAGAAAGAAAGAAGGAAGGAAGGAAGGAAGGAAAGAAGGAAAGAAAGAAAGAAAGAAAGAAAGAAAGAAAGAAAGAAAGAAAGAAAGAAAGAAAGAAAGAAATTTTCCTCTGCCACATATTCCCTAGCTATATTGGATAGATTCCCAGAATTTCCAGTCAGTATGATACCTGAAATCCAAAACATTTCAAAGCTGCCAGGCTGAGGTAAAACAATAGAGACATCACTATGATTATGATTGCCAACAATTCTATCCTATGAATAAGAGGGTGTATTTAGACACTTGAGTAACTTTAATGAAATGAGTGGCATTTATTAGTCACAATCAAGTCTTCACTAAGTTTAGATTCAACCCATTAAGATGCCTGCTGAAAAATGGAAGCATTTTAGTAGAAAATGCTTGGAAGACAACACTTCATATTGTATCCTCTATAGATGAGCTGCTTAGATTCATCCATCTAAGAGAAATATTAGATATGGAGCTCTGCCAAGGCAACATTTTTTTCTATAGCAGTCATGTCAGTTTGATAATATATCCATAAACTGTCTTGCAATAACATCAGATGATTGTAGTAGGATGTTATTAACAACTACATTTACAAGTATATGCACAAAAACACACAATTAAACTATAGAGTTTAATTGCTTAAGGAAAGGTTTGATAAAGTATCTTAGATTAATCTGAAGATTACTTTCCTGAAGTAATCAGTTAAAAATTCCGTACATAATTTCTTGTAAAGGCAAAACCACAGAGCTTAGTCAGATATAAGTACAATAAAAACAACTAATACAATAGAAATTTCAAGAACTAATGTCCCAGAAAATAATTTTAGCTCTTAATCATCCTGTAAGGTTTTTTTCTCTCATAAATTTTCCATTTATATGAATGAAGCTGCACAAAAGAAAGAAAAAACCAACTAAACAATAAAGACTTTTTGATTAGAAAATCCACTCTTATCCTTACGCCCAAAGTTTTAATTGTTCTGTGGCATGATTTGATTCTTGTAATACACTCCCTTTTCAGGCCAAGTATCCTCCTCAGATTTTGCTTTACATGAAAATTAAGTCCTCATTTTGTAACACCCACAAAGCTATGCATTTAAATGCAAAGAAAAAATTAGGATGCACATAAATTTAATAAACAAAATTAAAAAGAATAGATTTCTGTGATCATTTGCCAACACAATCAAATTTCTAAAGAAAGCCTCCACTTCATTACCTACATTTGGCTATTTTCTGAGAAAATAAATGAGCCATAACTGAATAGTAGAGAACAAGCTTCGTGTGCCAAAACCTACTACCAGTAACAGTAGATGAGTTGTCAATAACCTGCTTCCATCCAACTGTGATGTGATCTAAATGTGATCAACAGTCTGTAATTCTGGAAACAATAAATACATCTGTAGGGCACCTGATCTGGGAAAATATGGTTTATAATTTTGTATTCCCTGTCTCATTCCTTAAAATGGTATATTTGTACATACCTGTACAAAATGTTAGGGAACTATGGGCAGTTGTTCTGTCATCCTTTTGGTAACAGCACCCATGTTACTATATACTGTTGAGCAGTATCTGTTTTACCTATATTACTCTAGAAAAATGTTAACATTCCCTCCACTATGAATTGTATTTATAATTATGTCTTCTTACATGGCACTGACACAAAGTCAAAACTGGGTGGTCTGTAGCGGCAGTCAGTAACTTCAAAATAAGTAATCATATTAACGCCACTCTTTTTTATATGTGTGCTATGCATGAGACACATACCATATATGATTTCCTATTTACATCTGCCATTTTGACATGTACCAAATGGATACTCTTGGTGGTAGAGTTGCTATGGTTATTCTATGCTTTGCACTTCTTATATTTCTATCTTTAGCTCTTCTTTTCTTTCACAGCTTGGTGTCTGGTAAAGTTGACAAGAGAAACTTCTTTTTGGCACAGTAAATTATTAGTGAAGATCAATAAACAGCATAGGGGAAAAGTTATATCTCAAATAAGGTTCCATCCTTTATAGTCAACCAATCAAGAATTGCCTATAGTCTTAGAAAATCAACCAACCAGGTATTGCCAAGAGCAGAGACGAAGAAAGATGCTAAGTATATTCAGAGAAGTCTGCGAGTCCATCCAGGCAGTCCTATATAGATTTAGAAGTTGAGTTCATTATTCTATTCATTTAAATTCTTTTTTTTTCTTGTGAAATTCAAGATAGTTCTGCTATATGAAGCTTTAATCTCTCTGATTCCAGAATGACATAATTGCTTTCCTTTCTTGGTGCCATTGCTTTACTTCTCCTGTTTTCTATTTTGATTAACATGAAGTAAAGATAACCAAGTCTCTGGTGGTGATAACCAAGCTTCAGTTTCTGAAGGAGAAAACTGAGTTTATCATTGGTACTCAGGCACTTGGGTGGCATGGAGCTGGAAAAAAACCTTGATCTCTGAATTTGAGACAGAAACACCTTTGCAGAGTAGCTATTTTGTGCTCCCCTCCCCAAATTATAAGTACTTCAGGCAAAGTAAAAGGTGTTTATTGGGAGGGGGGGTGTTCTTTATATAGGGCACAGAAACAAATGATATTTAATATTTGTGACAAATGTGCCATGAAGCAAAGAACCAAACAATAGAACACATTGATTCTAGATAATATTTCACAAGTGGCAATTTTATAGGTTACATCATTCCCTATCCCAGTTGAGTTTTTTTCTTAACCATTGCAAGTGTATTCATAACTCTAGAATATGAATAGAATGCTTCCTATTGTTCACTTGCTGAAAAGACTAATTTTCACATATCAAAGGAAATGGTCTTGGCTATGTGCAAAGGTAAGACCCCCGTGTCACCCTTGTCACCCAAACCACTCGCCAAACCTGGCCATCCCTGAGAGTATAAATAAATAAAACACAAATAAACAAAGCAATAAAACAGAAGACTTCCTATGCCTTTCCGCTCATGCAGTATTGACACTTGAGCTGAAACTAACTAAACCTGTCTCTGGTCAGAAGACAGGCAAATATCAGCAACTCAGTCAAAACCATAAGAAATCCCCTCAAGTTATGAAAATCCTTCACATACACACTAAAGATTCTCCAGACCCCAGAATCAAGATGAATACTGGGTACATTGGGTCTACTAGACTCAGCCCAACCCCACCCACTCTGAAACAAACCATGTTCTCATACTTTATAAACAAAGACCAGACTTCCTTTCTAGGCTTGCCTTTCAATGTGTGGCCACCTTAGATTGCAAAGCTGCTTCTTCTGTCAAATAAATTCCACCTCCACTTCAAGCAGTTGTTCTGTGCTCTTTGACCTGACCTGGATCAAACCAAGAATTTTCTTCTAACAGCTGAAAAAGTGGTTCCTGAAATTATAAAAGAGACTGCCATGTTAAAAATCCTACTATCACTTTTTAAATGATAACAATGAAGTCTCAAATTCCCAGGAACAATAGCAGCACAAGTCAGCAATGTTTGGGAAGGACACAGCTTGGCAGTTTTCCTATTAATATCGCTGTAATGAAATATCATACAACTCAATTTTAATTGTTTCTTTTTGGACAAATGTTATTTTAAACTTGCAACTCCCTATGTATGATCTCCCTTACTCTTAATCATATTTATCTTTCTATAGTTTAACTCCAAGCTTATTTTTATATTGTATATTAATTTATTAACAAAAATGATCAAGTGATTATTTCTGATTTTTCATTTGTTTGTTTCAAAAAGCCCCAGGACAAGATTTTTACTTTCTACTAGTGAAGAAATCTGTTTCTTCTTTGCAATTCAGTCAATTAGAATGGCAAGTAGAATACAGTTGAAAACCACATTGTGAATGAGAGTAGAATGTCCAACCTACAAAAGATATCAGATTTGACTTATGCATAACTAGAGATATGGGTCATTACTGTCCATCAGTCCATCTGTAATCAATTGTGATTCACATCTAAAGTAAACATTTCCCTCGGAATTGGAAAGAGGAAACAGCAAAACTCTTTGCTGATATAGCTTGGGTTATCCTTTGCTGATATTTGGGGTGGTTTTGGGGTGAAGTACCATCAGTATGCTGATGACACCCAGCTGTACATCTCCACCCCAGACCATCCCAATGATGCCCTCGAGGTGATGTCCCGGTGCCTGGAGGCCGTATGGATCTGGATGGGGAGGAACAAACTCAGACTCAACCCATCCAAGACCGAGTGGCTGTGGTTTCCGTCGTCCCGATATAGTCAGTTGGCGCCATCTCTTACTATTGGGAGCGAGTCGTTGGCCCCCACAGATGGGGTTCGCAACTTGGGTGTCCTCCTAGACTCGTGGCTGTCTTTAGAAGAACATATGACGGCCGTTGCCAGGAGGACTTTTTATCAGGTTCGCCTGATTCGCCAGTTGTGTCCCTTTCTGGATCGGGACTCGTTACACATGGTCACTCATGCCCTTGTCACCTCACGCCTGGATTATTGTAATGCTCTCTACATGGGGCTCCCCTTGAGAAGCACCCGGAGGCTCCAACTGGTCCAGAATGCGGCCGCGCGGGTGGTTACGGGAGCAATGTGGTGCTCTCATGTGACCCCCCTTCTGCGCGAGCTACACTGGCTCCCGGTGGTCTTCCGGGTGCGCTTCAAGGTTTTGGTTACTATCTTTAGAGCGCTCCATGGCTCAGGACCAGGGTACTTACGAGACCGCCTCCTGCCACCAATAGTCTCTCACCGACCAGTTCGCTCCCATAGAGAGGGGCTCCTCGGGGTGCCGTCGGCCAAACAATGTCGACTGGCGGCCCCCAGGGGGAGAGCCTTCTCTGTGGGGGCACCTGCCATCTGGAACGGGCTCCCCCCGGAGTTACGAAGGATCCAAGACTTACGCATCTTCCGCCGTGCCCTGAAAACGTTTCTATTCCAACAGGCTGGTCTAGCCTAACTCTCCCTTTTAAATTGGCTTTTAAATTGGCTTTTAAATCGGGTTTTAGATCTCTTTTAGATAAATTTGGATGTTTTAATCTTTAAGCCTAAATTATTTAATCTGTTTTTAATAGTTTTTAACTTTTATATGTCTTTGTATTTATTTATGGCTGTTCACCGCCCTGAGTCCTTCGGGAGTAGGGCGGTATACAAATATGAAAAATAAATAAATAAATAAATATTGAAATACTGACAAGAGAGATAGATTGAATATTGTATACTGGAGCTGAATTCTTTAAAGGTCATCCAGAACCTGAATCTGAAGTCAGCCAGAGTTGTCTAGAAGATAGCTCTCTGTAAAGAAGTTGCTTGACCCAAACTCTGGGAAGAGCAGGCTTCCTCTACAGTGTCATGAATGCCTCAGGGATCAGAAATACAGGTAGCCCTTGACTTACGATCACAATTGAGCCCAAAATTTATGTTGTTAAGCAAGGCATTTAAGTGAGTTTTGCCCCATTTCACGACCTTTCTTGACACAGTTAAGTGAATCACTGAAGTTGATAAAGTTAGTATCCTGGTTGTTAAGTGAATCCACTTCCCCATTGATTTTGCTTGTCAGAAGATCGCAAAAGGGGATCACATGACCTTGTGACACAGCAATGGTCGGAAGTGTGAACCAACTGCCAAGCATCTGAATTTTGATCAGGTGATCATGGGAATGCTACAAAGGTCGTTACTGTGAAAAACGATCATAAATCACTTATTTCAGTACCGTTGTGTCTTTGAACTGTCACTAAATGAACTGTTATAAGTTGGGGACTACCTGTAGTTATAGCTTTAAAATGACCAACTTAACCAACTCAACCAGGCCAAAATTCAGTTACTATTTATTTCATAATACCCCTATTTCCTTCTTAGCCCCAGAAAGCAGAATTCGAGCAGTGCTTTTTAAGGCTACTGTTATGTATTTTGAATTCTTTGTTTTAACTGTATACATATTCACTTGGTTACCTTTGAATATATATTTCATCTTTTAGAAATCTCATTAGTAGTATAGCACGCTTAAACTGTACGTCAAGCATTATTCACCCATGGAACAAAAGGTGACCATATCAGTAAATGCCTTAGCAGACCATTGAAATAGAATTATACATATAGATGTCAATAAGGCCTGTAATTTTTATTACAAACTTGATACAAAAACAAAAGCACCCTGGCTTATTTATGATTTTATTTTTATTAGCCTGATTTTACAAAATTATATAAGAGCATCAATTACTTGAAAAAAATATAATTAAGTTATACCACTGAACTTAATATCCAAACATGGTAGAAATACCGATATATTTGAGTGTTAGTTGACTGTGTAAACTGAATGAATGTAGGAATGCTTTCAGGAATAATTTTTTGTCATGAAATTTGATCCAAGAGGCAGAGACATATTATTCAGGTTAGAGTTCAAATAAACTAAGATACATGAATCTGACCAGAGATATTGTAATTGTTTTTTTATAATGTCATTGAATGAGTTTTTAGCAGAAAGTTAAACTTTCTAAGTTTCTCTTGTTATGGTATTTAAAATATATTTGTATGGTACTGTATTTCCAATAAGCAAATTCCACAATACGATGGTACTTTCAGTTCTGCTGCATTTCTAACCATCAGCATATTTAAAATATAATTTTTAGTTTAGGAAGAGAAGCATGGTAATCAGTCAAATGCCCTTCAATACTGCTGTTTTCGAGAAAAGTAATTCAGCTGTTCAGAAAGTTTCATTAAAGGTGTGAATGTTTCCTTTTCATACAGAAACATATTATTTTATTCTCTATTTTGTTTATGTGCATTGCTAATGAAGTTTCTGCAGATATATCAAGTGAATCCTTTTAAAAATGATTTCTCTTTTTGGCAGCGAATCATAGCTTGCCAAAAGTTTACAAAACTAAGGCCAATTGTGTACAAGATTATTGAAAGCTGATTCCATACTGAATTGTGTATAAGAGGACGAAATCACAATGGTATGCAATCCTTTAGATGTTTGCAATATTCTAAAGTGTGTACAAAAGCATCTTTTGTTTGAAGCATTGACACAGCCCTGATTTTTCTAGACTTGCACAGCTACTTGAAAACTACTCCCAGATGTCTCTCTCTATTTGTTGCAGGATAGTCACTTTTCCCAACAATAGGCAGCAGCTCCAAAAAGCTTTTAAACAACAATGGTCCACTTTATTGACTGAAAGACAGATGCTTTGTCCATGCACATTGCAAAGAGGTTATTTTGAAAGGTTTATACTGGTCTATTAAATGAAGGCTTTTCACTGTTCACTGAGCTGATTGATTCATAATCATTGGCTTGGCAAATCAGCTATATATTGTAACAGCCATTTTCTTTTCCTATTCCTAGCTTGAGATGGAAGCCTTTATACATACAAGTTGATTGACTTTTTGAATTAAAAAAGTTGATTACATTTTTGTTCAAACGGTTTTTGCTCACCACTTGGTTCATATCAAAAAGTATTTGAGATATGTAAGAGAATGAGAATTCCCTCCCCTCCCGTAAGGAACTACTGAGTCACTTAATATATCCCCCTCATTCTGTAATGTGTTCTTTATAGAATTATAAAAATATGGATGTGGTTTTATTATTGTAGAGTTTGATGGAATAACAGTACATACCATTCATAGTTTCATAAGCCAGCCAGGCTATAATATCCAACAAGAATGTAAACTAAATATTTTTTGATGACTGTTTAGAATCATTACTGAATATGTTAACAGTTCTGTTTGACAGAAGTTCCATTCTAGATACACACGAAGATTATAAAATGAAACAGATGACAAATATTCCTTAAAAACTAAGATTATCACAAGTTATTTACATTCTAAATGCATGACTTAATGTTCCTAACGTTTTTCTGAGACACTGCTGCAAGCAATGTGCACTTTTTTTTCACAGTTAAAATTTATAGAAATGTTATGTTACCTTTTGCTCTTAATTTATGTAATGAGAAGCAGTGATAAGTGAATATACTAGTGTCTTGTGTTTCTGGTTTCTTATTACAGCACAATAAACAGGATTGTGCATGCCGAACATAGTATACAACACCTTCCTTCTTCCACCTGTGTCCCATTACCATTACCCTATTCTGCTTTGGCTAGCTGAGCAGTAGTGGTGGCTGCGGTGTATTTGGGAATCAATTCGTGCCTTTCACTAATGTAATGTCAGTACCATTACCTTGGAGGATGGTTACTCAGGCCACGTTTTACCTCCATCCCGGTTCTTCCTGTCTTTTACAAATGATAATAAATCATTAATTAAAGTATATCTACTGTTAAAACATTTATATTAAAATAATCTTAAATGTTTAAGTTTGTCTTCCAAATGATATATAATGAAATACGAAGCACTCAATGTCAACAAAAATGCATCACTTAAAAGCTCTGAAAATTGGAAGATTCTGCTGCTAATGGCTTATTGCAGAGATTACAAATCAATTTTTGAAGGGCTAGTTGGAACTGCTTGAACAGAAGGCTTGAAGATCTTTCCTTGCTTCATTTTCACTAAAACTAGGTATAAAAGTTAGATGTTTTATTTCCATTTCAAAACAAACCACTATTAATCACACAGCGATAATTATATTTGAATTGAGATGTAATGATTAGGAAAAATTAAGATTTGGTAATGTCTTTGTCATCATATATCAAGATCAACATGATGTAACAAAGGAAGCATGAATTACTTACCGGTCATATTATTACAGAGTATTATAAATTTTTGGTCATTAAATATAGATTTAGTGTGATATGTTGTTCTATTTTTTTAACAGAACAATTCTGTATTCTCATTTTTGGTAAAAGACTAAGAGTGGAAATTTTTACAGACAGAGATCCAAGCTCAAAATAAAGAGGAATGCCCTGACTATGGAAGCTATTACGTAGGGTATGAATAAGTAGGGCTTTCAGACAAACATTGCACAGCCATTTGTCTGGGATAGTTTGAGAAGTCCCAAAGTCCCTTTCAACCCTAGAATTCTAGAAGAGAAATGATTAGAACATTATTTTGCCTGTAATTTACTTAGATAATTTTACTTAGGTGTTTTACTGTGCAAACGTAAATGATGATTAAAATAATTAGCTTGATCATACATGGAATGTTTCAGAAAACTCTTTACAGGCATTTTTAAAATATTTATACAAAGTATCTTATACATTCAACTTCAAAATTTACAAGAATGGTCATGGATAGGACTGCTCTACCATGTAGAATTTAAAAAGCATGTAGACCATTGAAACATTTACAGGTTCAAATCTTTATTGTTTTAAAATTCTACATGTCTTTTACAGTACAATAATTTGTTATTTAAGTGATCTTTGTATAGTTAATGTACAATGGTTTTTTTTTTCCTCCCTGAACCTTAGCCATGAGATACAATTTCATTAATATGATTTTTCTTTTAAATAGATCAATACAAGACTTCTCTGAGGACTGGGAAGGTGTCTCATTTAAATACAAGAGCATAGCTACTTCCTTTCAAGATCTGTGATCAACCCTTCAAAAACTTCAAAGACTGATCCATATTAGCTTAGCAAGATACTGTGTTTTTTTTCCTTTCTCTTATATTAAACAGCTTTTTAATGCAATAAAGCAAGTTGCAAGAGTTACCTTTTCATCTATTGAGGCAAACTCATGCTGAAGAAAATTATCTGCATGCAATGAACACTCCTGTATTATAAATAACTGATGGTTTTATACATATTATAAAGAATCTGTTAAAGAGTGAAAGTAGTTTGATAATGGTTTCACAAAAGGACAGATGCTGGTAATGGTAGTTAACATTTAACATCTAATATGAGCTAATGTATATTTAAACAGGCAATTAACATGGCTAGTAAACAAGCCATGATATGTAAGATTTGCCCTTTCAGAAAATGAACTCTTTTGGTCCACATTTCTAAAGTTATCTGAATAAAAAATCGGAACAATTAGGCCAGACATTATGATGAATTTCTTGTTTCTAAAATATAACACATTAAAAAGAAAAAAAGGTTCATAAGAAGCATTGTCATATGACCTCTGTATTAAAAAAATGGCCTGCTACTTGGATTGATGAATGGGCACCGAGGGACTAGCCAGAAAATATGGGATTGAGTTGAGTTTTCCTCATGTGTTATACTTTCTTATTCCATGGTACTGCTTTTACTCTGTAGAATTTTGTACCCAGAGGAACTTTGAATCGGTTTTGTGCCTAAGGAAGAAAGAAAAGAAAATTATTTTAAGGGTAGCACCAGATCTATAACCAACTGTAAACAATAATTTTTGTAGTCTGCAATGCACATATGGATGGGCACATGCTATATGCATGACATTTTAGGTACTTTAGGTAATTCAGTAGAACATGGCATTTCATATCTTTTTGAACATGGCATTTCATATCTTTTGAACATGGCATTTCGTATCTTTTTATTAATTGAACAATGATGCAAGTAGGAAAAAATCTGTATTATTCTTCTCAGAAAAATAATGCTCAAATTCTACTATATAATTTAACTGAACCATGACTCATCAAAAAATTTAACTCTTACCTTTTTTGCCTGACAATATTCTTTTTCCATTACTTTCCCTAACACCCAAGGTCTTCGAGATGTTCCAGAAGCTACAAGAAAAATGTTCATGACTTGAAAACATTATATTATACTGTTCAAGGTTATATGTCTATGTATTTAACTATTTAATAGGGAAAAACTTCCACATGTGTAATACCATTTTGATAATAGAGCGAGGAGTAGAGGGTAAGAAGAGGAGAGGGAGAAAGAGGAATGGAAGAAAGGGGAAAGGAGAGGAAGAAAAGGCAGGGGACAGGAGTAGGAGAGAAGGTGAGAATGTACATTTATATTATGTGTATAAGAAATAAAAATGAAAAACTTTTTTCAAAAAAAAGAGAAAAGATAATAGATGACACATAATTGTTCCTCTCTCCTATCTGTAAATGGTATAAAGACCATTGGACTTCCAAAAATATTATATTACAATATAAACATTATGACATTTATTTGTGCATTAAATGTTTCTACTTAAACATAGTTGTAAGTTTCTAGTATTACTTAGCTGTGTTCATGTGTTTATACATAATTATAAAATATATGTGTGTATACATCCTGATAAGTACACAATAGTTCAAACATTTTTTAAATATATCATAAAAACACTTTCCAAGGTGATGACACTTACCACACTCACCTGGTTTGAGATCTAGTGCAGTAAGAGATTCTGAGTGTAAAAAATACAAAGTTGGGCTAACAGTAAATAATACATAGTTGTCATGACGTTCATCCAAGATTATGAGAACCAAATCGCCAACTTGAAAACTAGTTAAAAAAAAGAAAAAGTTAAGCAGGCGATATGTAATACAATATTGAGCAGATATGTATTTACTCCTAAGAAAAATCCCAAGTAACCAAACACAAGATTATATCCTAAGTATTTATTTTTGTGGTCCATAGAAATATACTGTAAATCAGGAAATTCTGGTTTGAACTGAAAAATATTCCTTTGTAAACTCATAATTTTAAGAAAAAAAATTTTTTTAATGCAGAAAGTACATTCTGGAGTGGTAGGTGGGTAACCGAAGATGACACTGGCACATATTTCAAATCACAGTGATCTAATACACAAAAATATAAAAAAATAAGTTTGCATATGTACAACCCTGATATATACTAATATGGGCTAATGAAAGATAATCATTTTGAAATCCCAGTGCTTTAAGCATGAAGTTTTCATTGATTAGTGGTCTAATTATTGGGTTAATAATATTATATATATAGTGAATGATAAGCAAGAAGTTCCATGTTTCTTACATTAAAAAAAGCACTACTCTGTGGCTCATGTTAAGAAGTAACAGAAGTAAATGGTACACTTAACTGTTTTTCCCCCTGAATGATATATTTAAATTTTCTTAAACTTTTCAGAAAATAAATTAATTACTAAATCCAAGATCCAGGGAAATACGTAAAATGGCAAAACACTCATAATCGGCTTCTATTCAAATTTCACTGTTCCAGCTGGAGAGAGACATCTCTATGAATAATGAGTGAGGATTCAAAAATAGTCCTTAGTGATTTTATTGGAAAGAAAATGTAGCAGAAGTAATAAGAATTCTGGATTCTCTAATTGAAAGACATTTGGAAAGGATGAAATATTTTATATTTCCTAGTAGCGTAATCAATAACAATTATTACCACAACTGGCCATAATCGAATAGGGAAAGAATAAACAACTGGAGAGTTCGTTTATGGGCTAGGTTTTGGAATCAATAAAGACATAGAAAAATTGGATAGTCGCATTCTTTTCATGTATTATTTTAAAAAAGGGAAATTTCTACAAGAAGTCATTAACTGGAATGCCTGAGCTAGATGCATATTTCAATTGAATTTACTCACAGTGCACAGCAAAACTGCTGGACTCCTGTAGAGTTCTGGATGGCTTCAAGGTTTGATAAAAGTGGTTAAGGTTTTTTTAACCAATAATAAATATAAGTGTCAGCAGTTTGAGGACAGTAATTGTAATTAGCAGTGTGCATGCATGCTTTTTGAAGTTGTTTTCAAATTCTTGTACAAGTTAACTTGTATCTATCCCAACAAAAACTGCATGGTAACCTTTATTAAGTCTTTAAAAAGTAGTGGCAGGGAAGGGATTCAATTTTTGTTTTCAAATTTTTGCAAATAAACAAATGTAAATAATTAACCTACTCAATAGTTTTCAGACATACTGATTTTAATCTGTATTAATGACCTCAGTGATATTATTTTTAAGAAGAATTTAATTTAAAAAACATTTCACAATTAACAACATGTATACTTACTCTCTGATAGCAATTTTTTCAGAATGTCTTAGAGAAACTGAAGACATGCTTTGAGACATCTGAAAAAAGTAACATTACTATTATTTTCCTATTATAGCAAATATGATAAACCATGTTCTAGACACAAGTTAATATTGATTAATCTTGTCACAGACTGACATTAAAAAAAGAAAAAAATAGCTTTGTGTGCTTTATATCTACTGTTTGGACAAAGCGTATTATAAATTTAAAGCAATTTCATCATAAGAAGATAAAGAAAGTTAGCCATTACTATTATAACTGACTTTTAAGCATCTTTATGCTTTTATGAATGTCAACACATTTTTCTTCAATCATACATCCTACATTATAATTTATACTTTGTATTTATTCAGATTGCTTGCCAACTCCATTTTTATGCCCAACTATCTACAAAACATGAAGTGCCAGAGCAGAAATATTTTTCTGATTTATTAACTGGCATGGTACAAAAATAACCAATCTGGGCTGATTTACTGTTTGCAGCAATAACAATACATACCATTCATTTAAAATATATGGCTGTGATTAATACCTTTTTATCAACCCTTTTAGAATTTCTCATTTAAAGAACCTAGAGTATATGTCTGTCATGAAATCAGACCTACAAAAAAAATTAAGAGATCCTTTACAAATAACTCTGGAGGAGATTCGATTCAAACTGACATCAACAGGATACTGAAATGAACTTAAATCCTTAAACTAATGGTATATCGAAAACCTGAGCTGAGAAAATATATATATATATTTCAGAAATCTTCCTAAATAAAAACTTTTGCCATCTTGCTCAGTTACAGTGATGATGAGCAGGAACCTTGACTCCCAACGGGACCCCCAAGTTATCCACTGGTCTGCCTTTTCTCTTACAGTTGTACCAATGAGCAGTTGCTAAATGAGGCAGCCACTAAACAAGGACTACCTGCAGTAGTGGTAACTGCTAAAGAAGTGGCAAAACTATCTTTAAGTTATTCACTGCACATTTAAATATTTTTTAATAAAGCTAATATAAATCTTTTTTATATATATATAAAAAGAGAAAGTTTTCTTTGTTGTGTGTTTCTTACTAATCAAATACTTTATTGAATCAGACATTAGATGTTTCCAAATGTTCTGTTGGGATTTACAACTTCTAAAATAAATATAGTCATTTCTCATGAGAAAAGTCCCCCGTCTTAAAAATTGGAAAGCAAGTTATTTAAATCCATGAGATCCACTTTAATTTTGTTGTGAAGCCACAAAATGGAAATGTGTTGTCTGATGACTCTTCCGAGACACTATCATTAGTTGTCAGCCATGATTCAAGAAGTGAAATGTCTATTCCTAATTCCCAGTATTGTGTTGCTAACTGACCCTTTAATTTTAAGAGGAGGAAGTGAAAAGCAGGAGGAAGGAACAAATATTTTTCTATTCTCTCTAACCTATTGATCAACATTTTCCTTTAAAACTAAAATACAGTGAATACTGTACCTCATAACAATATATTCTTTAGAATACACTTTTTAAAAATTAAATTGACTGACTTTACTTATTCTTTTGAATAAGTTTTTAATAAAATTTACAAATCTTACCAGTCTTTGATTGAGCCTTTTATTTTCCTCCTCTTTCAATTGCAGAGTCTATAAAAAGATGAATTTTATTATATATAAAATATATAATTATATATTAATATTATATAGCTCTATACCGGTAAATGCATTCCCAGTATTTTAAATTGCAATCCTATTCTTACCCTCTTGACATGAAATAGAGAAAATGAAAATTTGTTGTCTGAAAATGTCATATATGAACAAATTTTGTACCTCCCAAATAAGAACACAATGTATAGATGTACCATGAATTTTGTAGAAATTTCTGATATAGTTCACAGGTCAAAAAATAGCATGAACAGAATACATTAGAAAAAGACCCAGATAAGCATGCACAGAAAAACTGCACATAGAAAACTCCACTAGTAAAGGACAGAATAAAACTTACAGTTGATAATTTTTGGCAAAGAAGAAAAAAGATAGATGCTCTTCTCTGGGAACAAATATAATCTAGCACAATTTAATATTGTTATAATATTGAAATAATATTATTTATTTATAATAATAAATAATAATAAATAAATAATTACAATATAATAATTATATTATTATAATTAATAATAAAAAATAAGAAAAATAAGAAGAAAAATAAGAAATTATAAATAATATTCTAATATCTAATATTTGGTAATATTGAATTTCAAACCAGGGCATACAAAACTCTTGCTAGACCAATTCTTGAATACAAGAATCTGTCTGGAACCCACACTGCATATCGGACATTAATACAATCAAACGAGTCCAGAGATATTTCACAAGTAGAGTCCCCCACTCCTCTGCTCGCAACAGAATACTTTATGCCACCAGACTTCAAATTTTGGGATTAAACAATTTAGAACTTTGCTGTCTTCGGTCAGACCTAAGCGTAGCACATAAAATTATTTGCTACAATGTCCTAGCTGTCAATGACTACTTCAGCTTCAACCACAATACATAAGCACACAATAGATACAAACTTTGGTAAAGTAAATACACATTTCTCTGCCTGTTTTCCCCACAACAGCAACAACTCTGTACAAAGTGGGCTTTGCTGACAGAGAGTGATTGGCCCAAAGTCACCCAATTGGCTTTCATAACTAAGGTGGGACGAGAACTCATGGTTTCCGACTTTCTAACCTGGTGACTTAACTACCAGACCAAACTAACTCTTATTGAATCCAATTTTATCCCAAGTCCATAATTTCTTCTGTTTTATGTTATTTTATATTATATTACACATTGGCAAAAAAAAAAAAAAAAAAAAAAAATCAGAACACCAAATACAAACTGGGCGGATATGACTTTGTAGACGACCCTCACTCTGTCAAGGACCTTGCTCACAACAGAATACCTTATGCCACCAGGCTTGAAATTTTGGGCTTGGACAACCTAGAACTACGCCGCCTACGGTCTGACCTAAGCGTAGTACACAAAATTATCTGCTACAACGTCCTACCTGTCAATGACTACTTCAGCTTCAACTTCAATAATACACGAACACACAACAGATACAAACTTGTGGTAAACCGTGGTAAACTTGATTGCAGAAAATACAACTTCAGTAACAGAGTTATTAATGCCTGGAATGCACTACCTGACTCTGTGGTTTCTTCCCCAAACCCCCAAAACTTTAACCTTAGACTGTCTACTGTTGACCTCACCCCATTCCTAAGAGGTCTCTAAGGGGCGTGCATAAGCGCACCAGCGTGCCTACTGTCCCTGCCCTAATGTTCCCTTTTATATGTATCCATTTCATATATTCATAATTATGTTTATACTTATATCTATTACCTATTACATGCTTGGTGAAATTAACAAACAAACATAAATAAATAAAACAAATAAATAACTGAAATTTGTTCCTGAGTAAACATCGGATTAAAATTCAAGCTGAAATACTTAGCTCTCTTATTCAGGAACCCAACTTTACGTTTGTGTGTATGCTAGGATTGTGTGTGTCTATGTGTGTGTGCTAGGATTATATTCTCATGATTATAGTAAACTAAGATGTTCAATAAAACTTCAGAGAATTTGAGCTCTACATCTGCATTTCAATTCTGTTAAACCACAATGTTTGTCTCAAACTTCATTTAAATTTATATTACCAAATATAGGAGGAGAATGATAGCAATAGAAAACTTTCATTTTTGTAAGCAAGCACCCCAGAAATTCTGATGTTTGGAAATCAAAACAGGTAACTCTAGCATGTACTCTTTATTTCTTTACTGCAACTATGCTAGGCAATGTGTGATAGAATATAAAGACAAACCTTTCTTAGAAGAAAATGTGCTAGAGGTTTTTATACCTAAATAATTAAGCTAAATAGAAATTAGCCCCTTAAACCTTAAAGGATTCTGTATATAAAATGAGTGCTCTATTGCTGAATTATGGAAATATCCCCTAGTTACATAACAGGTATCTATCTATATCAGAAAATAAGCTTTTATATCTTTCTTTATATATCTAGTGTTTACCAGGAGCACAGGATAAATTTAATCACCCTTAAAAAACAATCAAAATCAAATACATCTTAAAATTAATCTGGGCTCTTAGTGATTATGCAGACATCTTCCTGTGGTTGTTGTTGTTTTTAACTATACAAAAGTAGGTTTTCTTGGTCTTCTTCTAGGATGTTTTTTTTAAATCTTTACTCAGAATCTTTGATTTAAAATAAAGTAATTCAAATGAAATATTTCTCTATATCAGAGAAATCACAAGTCACAACTCAGTACCAGCTTTGATTTCTAGCCTGTCTTCATGCCCATAAAACTCAGAAATCATTAATGTAACAGCAAACACAACTGTGCAAGCAGATCAGTGCAAAATCAGACTGCTGTGAATGCATGTGGGTCTTGTAAGCATGGATGCAAGTGGGGATTGGTTCATGCAAAACAAAGGGGCTAGGTCTGATTAACACAGGCCTGAAGGACTAATCAGGGAACTAAGAAAACACCCAGAAGAAGACAATAGTAAACAGCTTCCACTGGGTTATCAAGACATTGGCATGGATATATTCATGAAGTCAGCATGTTAGCTCAATTCGAAGGACACTTTATTTTAATTGTTAGAATAACATGAATAGGACTGGATACACAATGGATATATGGGAAGGAAAAAAGCTGAAGTTAGGCATCTTCCCAAACCTTAATTCTGCTTAGCATCACCAGTAATGCTGCTAAAAACTGAGACTGGCTTAAAAAGCTACTCACTTTTTCTAACATCATTATCCTCTGTTTTTCTTCAGACATCTGGACATTTTCACTAAAAAAAAGAAAGCAAGATAGAAGAAATTAACAAGAAATGAAGTTTTTTTTTTTTTTTTAAAAAAATAACCTGTCTGGCTCTTCAGCGTATTTATGATTGTTAAAAAAGAACTTTAAATAGTATAACAAACAACCAAGAAAGATTAACAGCTGTTTAGCATTGGCCAAATGACCTTAAATACTTTGTATTATAGATGTGTCAAACAAAAATGAATAAAAGTGGAGTGTATATAATATGTTCAACTTTTCCCATTTCATGCAAGCCTCATGTATACAGATACATACAGGGCAGCAATTGAAGCTGCCTTTCTTATACCAAATATTCTGGAGAAGATAAGAGTCTTATTGGGGGTAATTAGAAGTTGGGCAAATAAAGAAACCAAACTGGGACAGATGTCATCAAATGAATTGGCTATTAGTAACGGGATGGAATATTGCCTAGATATCAGTCACTACTCTGAGAGGCCCAGAACCAGCAAATGATACTTCTGGGTATTTGGGTGACGTGTTTCATTAGGTTATTAAGAAGGTTCTGAAGACTAAGTGACTAGATGTGGGTTAATGAATACACCTGTGCTCAATTCTTGTAATATTTTCATTTAAAAAGGGAGTTGAAGGACAATAAAACTTCAGTATATAATAGAAGTGACTGTGAGAACCACCCAAGACTGCCTCGGCAGACAATTCCTTCAATCCCAAGGAATCATTATATGCACGTGTAAGAAAATATGAGTGAACGAAGTATCGACAGTAATAGAAATTGGTGGAATAAAAAATAGTCTATTGGTACCAATATGCTTGCATTCAATTGGATTAACTTCATTTAGTGATGCAGGATAAATTCTTTATTAATGCCAGATATATGTAATTCTGAACAGATCAGCCAGTTTAAAAAGATACAGATGAAACAATTGTCCATCTATTTATTCATGACTTTGCCATATATAAGCTCAGATTTAAACTCATGGTGAGCTCAGATTTGGAGGAGACTGACAATGAGCAGCCAGCTCCACGGTTACAGGAAATATTATTGCTATCTGCGCAGGCAGAGATGAGGCTGACCAGTAACCATCTCTGAAGATGAAGAGGCTAAACTGCCACCTCCTCCCAATGCAAGGCCCCACTGTGCGGAGAGGAGGGCAGAGGTGCTCTCAAGTGAGGCAGCTTGCAAGGAAGGAATCTTGTAATTCTAAATGAACAACACTAGGAATGCTTTTTGTTTAAGAAGGGCAGCAAACTCAAAACTCTCAACTGATGACAACTGCCCTTAACTACTACTTCATGCCCCTTGACTCCTGACTGGTAAGCCCTGACTCTGGAAATGGACTGGCTGAGGAACCTTCCATGAAGTTTCCACCCTTGTACTTTGCCTGACCATTCTCTTGTCTGATGTTTGGATTAGAGCTCTTTTAAGGCAAGCTTGCTAAAACTATGGAATATTGTTTTACTACCACCACATGCATTTGACGTACATTTTGATATTAAGGGATTAGAAGAAGCCTCTTTCAGTGTTTTCTGCTGTTCAAAATGCTTAATATAAAACAATATTCCTCATAAATCTGAAAGCTGAAATTTCATAAAATATATGTAAAAATTAAACTGATGTGGTGGAAAAGGGTGTTTTTTTCTCCACCTAAACAGAGGGTCAAATGAAATCTGACTGACTAATAGTTGAGGATTTGGCAGTGATCCACATTCTAATTTTAAATATATTATCTTTTAAAATAAACAGATAATAATCAAGACATGTGTTCTAACAATCAAACCTTATATATACGTTTAGCATGATAATGATATAAATGTATAAAAAATACTCAGGAAAAAAACTTAGGACCAGCACTTTAAATGGGGTAGGGAAAACATGTCATTCATTCTGTAATATTTAGATATTTATTTCAATGCAAAATGACTTACTTTACAGTCATCATGCTAGTTTCTAGTGTGGAATCAATTTTTCCTTCTTCTGCTGTATCAGAACTCAAACGTTCAGTTTCTGATGTGAAATCAGCTGCACAAGCTCCAGAAGGTTCCAGAATAGGAGGCAAGCATGTTGATGAAACAAGATTGCTATTTTTCAGCTTATTAACTTCTTCTTCAAGTTTCTTCTTCTCTTCAAGTAAACGAGCACGATCTTCAGAAAGACTTTCAATCAGATCTGAGCAAGGCATTTCAATGATTTATATTTAATATTGCACTGAACAACTGCTATGGTATGCAACCCTAATGTAATACATTGCATGCTTACCCTTGTCTCTCTCTTGCTGCTGTTTTATCAATTTCAATTTGTCACTAAGTTCATTGATTATATTTTCTTTTTTCAGCTTTTCTCTTATTAGAACAGTGTTAAATGTAGTCTGAAAAGATAGCATTAAAATTAATTTTGGTAACACAATGAACAAAATGTAGATGTACATACCCTTAAGTGTGTAATTCTTAATAGTATTAAAACACATTAGAAGCTTTTAGATGCACAGGCTTGGAACACATCTAACATTACATTGTCCTGTTGCTAGATTGCATTTAACTCTAAAAAACATTGATGTTTAGAAATTGTGGTATAAAAACATTTCTTCATGAGCACAAAATTAAGTGAAAATTTGCTAGATATGAATACTTAGAGATACAAAGATGACTTGTAGGTATGATTGATTTCTTTACTCATGTCAGCATCTATTGTTTCAGTTGCATTGCATTTTTTCTGTCTGAGCATATGTATTTTTTTTTACAATCATAGTCTGTCCCCCATTCCTGGGATATCAAGTCTTCAGTAATGTACTTTACATACAAAGACATAAGGATATAATCAACTTTTGAAATTTGAGGAATTTGTTATCCAGACTGGCAACACCAAAAAAAGATTCCAATTATTTTATATTATCCCCCCTGACAAGAAAATCTAATCTGAAGTCATATAGCTACCTGCTGCTCTGCAGTGAGTGATGTTCGAATGTTTTGCATTTCTTCATTTTTTCTTTTCTCATATTCTTCAAGCTGTTCCAAAAACTTCACTTTCTCTTCCTGGAGTTTTTCTTGAAGTTCTGCAACCAAGCTTGAAGCAGATGATTCAAATGAACTTGAAAGAGGGGGAAAAAAATATTCAGAATATATTCAAACAATCTGTAGTAGTAAAAAAAAGTGGGCAAAACCTCAGTATCATTTAATCTGGCATACGTAAATATAGTTAAAAATGAAAGGCTTTGATTAATGTTAGTTGCTTCAGCAATTACCAGATGTTAGTATGTTTTGGGAAAAAATAGGTGCTAGCCTTGCAATAATAACCTATTTATAAAATCCAAGCCAATATTAAAAAATGAATGCAGACCTCCAGCAATCTGGTTTTTCCAATGGTTATCTATATTTACATCTGTTGTCTCCCCTGCCACCACTTCAACTGAACAAACAGTATATAGCAAAGCAAAATCAACAGAAGATACTTTAATAGAACCTCCGGATTTTTCGTCGGGCCCTTAAAACCCATTTATTTCAACTAGCTGGGCTGGCTTGAGTTAAATTTTAAATTGATTTTAAATTGGGTTGTTTTAATTTACGGCCAAAATTTTTAATTATTTTAAACTGCTTTTAAATTTTGTATGTTCTGTTTTTTACTTTGGCTGTTCACCGCCCTGAGTCCTATTTGGAGAAGGGCGGTATAGAAATAGGAACAAATAAAAATAAAAAGAAACATGTAGCTCAAAACTCAACAGTTTAAATATTCAATTGGAATAACTTTGGTCACTTCATTACATGTATGGAACAAGACTGAATGTTATTGGCCAGAAAACAGAAGAGACTGAAACTCAAACCTCCTACATTCACTCAAAGGTGTTTTTTTTTTCTCTTCTTCTTCAAGACAACTGGACTGTTTTTTCCTTGAGGAAGAAGAAAACATTTCACTTCTCATACAAGAAGCTTCATCAGTTCTGACAGATCTTCTTGGATGAGAAATGAAACATTTTTTTCTTCTTCCTCCCCAAGGGGAAAAAAACAGTCCAGTTGTTGTTTAAAGAAAAAAAAAAGCACTTTTGAGACAACTATGACCTGGATGACCGAGAATCTCCAGATGCACTCCTACATCCACCTTATCCAATAAGAAAGAAGTGATTCATAAAGGTGTCTGAAACAGAAGTAAAAACATGCCTATTTTCTTTTCCTTCAAAGGAGTTCAGGGTGGAATGTTTGTTCCCTGATGCCACCAGTAATTAAAGTCAACTACAGATTTTTTTAATCTTGAGGATTTAAATGTGGATACTCATAAGCTTGGTCAAGCTGTTTAATTGTCATAGGACATCTACTCAACGTACTTACTAGTGATTCAAAATTAAGAGCATATTGTTGCAAGAAAAAAAAAGAATTATCATCCCATATTCTTGGACTGTATAGTTGATCAGCTATTAATATATATATTTGTTTAAGAGGTTTGGTTTAACATCTCTGGATTTTTCTTCCTTGATTTATTTTTATTCAGTGTCTTGCTATATTGTTAGATGAGATATAATCGCTATACATTGCAGCTAATTAACATTTGCTAGCACTATACATAAGATACAGTGAGCAAAGTATTTCAACCAACCTAATGACCTCCAATCTTACTGGGTTTGTTCCAGAGCTACTTTATCTATCTACATTTAACCATTATTTTTACAGCCTTATCCCAGGTGAAAATACATACAAATTATACCATATTTGTTCTCCCTCTCTTTTAATCATAATCTGAAGAATAATAATTCATTTTCTACCATGTCCGAGAGAACTAACAGAGTTCTCCTACAAGCCCTAGCTTGTAAATTTGCCCTCTCATCAAACTTCCAGTATTATACCAGTAATTCCATGTAACTCCTTTGCTGAAGTCCTGGGTTGAAATGTGCATGACAGAAGTACCCAAGGGTCGAAGTTTATTTTCATAGTTTCAGCATGCTACAATGATGTTAAAAATGAAAGAGCACCAGAACTAAATGGAAACAACTGTAAACTGCTTTAAAAGTTTACAAATAAATGATATGCAAATGTTCTAAATAAATACACAAACACAAATTACATATTGAATGTACTAGTTTCCTGAAAAATCTGTAATTTTTCCTAATTTACCTGTAAATCAGAGGATAATTCTATTTAATTTTATCTAGATGCAAAGAACATAGTTAAGGAACAAATGCTCTATGGTGTGTATGTCTACACGTGTCTTCTTTTGTGTGAGTAATCATTCTTTTGTGAGAAAATATCTTAAATTCAGTGTTGTAATTTTTTTTAGATAAATTTGGTATGCTAGATATTACCCTAGGTATGTTGAACATATCTGGGAAAAAGGTGGAAGGATAAATAATCTTTGAGTATTACCTTTTTTAAGAAACTCTCTTCAAACCAAAATTTGTCAAAAAAAAACCCTAGATGTTTGTTCAAAACTATCTGTTTTGCTATGAAAATGTTATCATTGTCTGAAACTAGGTAAAAAAACCGTCTAGATGATAAAATAGTTAACACTGTATCTTCATTTTATCTTTCAGTGACAGATACAATTTTAACTATTTGTAATATATATTTGAAAAAAAACATTGCTTAGAAAAATAGACATAAACTGCAACAAGGTACATTTAAAAAAAAGAACATCCTGGAACAATGAATAAATTCATTTAACATGCTTCCTGACTGAAATTTCAGAACTTAGATGCTGCTAACCCATCAGCCATAATCAAAACTGAACAATTTAAATTAGAATGAATGAATGAAATGAATGAATGAAAAAGCATGGGATCTATTAGTGATGCTACTTTGCCCAGAAAGAATTATAAGAAATATTTGATTAAAAATAAATAGTTAACTGGAAACTTTAATAAATAATGGTATTCATTTTGTTTAGACAAAAACAAGGAATTTCAATTTATAACTGGGTGATTTTGGCATTATAATATTTGATAACGGCAAGAGTTGTATATAGTTAAAGAACCTTAATGAAGGCCATCTTTCTGGGAAAATTCAAACTTCTACAATGAACTGAGATACTCAGTAATCCAGGTCATGGTTGGATCAATGGTGTTTTTTCAAAAGGGAAATGTTTTTTCCCTTGAGGAAGAAATTGTTTTGCTTCTCATCCAAAACATGGTCCAGCTGACTTTTGAAAAAGTGTCTTTGAGTCTACAATAAACTGTTTTTGCTTTCTTTTTGAAAATAAAGAATATCTAAATAAAAACTTTTGCTCTTAAAAGATACACATATCATAAGAACTGGAAAGTACAGGTATTTTCCTCTGGAAATAAAATATGGAAAAAATAACATTACTGTTTTTTATTAGGTAAAATGATTTGAAAGAATAATTGTTTATGCTTTTGTCTGATTTTATGATGTAGCAATTTATTGCTTCTGTTTATCAAAATTAATTTTAAATATGCATTGTTCCCCATGCAAGCTGAGTTTATGAAATGTCTGAAAATATGACTAAAATACTTTTATTCATTAAATATTACAAATTAATGTATTGTAGGATTATTCATGCATTTATTAAAACAAAATATTCAGAGATCTGGATATTCAATCAAATATGAATATAGACAGAAATAAATTATAATACTTTCACATTTGTGTCATTTAATCAATAGCAGATTAATTCTATATAATTACTCATGTATTTAGCATATCCCTTTATTTCACCAATTTCAACTAAATTGAATTGGAGATGCCTACAAGTGTTTCATCTTGATGCCATATACAATCTACATCCATTTTTGAGTACCTTTTGCACTTCTCAGGTTTATATTTTATTATCATAATTTTAAAAACTAAAACTTTTTGCTACAACAAAGGCCCATATCATATTTTCTTCAAACATTTAACTTCTTACTAAATTTCTTGTAAAACTAAGACAAGTTTTCAAGAATGGTTTGTGCTTTGTGTTCTGTTTAATAACATAAATAAAATAATCTACCGGTTAATAGGAGACCTTGTGTGAATTACAACTCCATCAATTATAATCTTTTTTATTTCAAGTGGGGACTAGAATCTCAGATCTTGAGCAAAAGTGACTCTTAAGCAAAATGACCATGTGATTATTTCACTCAATAACAGCAATCCTGTCACTCCTGGTTGTGACGGAGTAGTTAAGTGGATGGAGGCCCAGGTAAGGAGCATAAGGTGCCTTGGAAGTGTGTGTGGGAGAGCCCTGAGTTGGCGGGGGGTGGGGGGGATTCTTCATCAGGCTGCAGGAATGAACTAAAATGAAGCTCCATGCCTGCAGCCTGGCAAACAATTTCCCTTCCCCTCTTTCCACTGGGGGAAAATTATTCACTAGGGTGCAGGAACAGAACTTCAGGATTTCCAGGGGAGAGTATAAACTCCATACAGAACTGAAATTCCCTCCAGCAGGAATTCTTTCAGCCAGCCCCAAAAACAAGGAGTCCTCTCAGCAGACAATAACATCTTGGAAACTTCCCTGGTGGCTTTCCATTGACTTTCTGGGGAAGCGGCAGAGAAGATTGCAAATGGCAATCATATGATCACTATGCTTGGACAATCAGTCGTAAACATGAACAGGTTGGCAAGCATTGAGATCATGATCATGTGCCCATGCAGGGCGACACAATGCATTACAATGGCTTAAAGTGCTTTTTTTACATGTAAAACACTCATTACCTTGCCTTTAAAAGGTTAAACAACAACCTGTGACATGGTGGGTTTTAGATTCCTCATTGCCTTCAACAATGACAGTAATGTACTGAAAACTCCTTAAAAATACAAGGAGATATTTAACTGTATCTGCCTTAAAAGTAGCCCTTGTTGAATTGAAGAGCACAAACATCAGAAGTTGACCACAGGAAATGTTTTATGGCATTGTTTATTATATCATAAAATGTTTTATGATAAACTTATGCAACAAAATGTTTTATAAAATTTGCTGAATTTCAATTCCATGGGAGTCCATGGGATTTTGGATGCATTCTGTAAGATAACCCATTTAAGTTACCTTGGCTGACTTGATCTATGACCATCTGCCCACATAAAGGCTACAGGCATGACAGTTTTAGCAGTATGTAGATTAAAACTACTATTTAGACTATTTAGAAAATAGCAAGTACTGAATTATGTTCAACTATACAATTTTGTTCATTTTCAAACAGATAGCACAATTTTACCAAAGCTTACGCTAATTTATATAAGCTCGACTCACAAAATAAATCTGACCGTTACATTAAAAAAAAAATAAGCACGAGTTGAAACATAGCTCGTATGACTCCTAATACAACAGCTTTGGATATGTGGGGGATAAAAGCAAATAACAATTTGATTAACATTTTGCAGGAGTAACTAGAAATTCAAAGTTTTACCCAACCAGGAGTACAAGATGTTTTGTGAATAATTTGTAGGTATAGATATTTCAAATACATATGAGCAGTTAAATCTACATATAATCATTTGTTTGAAAAATACCTCTTCTATGAAAAAACTTTCCACATCAAAGGGAAAGCTTTTCAATAACCTTCTTGTGATGGCAACTTTTTGATATGGGAGAAAATTTTAATGTGCAACCATTTCTAAAAGAAATCCCAATGTCTTCGATCCGCTAGGATAATGCAGTATAAATCCAAAGCAATATGTGGCCAAATATGGGATGGTTTGAAATAACATGTCATTCAGTATTAAAATTTAGAGAAAATAACTAATAACTCATTTCCTCAGAATAACCCATGAAATAATTGGAATAAAAATTGATTTGTATGTTAGCATAAGAGATAGGCTGATGATATCTGTGGGAAAAATATATGGCTGGTTGAGCGAACAGACAAGCAAACTGACTGAAGAGATCCTCCTGTAATTTTATATTCTATTTTTTCAACTCATACAAAATATATTCAGGGTGGTTGTTGTTATTTAAAATATTAGAAGGTACCCTAATTCATACAATACCTCTGATTAACTTGCATCTCAAGTTGCTGGATTTTTTCCAAAAGTTCTTTTTCAACAGCATCCCTCTGTAATTCAAAGTCTTTAAGAACATTTTGTACTGCATCTTCTTTTTCACAACTCAGTTTCTGTACCATCTCTTTCCTGTCTTGTTCATGGGCAGCTATTAATAGTTCTTTTTCTTCTATGAGTTTCTCAATAGTGTCTTCATATTTCTTCTGCTGTTCACGCAAAGCTAAAAGCTCTTCTTTTTGTTTCTGTACAGCATTCAATTCTAATTCCAGCTTACCTTGCAATTCTTTAATTTGTTCTTCCAGGTTTTTTTCTGCTTCCAATGCTTTCTGATGCAAGAAGGTTGTTTTATCCAATTCTATTCTAAGCAAATTTGCTTCTCCTTCATGCCTGTCAATTAATTCTGAAATGCAGTGATCTTTCTCAACTGTTATTATAGTCCTCAGATCTGCTAGACCTACCTGATATTCATCGTTATTAACTTGGATTATATGCTTTAATTTATCAGTCTCTTTTCTTAGCATTTCAGTTTCTTTGTCAACAAGGGTTCTAAGATTACTTTGCTGCTGAGCTTTGTTTGCTTCGATAAGTACTTTCATTTCATCTGCTTCTGCTTCTTTCAAGGCAAGTTCAACTTCGAGCTTACATCTCCAGTCAGATAATTCAGAAACCTTAATCTTTAATTCCTCAATCTGTTGTTCTTTTTCAAAGACATTAGCAGCATGAGATTCCTGCAGTTTTTCAAGTTGGTGTTGATGTTCTTTTTTTAACTTCTCTAAACAATCATTGTGTTTGGCTATTAATTCTTCAAATTCTTGCATATGTCTGACATGTAGATTAGATTCCAATTCCTTTAGGTGATCTTGCTCCATAGTTTGACATTCTGCTTTCAGAAGTTGCAATTTTTCCTCATTTTCAACATTAAGTTTTTTCAAATTGTCTAATACTCTTTCACGTGACTCTGTCAGTTCTTTAATTTCATGATACAGCTTCTTCATTTGGCATTCCACTTCAATCAATTTCTGATCTTTTTCATTTTGTAAGAACACAACTGCTTCCTTTTCATTCTTTACTATTTCAAATTCATTATCTTTGTCATGTAAAACTTCTTCAAGTTCTTTTAAGTCACAATGTAATTTAGCAATCTTTATTTTGTTTTCTTCACTATCTTCAACTAAAATATTTATTTTACTTTCATATTCAGTTTTTACAGACTGTAGTTCTTTTTGATGCTTATCCTTTAAAGATTTTTCAAGAGAAAATTTGACTTTCTCTATAATATTCCTTATTTCTACCGAAGTACATTTTAAAGAAGAGGAAAAGTTACACTGTTCTTTTTTTACAAATGTTCTAAAGTGGTAAAGGTCTTCTTTGATATTCATTAAATTTAACTGAGACTCTTGGGCAACATCTCTGCATTTGTCCATGTAAACATTTAGAGCAGGATTTTCTAAAACTGCATCTTTTACACATATATTTGTGTCTTGCATCCTCCTACTATCTATTGCATTGATAACTGAGGAATAGAGGGATTCTACCATCATTTCTGGACTTTGAGGGTCACTTATCACATTTGGAGATGATGGATTTTCTTCTATTATAAACTCATTCACTGCAGACATAAAATCAGATTCTGGACTTTCGGCCAATGAGTCCAAATCTAAAGATTCTTGTTTAAAAGCTTGCTCTATGTTTGGGTGGGCAATTGTTTCAAAATCAAATGTGTGAGCATCAATACTGTCTGGAGACAATTCTTCTAAAGGAGCTGGAGGACACACAGAAGGGCAAAGAGGACCCTGAAGATTGAGAGGTGATGGAGTTTTAGGAGAGGTAGCAATTGTTATTCCTGTTGTATTTTCCATTCTTGGTGTAGTGATAGATTGTGGCGAGGCTTGACTGTTGGAAGCCTATAAGAATAAAAAGTAAGTAAGAGTTAAAATAATATTCTTTCCTAACAATTCCCAATACAGGCCCCAACTCAAATATACTCCCACACGTGCCATAGGGTTTATGAAGCTTTTTGTATCTTTTAGAGAAATGGTCATGCCTAAAAGCTCATAACAGTTTAAAAGCAGCTACTGAATGCAGGAGCAGCTTTTATGAGAAAGAGGAAATCTAAGTGTTTACCAGAAAATTCTTATTTGGCAACACATCATAAGTCAGAATAGTCAGACAGGTTGAGTTAAACTAATAGAAAATTATAAAAGAAAGTGCACTTATTATACTGATTTTTTTAAAGCAAGGTATAATAGCTATATTGCATCAGATTACAATTTTATTAAGTGAAAGCATATAAATTATCAGTGAAATCTAGCCATGAATATAAACTTGCGTAAGTATAAACTACTGTAAATGTTACTGTATCAACCATGTTTAATAGAAGAGCCCAAATAAACAAACAAACAACAACAAAAAAAAGATAATGAGGACCCAGATTGTTGGGGGCAATACGCTGACTCTGTAAACCGCTTAGAGAAGGCTGTAAAAGCACTGTGAAGCGGTATATAAGTCTAAGTGCTATTGCTAATTATTTGGACTGATTATATAATAAATTGGCAGCATAGAAGGAAAAAAATCAGTTCAGACACAGTATTTCCTTTAAATATGGCACAGAATGCACATTACAACACCATACAATGAAATTATGGATATATATATCAATGTTGCATGAAACATAACACATGGAAAAGCTAAACACACCTGTGCATATATTTTCAAATTCAAGTATTATACCAATAAAGTTGTTAGTCTTTTTTAGGGCTCTAAAAACCTGGCTATATTCCCAAGGAGTGTTAAATGCACCAAGGGCCCCATTTCCTGGCTTTAATGTTAACTGGCCAAGTATCTCGGTTGCTGTATATATTCATTTATTGGATTTTTTATATTTTTGGTATTATTTTAAAACACTTATTGTTTTAATTGTAGCATAGATTTTGAACTGTAAGCTTCTCAGTCATTGATTGACACCGATAGCTACAGAAATTGAACAAATAAATAAATAAAGCTAGCTACATCTTTCCATATGCCAGTTCTAATAAAAGCCAAGGCTGCTGTGCATTTCTAAATTTGTCGTTAAAAATCTGATTTTGAATAAAAACTAGAGGATGGTCTGATGCTTTCCAATTCACAATTACAGAAATAACCAGGAAAGAGTTTTCTTCTTAAAAATAGAAACAGGAGTACAAGAATCTCTGAAAGAGTTTAAGACTGCTGAGGCAAACTTTTCCAAGATATCTCATTACCCTGAAAACTTTACATTTTATGTTAATGTAGGTAAACTTGAATCTACTAGTATACAACGCATCACTTTAAGTACTGTAATAAAATTGTTCTGGAAACTTCTAACATTTTAAACTGAGATGCCAATATGACATCCAGATCTTATTAAATTCCAATGCACATCAAGTCTAGCATGCAAACAATAATGGGAAGTGCAGTCTACAACATCTGGAAGGCTGTAATTGAATAATTAAAGTACCACAAATTACCAATGGAATTGTGCTTTTCTCTAAAAACAACCATTTGGCTACAATTAAACAAATGACCTGTGGATGTATCTGAATCCCCATTAAGACTATATGTATCCCACATTATGGTATCCTAACAAATTATCAGAGTACTTATTCTGAAGTGGCTGTATTCCCCAGAAGGGGTTGATACAATATTTGAAGGTGTTGGAAACTTATAGCTCATTTGTAAACACCATGTAGAAACTGTGGTGAGGATTTCCCCTATCTCTATTTGGTGTACCAATTAGGGCTCCACTAACCAGGATTTCCCAGCAACAGTAACTCACATCTTAATCAACAATCAGTTAAACTGAGGCTAGCTTTTCATAAGTAGGATAAAAAAGTTTTTTATTCCATTATGCTTTTGGCCTAAGATGAAGGATGGTGATTTACCAGGATTGTTTTAATAATAATTTAGTTTGTTCTAACTTCTTCTATTAGAACAAATAGAACTCAGAATCCTGTGAATAATTATGGGAGACCTCTTAGAGTAGCCACATGATGCCAGAAAAAGATTTTAGGGTTTACCACGAGGTATTACTTGACTAATCTAGACCATTTTGAACACTTTTTTTCCCTTCTGAATTCTGAATAGAAGAAATATTAATTATCAGTACCGTTTTTAAAAGGGACTTTCAAAATTTGTATTTTCATTATGCGGAGCGATAGTGTGCAAATGAGTGCCAGTCATAATATTATATCTTTCCATTGGTTAATTCTCCACCACATTACATTTTCCAGTATACAACTGACACTGTTCAGGAGAGGCCAACATTCCCAAAAGGACTTTTTATACAATTCATACAAGGATCTTTTGTTCTTTAAAAACATTCCAAATACCTAAACAAATTTTAAACCATGCAACTGAATTTTAAACCATGCAACAGCCATGTGGGACCTTTAATGACATACAAATCTGGAGGGCATTTAGTTGAGAAAGACTATCCTTGAAGAATATTATTTCTCCAGTCATAACTATTTGCTAAGAAGACAAAGATCAAGGAGAATCATCTGGCTATTTCTCTATTTAATGTTTATATAGTGTTTCTTTTAACTGTTATGAAAATGCATACAAATCTTGCAAAAATCTTAACATTTTATTGTATTCATGTCATCATGAAAATTTAGAGTGAAGCTATGCAAACTAGGGGAAACAGATGTAAAGAAAAAGTCTAGATGCTACAATTTTCTTATACATATAGCTAGTCTTTGATTTACAACCACAACTGGGACCAGAATTTCCATCATAAATTAGTGTGATTGTAAAGCAATCACCACGTGACCAAGCCCAATATTATGCTCATTTTTACTGTGGTCATTGAACAAATTACTATTAAATGACTTTGGCTTCCCCACTTGATGTTGCTTGTCAGAAACTGGCTGGAAAGGCTGCAAATTGCAATCACATGACTGCAGGAAGCTGCAACCAGTGGTAAATGTGAGCCTGTTGTCAAATGCCTGAATTGTGACCATGTGACTGCAAGGGTGGTGTGATAGTCACAACTTTGTGGACAGGTCATAAATAACTTTAAAGGAGTTATTTATTTAGTTATTTAGTTACTTTAAAGTTACAGGAAGCTGTAACTTTTCACCATTGTTAAATCAACAGTTTTAAGTCAAGGACTATCTGTATCCCCATGGCTCTATGAAATGAACATAGGACATCTATAGAAGGACATTCCCCAGCCATCAAAAATGGTGCTGAGCTTACATGGATTCCTGAACCTGATTTTCCACATCTTCTTGTTTCAAGACTTGCTGGACAGTCAACAATTCAGAAGCCAGTGGCTGTGACTTCTAATCCCATCATAGGAATGGAAGTGGGCTGAGTGATTTTGAGCCTGTTGCTTTTTCTCAGCCCAACTCACCACACATAGTTGTTTTGGAGGAAATAATAGGAGGAAGGAGCATTAGGTATATTTGCTACTTTGAGTTATTTATAAAAACAATAAATAGGGAGCAGGGAATTAAAAATAGGGGATATGGATTTTCCTTTCAGCAGAGTATCCTTCGAACAATGCATTGGATTTAATCCAATCTTTAATGATTTTATTGTAGAATTAAATACTGCAAAGGTCTGATGTTTTGCTCTTTCACAAAATTGCATATGTAAAACTCAGTTCTACCTTTTGTTCATTCAGCAAATCCGTAATGGTCTGGGACATTTCATCCAAACTCTGTGCTGCTTTGACAAGGTTATGTAAAGCAAGTACATGCTGGTGGAGAGGTTCAAAATCACAAAGTATGGGAACCCTTAAAAATACAACAGAATTTAAATTGATTACACTTATCAAATAATAAATTATATTATAATCACATTGGAGAACAATTAATTGCAAAGCTTCTGCCTTGTTTATTACAATTTAAGGATAACATTTCTTATTTGACTCCTACCATTCATTCTGATGCCGTTAAATCCTGAATTCCAAGCTTAGCTAAACCAGGCCATGTAAGAGATTGTATGATAAAATGATGGAGAACTTCAGCAAACAAACTATCCTATTTCACTATTTATACTTTGAAAATACTTTTGGTAAGTTTAATCAGGAAAGAATCTGAACTTAGTCCAAAAGAAGAGGTATTCTTTAAATGTTAATTTAAAAAATACTTCTAATATATGTATGTATTTAATTAAATTTACTGTGACTGTCCATTTGAAAAGACTCTGGGTGAAATATTTAACCCACATGTAAATAGTTGCAGGACATAAATCTATGTAAATAACAGAAGAACAACACAGGAATGTTTCTCTCTTGTTTATTGCCCAGAATTTCTGACATGGATTTTTTTCTCTTTTGAAATTAGTCCCAACTCACAAATCTGATATACAGACATTATAACCTGATTATAAATATGCTATATAAATAGTCTTTTAACATTTACAGAGACTGCTGAAATCTGTATCTTTTTGGTTAGCTGCATATTCATGAACCAGAAAGGGAAGGGGGAAAACAATTTTTCCTATAATTATCTGCAATTTTATTTCTTTCTATTGGCAGAAGCTCTTTATTTCAGGTAATTAAAATAATACCTTACCTGAGTAATGGTTGTACTTCTGAAGGACAAAAGGATTGAAGAAACTGCAAATCAGATAATGAAATATCAGGAAGTTCACCATCAAATCTGCGAGGTTTTCGAGTCTGCAAATAAAAAAGAAATGTATACATAATTAAAACAGGCAAACATTCAGGCACATAAAATCTATAAACAGCCACTTAATAGCTGCATGTATATGTTGTTCTAACTGAGAGTTTAAATATGAAATATTTTTTTAAAAAGTGGATTTTATCAATAATTCCATTCTGGTAGCCATGAATAGGTATCATTCCATCAGGAAATAATGCTCTCCTCAATACTCCAATCTGCTCTGGAGGATTGGAGGATATGAGGCATTCATGGAGAGAGAGAGAGAGAGATTATTTGTGATAAAGCAGATTATAAATACTATTCACAGATCATATTAATGGAGAAATATTATACAAAATATTTTGGAAAATGAATATTAATGCAGAGATTATATAATTGCTTATATTTTACATTACATTAAATGTTATTCAAAATGTAGAAAGCACTGTCAGATATGTGGCGATTAAACCTGTTGCTATTAAAATAATGCGATTGATTATGTAACTGATGCAGTTAGTTTTTTACTGTTGAATACAATACAATTCGAAATAGACCACATCAAAGGAAAATAAATCTGACTTTTACTGTACACTCTTAAGATCTGAATTACTGTAATTATATAGGAAATATATTTAAATTACTGTAGATAGCTCAGTGAAAATAAGTAATACAGCTCTGAATTCTGTAAGAGTACCCAAGCAGCTATAATCCCAAACATTTGAATAGCAGCAGGTTGTTCACCTCTTGTAATAAATATATTATCTAAATATGTAGTACCATCTCGCATAAATGTAAAGCTACAAAAAGCCCCACATAGTTCTAATGTAAGTGAAATTAATTCAGAAATCTGATCAGTCCCAACAGGGAGATTTAAAAGTGTTCCTGTTTACCATCTGCCAGCAAGGGAAAAGAGTGAGAGGAACAATTCTTATTCCTATCCCATTTCTATGGTATTTGTTTAAACTCAATTATTTAAGTTATTAGTTCTGCCTCATCATGTGAAGGGTCATCAACATGTAAATGTTAATCACATATTTTAAAAATTCAGTTCTAGAATAGAAAACTATTCAGTTTTCACAGTACAATATTTCCTTAATTAGAAATTTAATTACTGTAGAAAATTAATCAAAACTACAATAAATATGAATTCATAGTTATTTAAAGCCATATACAAATGAACATAACACCAATTAATATTTTAAAGTATTTTACAGCAATCTATATTATTAATACAAGAAAGGCAACAAACCAATTATTGCATAAAAAGCCTATATATCTCTTACTTACAAGTTTGCCAATACTATACATATCTATAGTATGTATCTATAGGAGGCTATTTATTTAAAACTCTTAGAAAAGAACTAGATTTCTTCATTTAAAAAAAAGATAAAATACTCACACAAAAGGATGGTGGCCAGGCATCAAGGCCCCTGAACAAACGATTTCTTAAGAAAGATTTCCCTGTTGAAAGAAATAAAGGTTGCTCTTTTTATTCATGGGTAAGAAAATCTCTTAATATGAAAGAATACTTTATCTTCTATTTCTAAGGAAAGTAAGTTTTCAATTTGATCAAATTTCAAGACTAAAATTGAACAACTTTTCAAGAAAATGTGTGAAGGCCTCAAAAGGAAGCAGAAAGATCAAAATATTTTCAACGCAAAAGTATATAAATATTTGCATAATAAAGCTGGCAGAAGAGCTATTTTATTAACAGTACAAAGGAAATATCCTTAGTTTAAGTATTAAAGCATTAATTAAAGTATTAAACTTTTGTTGTAGTTGTTTGTCAAAGCTTTGTCAGAATGACTGGGCAGGTGGGATTGCAAGATAAATGAAGTGGCTGGGCACAGACACACCCATGCAGACAACTAGGAAAGCCATCTAATCAGCTATCCCAAGACCTGTGGAGAACATGGCTGCTTTAATGCTTTAAGAGATGTTTTCCTTATGCCTTATCACTTTGTGAAGTGCTCCCTTCTAATGCTTTACAAAGCACTAATATTTCTCTATTCAGCCAAGAGATCTTTCTTTTTTTAAAAAAAAAATCATTTTGATTAGAGATATTTTGCCTGGGCCTAGAACTGAAACACATATTTTGGGCAGAAGTGTTTTAAGATGGGAAGAGAAGGGAAAAAGCTAGGGTGATATTGGCTAAGAAGAAATAGGTAAAGGAAAGCATAAAGAGATTAGAAATGGCAACCAGGGCAGGTGAATATGCTACACTTAAATTCAAGGATAGTGGCATGAGATTGCTAAGGGAGGTGGAGAAAGGAAAGCACCAGGAAGACGGAAGTGATGAGCAGGCCACTGACCTTCCATTCAAATATAATAAATACAGCCAGACTTCCTACACATCCTTCTACTTGTTATATGATACTTAAAGGGTAGTAATAGTTAAGGGTAGATAATAGAAAAAAAGGCACCGGGAAAATTTGTGAGCAAATCAGTACACAGGCCATGTGGCGGAGAGATGAGGCACACAAGCCTTGCTCCAAAGGCCCCCAACCCCTGATCCATGGACCAGCACCAGTCCGTGGCATGCCAGAAACTAGGCTGCGCAAACAAAGCCCCATCCACAGGATGCAGCCAGCACATGAAACCCGTCCAGTCCATGGAAAAACCTCTCTTCACAGAACCGATCCCTGGTGCCCAAAAGATTGGGGGCCATTGCCCTAATCATCCTATGTGACTCCTCTGGAATTTGTCTTGGCCAAAACCTGGAACAATCAAAAATGTTCCTGGTTTCAATTTGGGAAAATTTCTAAGTCACAATATGTTTGTTTCAGGATTGAAACAAAATGTATTTTCAATTTATCACACCCTTCTCATGAGTGGGGTGTGATTCTTTTATTTCAAAATATCAAGATATCTGAAGAAAGAAAAAAAGTAAAGCATTTAACAAATGCCTGATTAGTTAAAAAGCTAAGTTCTAGTCTTAGCTTTAATCACAATTCTAGTCATCTACCTGATTTGCTGCACAACACCATAATTTCCACTACAGCACTAAAATAAGGTGCAGGAGAAATGAAACAAACTGTGCAAGCTAAGTCACAGAATTATAAAATAAAGCAGATTATTTTTCCTCCCACCAGTTCTTTCTTATTGTTTAGGTTCAGATCTAGACCAGGCAATCCCATCATCTCTTCATCAATGTTTTGGAAAATGAAATAAGACCACAGAAGAAATGGGAGTTGCATTAGTCAAGTTGGCTTTTCAAAGGGTATCCAGGTAGTTGAGGTCTGCCATCATTATTATATTGCTCCTCCCTAAAAAGTTCTCAAATTATCCAGATCTTCCTGATATGTATATCTTTATATCAATGGGGTTCTTTTAAACTCACTGACCAATTTTTCATGCTCATATTTCTGGCTTTCTAGATGTGTGCTTTTTTTTAAAAAAATACCCTTCCTCCCCCCTTTTTATCTAGCCTTTTTTTTGGGGGGGGGAATTAGTTATATCCAATTATATATATATATGTTATATATAAGTTATATATCAAGGTTGACTCAGCCTTCCATCCTTTCGAAGTAGGTAAAATGAGGACCCGTTTATGGGGGCAATAAGCTGACTTTGTATAAAAAAGAACACTGCTTTGGGGGGGGGGGCGTGAAAGCCCTACTAAGCAGGTATATACAAAAGTATGAAGGCTATTGCTTAATGCATTGTAAGCCGCCTTAAGTCTCTGGAGAAGGGCGGCATATAAATCGAACCAATAAATAAATATCCTTCAATCCTTCTATTCCAGTCATCAGTTTTCCCTCACAAGATTTTACAATGCCTACCAAATCATACTTGCCCTCCTTCATTACAACTTGTGGTTATCTTTTATCTGTCCCCACATTCTGTGCATTTTTATGACACCTTGGAAACAACATAGGTCAAATAATTTGGCATGTTCTTCATTGGTATTTGTATTCTAATTATCATTCTCATTATTAAGGTGCTTCTATAGCCTGTGTTATCAGTACAGTTCCATTCCCAGTGCCCAATGTTGCAATTTCAATCTTTTCTTAACTCTCTTCTAATAGATTAGGGCCAGAATTGTAGAACAAATTTTCCCAGCATATCTCAGGTATAACTCATCATCCATCACCACAAAAATATATATCCTACGTTTAAAAAAAGAATATAATTCATTCTCACTAACACTATTTCTATAGCCATCTCTTGTTTGCTTTCAGAATTCTCTCTCTTAATGGATCACACACCTTTAATAGGAGAAAAGGGAAGAGAATACTATTCATGATCCCAGCTTCTTCATTTTCTTGCAGTGTTCTGATATAAGAAGTAAACTAGAAGAAAAGTGTCCAGGACAATATAGCACAGGATAGTAAGATGATGTGGAGAATTGGCTGCGCTTTACCTTTTTTTCTCTCATATGCAAACACTCCCACCCCTTTTGTCAATAATGTGATTGCATGATTGAGGCCAGGCATATGAATAATTGTGACTTATAAATGCATATTTAGTTTGGGTGAGTCATGACACAACGCTGATTCAATAAAACTGTCAGACTCTTCAGGAACACTGCTGTTAAAAAGCAGAGCTTCATTGATTTGGCATAATATTCAGACCAGAAAAAACACATATTCAAAAGATCTCTTACTTTCAAACATAAAAATGAAGGTGTATATATGTTTGTGTCCAGAGTTCGTTGTCAATAGACCATCATCCAGGGTTTAAATTCTAGGTTTTTTTCCTGACCTGTCTTGCTCAATCTTTTCCAGCCTTGCATCTGTTCAAAGTTTACATAATGGTTCTGTCTGGCAAGATCCTGCTAATTCCCACCTTGCCAGCTTTAAACCTTACAAAAATCATCATATGTCATAATTATGCTGCACATAGTTGGGCATAATATAAAAATCAACACTAATTTATTCAAGATACACATTTCTTCTAAAGTTATGATGTTGTTTGTGCCATTGTAGCTTGAGAGCAGAGAAATAATTACAATACTTACTAAATAATTTTCCAAAAGATTCCCTTTTGGCTTTTTCTGCATCATAAAGATGTTTACCATCTTTTACTAATGCACCAGCCCACTATAAAACAAAAAAATGTAATTAAACACAAATGTACAAACATATTTTCTTTTTAAAGCAAAAGATATTGGACACAAATTTATAAAATATTCTAGGTTTAAATTATCTACGCAAGTTACTTACCTCTCTGTAGTGTTTCACAAACATTTTTCTTCTTACAACTTCAACAACTGCCAAACAGTACATCTGTGGGACATTACTGAGCTTTTCTACAATTTTCACTCTTTCTAGCAGCTCTGTTACAAGGCGAAGCAATGCTTGTAGTTTCTCTCCATCTTGGTCAGCATGAAGCATGACGAAGCAGCACCACCTAAAGAACAGGTGAAAATAGGTGAATTTGGACTGGTGATTAAAAGAAAAATCCTCTACTGAATAGCTATTTGTTAAATATATATCTTACCTTTTCTCAAGGGGCTCATGAAGACAGTTTCATATTTCAAATCTATTTTTTTCCATAACAACAAATCTGTGAGGCAAATTGGATTCAGAAGTACTGACCAGCCTGTAGCCACTCAAAGAACTGGCTCTTCTAATAACTGCCAACCAGGTATTTGCTTATTTATGATTTGAAAACCGCTCAGTCACAGAATATTTCAGATAGGCTTCATCAGTGGCCCCCAACCTTTTGGGCATCAGGGACTGGTTCCCTGGAGAGAGGTTTTTCTGTGGACCGGAGGGGCTTGGTTTCTCATGATGCCTCCATCTCACAGATGGGGCTTTGCTTGTTTGCACGACCTGGGTTCTGGCATGCCACGGACCAGTGCTGGTCCACGGACCAGGGGTTGGGATTGGGGATCCCTAGGTTACACAAAATGCAATTAAAATAAAAGCAAACAAAGTAACCTAAGAATGTAACTGCATTCCACGGATAGCTATTAAAATCCATACCATTCAAATTTCTAATGTGATTCAGGATTCGCCAACCACAATGCTTTGTGGTTCTGCTCTAGATAATTGTTTCATATCTTCATATAAAAATGAAAAAAGGCCAACTGTTCAAATAAACTATTACACAGATAGTCTTCAACTTATGATTGCAATTGGAACCAGATTTTCCAGTCATAAGTTGATATGATTGTGCGTCAAAGCATTCGTATGAAGAGACCTAATTTTATGCCATATTTTGCAGCAGTTGTTAACTGGACACCACACTCATAAGTGCAACCCTATCCTTCTGAATGGAGATCTGCTGGAAGCTGGCAAAAAAATAAATAAATCACAAATTGCAGTCATGTGACTGCAGGACTTTGCAAGCATTTAGAAAGATGAACTAGTTGCCAAGCACCCAAAAAAGCAATCAAAATGAGAGTGTGTCTGCAACAGACAGCCACTATTAACCAAGGAAAGATTCTGACTTTCCAGAGTCTTTATTCATGTGGAGAATCTCAATAGAAAAAGGTTCTCCACAGTAACTTTTATTTGCTAGCGACCAAGATCTGCTTCCTTTTCATATACTTTGTTTCTTCTGCTTATTCACTTATGTTTAATAGTATTTCCCCTATTATCATGTAAGTAAGAAATGCAAGATTTCCCTATTAATTTGAAGCTGGAAAAAATGAGACTACATACAGAGATACCTATTGAAGATATTACAATAAAAGAAACAAAATCCTATGCACTTAATTGCAAAGGAAGTTTGCAAATTTAGTGGATAGGACACAGCAAACTAAACAGACAATTCCTGAATATAATAATTATACAGTTCTGGGCAATTCATTCATTCATTCAAGAAAGAGATTTGGGATATAATTCCTAAACAGTAGTTATAAAAATAGTACACATACAATTAAAAAATACATGGGGTGAAATAAAGTACTGCAATAGCTTCACTTACTTCAGTCGGACTTGTAAATTATTTGCAAGTTCTTGTTTGGCAGTAGTACATTTTTGTTTAATATCTAAAAGTTTCCTGTGGTTAGTTAACATGATCATCAGTTGATTTGCATGGCTCAAGCACAAGTCAGGTAGTACAGAAGGATCTTTCAAGTTCTCTGCTCTCTTCTGATTAGCCAAAAATCCCTTAATAAAATAAATTGATGTAAGAATAGAAATATTTTCTTTTCTCTATGCCAAATCAAAATTATGTTAATTCATTCCCAATAACTTAAGAAGACTTTTTTTAAAAACCATAATCACCTATGGACAATTGATTGGCATCCATACTAATAACTAAAATGGTTTCAGAACACTAGTTTCAGTTTCAGTTTATTTAAATTTATATACCGCCCTACTCCCGAAGGACTCAGCCATAAATAAAACAAATATAATATAAAATTTAAAAACAAGTTAAAAGACATATTAAATAGATTTGGCCCACTAATTGAAACACCTGTTTTTAAGAACAGATCCGAATTAAAATTAAACAATTAAAAAGGGTTAGGCCAGCCCCACTTGATGGAATAAAAAGGTCTTGAGGGCACGGCGGAAAGTGCGCAAATCCGGGATCCTCCGTATCTCTGGGGGGAGCTTGGTCCAAAGGGCAGGTGCCCCCACAGAGAAAGCTCTCCCCCTGGGGGCCGCCAGTCGACACTGTTTGGCTGACGGCACCCAGAGAAGCCCCTCTCTGTGGGAGAGTACTGGTCGGTGAGAGGCTACCGGTGGAAGAAGGCGGTCTCATAGATAACCAGGTCCTGAGCCATGGAGCGCTCTAAAGGTGGTAACCAGTACCTTGAAGCGCACCAGGAAGGCCACCGGGAGCCAATGCAGCTCGCGCAGGAGAGGTGTTACGTGGGAGCACCATGTCACTCCCATAACCACCTGCGCGGCCGCATTCTGGACCAATTGGAGCCTCTGGATACTCCTCAAGGGGAGCCCCATGTAGAGAGCATTACAGTAGTCCAGGCAGCAAGTGACGAGGGCATTAGTGAGCCTTCATAAGGAGTCCCAATCCAGAAAGGGACGCAACTGGCGAATCAGGCGAACCTGATAGAAAGTCCCCCTGGCCACAGCCGTCAGATGTTCTTCTAAGGACAGCCGTGTATCCAGGAGGACCCTCTCCGTGGGGGCCAACGACTCACTCCCAATAGCCAGCGATGGCGCCAGCTGGCTATATCGGGACGCCAGAAACCACAGCCACTCGGTCTTGGATGGGTTGAGCCTGAGTCTGTTTCTCCCCATCCAGATCCGCACAGCCTCCAGGCACTGGGACATCACTTCAAGGGCATCATTGGGGTGGCCCAGGGTGGAGATGTACACTACAGTAGCCCTCCTCTAAGATCTTGCAAAATGATAGATAATAGTCTAGATCAGTTGCCCCAATCTTTTGGGTGCCAGGGACCCGTTCCATGGAGGCAGGGTTTTTCGGGACTGGGGTCATGGTTTCACATACTGCCTGGATCCTGGACATGCTGGATGGGGCTTTGCTGGATGGGACTTTGCTTGCTTGTACAGATTGGTTCCTGGAGGGCCACAGACCAATGCCAATCTGTGGCCTGGCATTGGAGACCCCTGCTCTAGATAATTGTTTCATACCTTCATATAAAAATATTCTAAAGGACACCAAATGACTTTATTATCAATAAAAACAGCAGGTAATTTAGGTTTAACAAGGTTGCATTATGTTAGAAACTAAGTGACAGAATCCTTATAATATATTGCCACCTAGTGACCATATTTTATAAGATGTTATATACACATGTAATTATGCAATAAGAAACTACCTGCATTTATTTTCATATTTTTGTTTTAATTAGATCCAATCTCACTTAAATACAGTCATTAACTGTATTTTGGTTAGTTTTCTCACCTTTATGGATAAATTACTAAATACTAAAAGACTTTATTTCTACTTCAGTAATTTATTCATAGATTACTAATTCTGCTACTGGTTTTAAATATTTAGAGTTTTTATTAATAGTTTTTTTTCATTAGAATTCTATTATTTGTATTTATGGTACTATCATGAACTACTTTCTTAACTCATATTGATTTTAGAAATATTTATACATTTTTATTGGAACTTTTTAACTTTTGAACAGTTTTGTACAATTGTATTCAGTCTTAATAACACAAAATATCAAACTATCTGATTACACCTGCAACCAACATTTCTATCTTCATTCTCATGTTGTTTTCAATTGGCATATTAGTAAATTAATTTAATTCCAGTTAAGCTCTGGTTTTAAAATGCATTTTATTAAGAATCAAATAAGTGCTCCAGTGGTTCTAGAGCAAGAGAAGGCACAAATATGCTGCTTGGGGAAGAACTTTTGAAAAGGACAACTACAAAAAGTATTGAATGAAAAGATGGACCCAGGAAAGCTACTCTTAAAAGCAAATAAATAAGGAAAACCTTTAAAACTTGGGGTGTTAAGCTTTTGGGGTCCCAGCCCCTGTATCAGATTGGAAGACGACTGCAAATCAATCTAACATAGGAAAAAGGAAGATTATATAAACTGGTATATGTTAGGATGATGCAAGTATTTGAAATGGATGTTTCTCTGAAAGGTTCAGCATAATTAGTTTGAATGCTTTTTCTGGTTATCCAAATTGTGTATACAGTATATGCACAGATAACTCCTCCAATAAGACAATTAGACAACCAAGTTAAATCTTCAAATTAGACATGCTGAGGCTAAATTCAGTGCCTTGAGTTATTTATAAAAATAATAAAGGCGTGTGTATGTGTGTGGGGATCTAAAAGAAAAAACATGCAAAACTTCAAGGACGGGAACTGCCCTGTGCATTATGCATAGCAACTCTTTTTAATTGTCTATTCAGCCATAATATTTATTTTATTATTAATATTCCTTTGGTGTTCTACTCGCCATGGCTCCAAGCATCCATCACAGAAAAAGCAGAGAATTAAAAACAAAAGAATAATAATAAACAATATACACCACAATGGTACTGAATAATAGGGGTAAATAAAAAAACAACACACCCCAAATGTTTCCATCTAGAATTAAGATTTTAATTCTTTACATTTAAGAAAAAGATAGTTCTTACATATGAGGCAAACTATTTGATAATACTATAGAATTAAACTATTTCCAACTATTGAATTGCAATTTTCTTATGCTTGACTATAATGGCTGTTTCTGTACAACATATCTCTAATTCAGAGAAATAATAGGAAATGTATTTGTGTACATCAGATGAGCATTATCTCAGTATAAGTGGACATTGATTTCAATCATGAGAGCAGTGCTAAATAACACAAAAAAAGTGGGATTGCATCAGAGGTACAGAACTTAAATCTCCTGATTTGAAAACTTCTGGTGATGCCTTCAAAGACTCCCAAAATCATTGGGAGTTGGGTAGCAAATATATGTATACTAAAACATCCACACCAAAATCAGTGCCTCAACTAAAGAATGAGGTAGTGAGTTTCATACTGTTGTAGGAAAATATCTGTATCTGTGATTTTAAAAAAAGTTTAATTTCAAATTTATGTTCTGTTAAGATAAAGGAAGCAGCTTAATCTAAACAAATCCAATTTATTGAACAATTTTCAGAACACACTATTATTATAAAAAAGGCTATCTTGCCTTATTCAAAACAACTACCACTTACCTGAGCAAGTTCTTTTTGTTCATTAACGAGCCTGCTGCAGCTAGCTATCATCTGGTCCAGCGCATAAAGCCTATCCTCCAGTCCCTTAATAGCCTTCATGTTCTGATTATCTAATTTGGCAATCGTCTGTCTACAGTCGGCCAAAAAAGGTTGAATAATTCTTGGATCAAGCTGAAAAACAAAAAGACAAATTTAATGACTAATCACTTCTTATGGAAAGGAAATTATGGGGAAATTATTATCATGTGTCTGCAATTAGATTCACAGTCTAAGACCGGTGGAAACTAAGTAATTCAAGTCCTGACCAAGGATCCAAGAATTTTTAAGGTAATGTTTAAGAATGTAGGCAGTTCCAAGCAGGGTGGTCTTTTGTAAAATTAGGGTATTAAGGTCCAAAAAAGTCAATATTTCCTGATATTGTCAAAGTCCTTTAGATAGTACTCTGAGGATTCTAAGTAAGATTGGTACAACAGATTTCTTTTTCCATAAGCGTTCAACTTTGATCCGCAAGTCCCACTATTTCATAATTTTCCAATTGTTTTTACTCAATCCTGGCCTCATCCAGAATAGCAATGTCAATGAACCAGACTTTCTTCTTTTCAATAACTATTATATCAGGCATGTTAGGTACAAGGTGCCTGTCTGAAAGTTCAATTTCCCTTAAGATCTCAACCTGCTCATTTTCCAAAATCTTCTCAATTTGATGTTCCAGTAGTTTTAACTACACTCAAATCCAAGCTTCTGGAAAAGTTTCCAATGAATTCTGACAACTTGGTCATGATGCTGGCTGTAGTCAGTTTGTGAAATTTTGCGGTAGCCATTGATCAAAATGGTAAATTGTTTCATCCTTTTTACTACAAAGGTGACATTTAGCTGTTGTAACATTTGAATTTTTGCCTTCATGAAATCAGTTGGCAAAGTTTGTTGTGAGTCAGGAGAGTTTTTGAACACTCCTGATCTTCACTAATTGTATGTGAGTTTTTATTAGCTTTTACTTTTATATTCCTTCAAATATTAATCATGTATTGGCTTTTTCTTCCAATTAACAAATTGGTTTTCAATTGTTTCTTTTCTATAGCCAATCTTCACCTTTATTATTTTCAAGAGTTTTTCCTGATCGACTGCCTTCATCAAAGGTTCTTGGCTTTTCTTAATGTAGTCATTTAGGCCATGTTTTCTTCCTCCAGTTTGTTTAATCTGTACAAATCCTCTATCCGTTTTAGCTCTTCGCATACAGCCAATCAGTACTACTTTTTGGTTTTCTTGTTTTCCAATTCAAATTATCAAATTCTATCTGGGGCCAGTCAACTATTCCTGCTGCATATCAAATAGTCGAGACTGCTCAGGTATTAATTGCTTTAATGATATGTACATGATTTAGCTTTGTTTTCAAAATTTTCAGAACTAGCACCTGAGCTCATTACAGGGAGATCAAACTTGAAAATATGGAGGAATTTCCTGACAGTGAGAATGATTGATCAATCGAACAGCTTGCCTCCTGGAATTGTGGGTGCTCCATCATTGGGAATTTACAAGACAACCATTTGTTCAGGATGGTATAAGCCCTTGGCAGAGGGTCAGACTAGAAGACCTCCAAGATCCCTTCCAGCCTTATGATTCTACAATATATTTAGTAGAAGTATTTTGACTTGATTTTGTAATAAATTGGAAGCTTCCAAATCCCCAAAATATTAGTAGCCTTCTTCGGGTACCACTGCTGTTATCATTGTTAAGCTGTATTCCATCATCTTCAACTCTTTTCCTGCCATTATGGCTATAATTGCACACTTGTTGATGCCAAATTGCTTTCCAATATCTTTATTACAGTCCCCAACATTTTTAACACCGTCAAGAAACATCGGCTTATACTTGGGAAGGACTTGATAGGTAAATAAAAATGCCAAATCCAGGCTAAACATCTGGCTGATTGTGGGACCAACCATAATAGACATCTGTATCCAAACACATGCACTGTAAGTAATGTGATGTAATCTGACACTTGCACATTTTAAACTAGATTTTCTTAATAAGAAACACATAACGGGTAAAATTGACCTTCATTTCTTAAACAGAAGATATTTTCTTTCTCTCCTCTTCCACTGGAGCATCATAAAACATTGAAAAATGGCTTCTACAAGGTAGCCAAAAGGGGGTGCCATATAGAGAAACCTATTATAAAAGTTGCAGGAGGGTAGAACTGGATTTAATGAGATTTATATTATGAAATTGTCTTAAAAGCGCAACTTTAGTAAACTATTTAAATCTTGCTGTATTCACAGAGATTAGTTCTTTTAAACCATATAATCCTTGTTTCTTTCAAAACAAACCTCTGTGTCTTATTCTGAATTTTTCTTCAAAGCAAATGTCTATGTCAAGCCCATATATTAACATGTTAATATTTAATATTATTAACCTACCTCATCTAATGAAACAGACTAAAATTTGAAGTTACCACTTATAGTACCATCCCTTAATCCATAAATTAATTCAGTCCAGTAGCTGTTTAAAATATTTAAAGGACAGCACAGATCAACTCAAAATCATTTGTATTTTTATAGTAGTCCTGGATATCTTTATGCAATTCAATTTACTACATTCTGCTTTCTGTCGAAACACTTATTTTTTAATAATAATTTTGCATGTTGTATTCATCTATCAAGAGATATTCTTGGGGCATTTACAGAGCAAAACATGTCTTAAGTATTCTATAGAATTTACAATAACTTATGGTAGTCAGGTATTCCTTCCAATGACTGGATAAACGGTATTCCCTGAAAACCATGTGCATTTGAAGGACAGAATGCACACACAAAAAAAAAACATGAATGCATCTTTAAAAAATAAAGGGCAACCTCCTCAATAGTGAGAGCTGTAAGCCAACTGGATGACTTTGGGCCAGTCACACTCTAAGGATGTTCACCATCTTGCCTCTCTATATACATATAGATATACTTTATTAATTTTTAGTGCCCTTTATTTAAAAGATAGTTTGAGAGGGGAGAGGGGATCTTCAGAACATCCATAAATGCTGGTTGCGCTAAAGACGGTAATTGATAAAAATTAGGAATTGTTTTGATCAGTTTCAACCAAGTTTAATTTCATACTGCCATACAGTTAGGAAAAACGTCTCAATGTTTTATCTCCCTACACCCTGGAGAGAAGAGAAGGGAAAACGGACGTTGACTTACCTCTGAACGTCCCTTTTGAGTACGCTGCGACTCCAATCCATGGATTGGGAACTCTTCTCCCGTTGCTGGGGAACTGAGTGCAAACTTTCTTGGCTGGCCACGCCCTCTCTGTGTCACTCCCGTCAGTCTTTCCTCACGAAGATACAGGAGCTCCAACGTCAACTAGAATCTCAACACACCCCAAGAAACAGAGGAGTAAATGCAGAACAGGAAGCCCAAACACGGGCGGGTATGGATTGGAGTCGCAGCGTACTCAAAAGGGACGTTCAGAGGTAAGTCAACGTCCGTTTTCAAGTACGCTGCTCCTCCAATCCATGGATTGGGATATACCCAAGCTACAGATCCTGGGCGGGAGGCTGACTGTTCCCTGAGCCCCGGGATTCGACCACTTGTTGTAAAACCCGACGGCCAAAGGATGCTTCTGCAGCCGCAAACGAATCAATTTTGTAGTGTCTTACAAATGTCGAAACAGACGTCCAAGAAGCTGCTCGACATATATCAAGAACTGAGGCCTGAGTTGCCCAGGCTGCTGAAGCCGCCGCACTGCGGGTAGAATGTGCATAAATACCCCCGGGAACGGTCTTGCCCGTGCTAGTATATGCAGTCGAGATGCAGGCCTTGATCCAGCGCCCCACAGTAGTTGGTGACACTTTCTTCCCCATAGTGGATGGGTGGAATGAAACGAGCAAGGCCTCAGTACGACGAAAGGACGCAGTTCTTCTGACATATCTGCGGAGGGCCCGTCGCACGTCTAGAGTATGCCAGTTCTTTTCCCTAGGGTTCCGGGGATCCGGGCAAAAATTCGGCAGAATGAGCTCCTGGGCCCGGTGAAACCAGGAGTTCACCTTTGGTGAGAAGGACGGGTCCAACCTCAACACCACTCTATCCGGGAAAAACTGGCAAAGATCGCTTCTAACTGACAAGGCGGTCAGTTCGGAAATCCTCCTCGCAGAAGTTATCGCGATTAGAAATGTCAGTTTGAAGGTTAAGAACTTCAGCGGGATAGAGGCCAGCGGCTCAAAGGGAGGCGATGTGAGTGCTTGGAGGACTAGGGGTAAGTCCCAAGTCGGGAAACGATGGACCACTGGTGGTGAAATATTAGAAGCACCATGCAAAAAAACTCCTGATACGAGGGTTCTGTGTCAAAGAGCGATGAGGTTCACACACTAGCACAGTTGCAAGTGCTGCCACTTGGCGTCTCAATGTGGCAGGCTTCAGCCCTTTATGTAGACCATCCACGAGGAAGTCTAACACGTCTGGAATGTCGGCGGAAGTCGGGTCCACATGATGTTTCGAGGACCAAATCGAGAAGGCCTTCCAAGAAGCTTGGTATATGCGAGACGTCGAAGGCCTCCTGGCGGCTTGGATAATGTCAATGGCCGAGTCAGAAAGTCGGTCCTTCTTCAGCAGTCGCCTCTCAAGTGCCAGACGGTCAATCGGAGCCACTGAGGCTCTGGATGGGCGATGACCCCCTGGCGGAGAGAGACGACCTGCTGAGGTATTGTCCATGGAGGTGATACTGAAAGGTTCACTAGATCCGCATACCACGGTCTGCGCGGCCAACAAGGCGCCACCAGTAAGATTTCCGCCTGTTCTGACAACACTTTTCGGATCACCTGAGAGATCAAGGGAAGCGGAGGAAACGCGTACAGAAGCCCGACTGGCCACTGGCACCTCAACGCGTTGCAACCCTCCGCCTCCTGGCATTGGTAGCGTGTGAAATACCTTGGTAACTGTGCGTTGGTGGGTGCGGCGAACAAATCTACGAGCGGCTTTCCAAAACGGCGAACTATGTCCTGAAATATGTCCGGATGGAGTTGCCACTCTGCCGGATCGATGCGTTCCCGGCTGAGCCAGTCCGCTTGTATGTTGGAAATTCCGGAGATATGATCTGCTCTTAGAGATGCCGTGTGCCTTTCTGCCCAGGATAAGAGCAATTCCGACTCTATCATGAGGTTCCGAGATCGAGTGCCTCCCTCTCGGTTTATGTGGGCCTTGGTGGTCATGTTGTCCGTCCGGATCAACACGTGACGGCCCTCTACAATGGGACGGAAATGTCTTAGAGCAAGGCGAACAGCTCTCAACTCCAGCCAATTGATGCTGTTCGCCTTCTCCGCCGGAGACCAACGACCCTGTACTACGTGTTCCAGAAGGTGAGCTCCCCAGCCCACCAAACTGGCATCTGATGTTATGACTAGTCGGTCGATCTCGAGGAAGACACATCCGTTGAGAAGTGCGGGGGAGGTCCACCACCTCAGTGAAGATCGAAGTTGAGGCGGAATCCGAACCGACGACCGAGAATTGCTGCGATTGGCTTTCTGAAACGGTAACAGGAACCACTGCAACGGTCTCGCGTGCCTGCGTGCCCAGGGAACGATTTTGATGCAGGACACCATTTTCCCTAATACCTGGGATAGACGAAGCAGTGAAACCTTCCGGCTGGATGCAATCTGAGAGACCGATGACTTTATGTCTTTGATGCGATCCGGCGACAGAAATACCTGGCCTTTGGTCGTATCTATCACCGCTCCCAGATGGAGGATCCGCGTCGTTGGAACTAGATGGCTTTTCTCGCGGTTTATTGTGAAGCCGTGATGTTGAAAGACCCTGAGTACTGTCTCTATGTCTCTCGACGCTTGATGCGGAGAAGATGACAGGACAAGGATGTCGTCTAGGTAACATAGAAGACGAATTGGTATAGATCTCAGGGACGCGGCTACCACGGAGACCAGTTTCGTAAAGGTTCTGGGGGCGGAAGAGAGACCAAAGGGCATCGCACAGTATTGATAATGGAGAGAGTCGTATTCGAATCGCAGGAACCGGCGATGCACCTGATGGATCGGAACGTGTAAATAGGCTTCCCGTAAATCCACCGACTGTAGCAGATCGTTCGGCCGGACACATGCCAGAATCGACGACAGGGACTGCATCTTGAACCTCCGATACAGGATGTACTTGTTCAAGTGCTTTAGATTTAAAACACCTCTGTATCCTCCCGAAGACTTGGGGACGAGGAACAAGATGGAATAGAACCCTTTCATCTTCTGGGAGTCGGGTACCGGTTCTATGGCTTTGATGGATAATAAATGAGCAATCTCCGCCTCCATCAGATGTCGTTGATGCAAGACCGGAGACACCGGGCAGCGACAAAAACGGCTGGGCGGGGTCCCGACGAATTCGAGACAAAGACCGTGATGAATGGTGCGCCGGATCCATTCCTCGGTTGTTGAACTTTGCCACTGATGAAGAAAGAGCTGGAGACGACCACCAATGGCAATTAGTTGTTGTGAGTCATTTGCCACGCTTAGGAGGGCGGGAACCGCCACCCCTGAAGGGACGCTTGGAGAATGATTGTGAGCGTTGTCGGTCTCGAAATGGCTGACGCTCCTGGAAGCGGTCACCACTGTGACTAAATGATCGTTGAGCATAGGAACCACTGGATCCCGAATAGGACCGAAATGACTGTCGATTAACGTATGGTGAATACCTGCGTTCTGGTCTGCGAAAGGAAGAAGGGAGAAATTTACGTTTCTCTTTGTCCTCCACCAAAAGAGGGTCTAAGGCGGCGCCAAATAAGGCCGGAGCTTTAAAGGATGACGATGCCAGCTTCCACTTCGACTTCGAATCGGCTTTCCAATTGCGAAGCCAAAACATACGCCTATTGGAAACTGTAGAAGCGAGAGAGCGGGCTGCGAATTTTGCGGCATTTAAGGAGGCATCCGCTGAATATTCCGTAGCAGCGACTATCTTGTTAATATCCTGATGTATGCGCCTCTCAGCAGTGGGAAGACGCTCCTGTAGCTGTTTGAGCCAAATTAACGTTGCTCTGTTAAAAAAGGATGTCGCTGTTGCAGCTTTTATCGCCCAAGCGGCCGCCTGATGTGCTTTGCGAAACCCCATTTCAGTTTTTCTTTCGTCGGCTTTCAAGCCGTCCATAGCATCCGCTGGCACAGCCGATGACGAAGAAAGGTTGGCCACGGGCGCGTCTACTGTTGGTAATGCTAAGATATCGTCCAACTCTGCCGCCGCGCAATAAAGCCGTTTGTCCAGGTTACTGGGCGCCGTTAGGGAACCCGGCTGACCGAAGGCACTCTGGACAACATCTGCAAAAAGTGGTGGGCAAGGGATAGCATCTTTTTCCTGCTTAGCCACCTGAAATAAGGCATCGTGTGTGGATGAAGACTTGGTAGCTGGACCAGGAAGAGGAGCAGTCAACAGTCCAAATTGGGTGGTCACTTTAGCTTTGTACAAAAGCGATTTGAAAACAGAAGGACGAAAAAGTCCAGTAAACGATGGTTTCTCTGGCGGTAGACCTTCATCCTCGGAGAATTCCATGTCCTCCGGACACTCCTCCTCCTGGTCAGACGCCTCCGAAGAGACACAGTCGACTTGGGAACGTCCCGGTGCCTTGGTGCGAGGGGGGATTTGGGCCGGTGGCTTCGATGCATTGGGAGCTGTTTGAAGAACTCCCATGCCTTGTTGCAATCCAGTCGCCAAGATCTTGGCCAATGCGTTAGACAACATTAACTGTAAGTCTATCTGGCCAGTACGATCTTCAGGTCTCAGCCCAGCAGCTGTCGGGGTAAAGGTAGCCGATGGACCTGGTCTAGAACAATCCGATTGAACCGTCTGCTCCAACAAGGACACGTTAGGTAACGACATAGAAACCCCCCGCACTGTTTCCAAATTAGAAGGAGGAGGAGGGTGATTATCAGTGGCCCCTGTAGCCTCTGAACAAATTGAAGAGGCACTAGAATGGTCTTGATAAGCTTCAGACCTTGTTGAAGAAGTGGGACATACGGACTGATCCCTAGCTTTCTTTGCTCTGTCGAACTGCTTTTCAAGCGCCTTATGACGCTGTAGTTCAGATCTGTGTCGACTGTCCAGTTTCGCGGCCTGAGATGATTTTGATGAGGCCAGATGTTTAGTTTTAGAACGTTTTTTCCCCCCTTTTTGTTGAGTCATCTCAGAAGGTGGAGTCACATCCTGCTCCCCATCGGATGATAAATCTAAGTCCGCCATAATAAAAGGCAGCTGCAGGAATCGAACCTCGCAGCCGAGCCAGTCAGACACAAGAAACGGTTGTAAAAGGAAGTTTTGGGCCAGTAAGTAACAATCTCCCTTAATGAGAAATTGTCCTCAAAGCCCTGCGTTCAGGCAATTTCCAGGCCTTAACAGTCTGGCCGTAAAGATAATAGCCGACTGTCCCCCAAATCGCCGTTACTCACACACGTGGAATGGCTCTAAAATGGCGTCCGTGCGAGATCGGATTCCAAAATGGCGGCCGCAGTGAAAAAGGTCGAAATTAGTCCTTCTGCATGAGCCGGCTGCAGGGCGCCAACTCCTACAGCTGCTAGAGGCTTCGGTCCCGAAGATTTGTCTCCAAGGGAGCCCCGGAATTCACTTTGAGCCGGCGGCGATGAAACGGCCCGGTTGCGAAGGTTGGCGGCGATCCAAAATGGCGGCCGGCAGCTTCGATCGTGGACGACTAACCGTTTGGGGAAGCCTGGACCTCAGAGCCTGTCAAAGGCATAGACAGACGCTCCGGAGCCGCCCAGAAATGTCGGAGCTGAGGCGCTCGTGGTTATCCCAGCTCACCAGGAGACCAACGAAGCGCCGGCGGCTAAGGGTGTTCACGGATCCGCCCAGCCGGGTCGGAATCCGGATAGCTGCCTCGGAGAATGTCAAAGGGGAAGGAGCGAAACGCCCTGGAGCCCCAGGAACGTTATCGCTCCCCCCAGCAGCCTCACCAATCCCACGCTGCAGCTCCCGTCACACAGAGAGGTACAAAAATAATAAACTAAAATAAAAACAAAATCCAACCTAGCCAAGAGTCTTTCAGGAATCTAACCAGAGCTAAATACAATCCAAGTTCCCTCAGTCACTGAGTGAGAAAGACTGACGGGAGTGACACAGAGAGGGCGTGGCCAGCCAAGAAAGTTTGCACTCAGTTCCCCAGCAACGGGAGAAGAGTTCCCAATCCATGGATTGGAGGAGCAGCGTACTTGAAAATTAAATTTTGCTTAACATTAATTTATATCCTATCATATTACAAGTTAAGCAAACAACTGGACATTCAGATAAATTTTATATAAATTGCTAGAATCAATACTAGAACAATAATTCATCAAATCAATAAAAATTAACAAAAATCACATTTGGGAAAATATGATTTTTTTAAGGTTCTGGAGAACTTATAGTCATGGAATCTAAAAAAATAGTTACTACTACTAGATCTAAAATTAATTACAATTATATACTGGTTAGCATTCCTATATGACATACAAAGGGGTTTAGGGCAAAATCTGGAATAAATATTTGAAACAGAAGTACATGGGAAGACATAATTGTCAAATAATGAACCAGATTACCAATATACCTGTAGACATCAATGTCAGATGCCACACAATTGTAGAACATATATTACTAAGATCAACTTGCATCTATGTGATAGAATATAAATTTTCAGAAACAGATTAAATGCAGCTGTCTGTCACAAATTTGTTAACTGTACCAACTATTATGCTGAATAGAGCTATGAGTTTTAAAACTAATATGTTCGAATTTCACCAGTCTGAGAAAGATATATCCACTGCTGTTTCCCAAGGATTCAAAGATTAAACCTACAAATTTTGCATTTTCTTTGCTTGGAAACCCATATTTTTGGTGCTGTGTACTTATTATATCAATTGATAGTGGATTGAAGCTTGAATGGGAAATGAGATTAAGTCAATTACTACATGAATAATCTAAATCTAGGGAACTCAGCTTCATTTTTCATATTATTGATAAGAAATTATAGACTAATATGCAATTAATCAGAGAGCCAGGCCGTTTTCTAGTTCATAGAAGTTATTCACTTGAAATTTTTTTGTCAATCATCTTTTTTTAACCAGCATGGAAATTCAAAATATCAGCCTTTTAGCAGGCTACTAAGAAAAAAAATCTTTTATTATCAACTTTGGAAATGAAGGAACTCAACTAAAAGGCAAACAAAATAAAATAACTTGGTGGAAGAGTGGTGAGTCTGACAGCACCATTGATAAGCCTTCAGAAAACTTTTTTTCATCTATGGCTATAAAGTGAGCAATATAATACAGATAGTCTTCTAGACTATCATAGACTTATGATTACAATTGAGTCTAAAATTTTCATTGCTAGCAAGTTTTTTTTTTTTTAGTTTTGCCCCATTTTACCTTTCTTGCCAGAGTTAAGTGAATCATAAATACATGCCATTTGCCAAGCATCTGAATTTTGATGATGTGACCACAGAGATGCTGCAATGGTCCCAAGTGTGAAAAAGAGTCATAAGTTACTTTTTTCAGTGCCGTTGTAACTTGGAACTGTCACTAAATGAATGGTCGTAACTTGAGGACTACCCATATAAAGACACTCTCATCCTTACTGTGAACGTTTGACACTGCTTTAGTTGTTAAGGTAATGGTATGAATTAAATTTTTCTGGAAAAATATGCAAAGCAGCATATCATATAAATATGAAAAAACCTTCAAAATAATTCTATTGGGAGAAAAAGAGATCATGGACAAAAAACATCTTCCTCTTCCACCGGTAAGAATCTATGCTGAATTGCAATTACCCTCTTCAAACCAACATCAAAAGGCCACTTTAGATCTAACATCCTGTATGTTACTTACAAGAACAGTTATACAAGACAGAAAATAATAATTCAAAGGGTTATAAAACAGAACACAATGACATTTTAAAAAACATTAACTTACTCTGCTCATGGAATCAAAACATTTCCTGACCAAGGACTCAACATCATTAGGTCTATCTTGAACATTTATCCAGTCTAAAAGTGAAACATTAAAAGAAGGCAGATCATTCTCGTTAAGCTCCATTGAAACATCTCTGTCTTGGACTGCATATTGACTAGCTTCCCTATTTTCATTCACTTTTTCAAAATCTGGATCATCTGAGGTTGGATGTTCCACCGACTTGCAAAATGATGCTATCAATAATTGTTTGTTCATTTTAAGTGTATCAGGAGAAAGCATAACTTCAGCCGACTTCTCATTTTCAGTGTCTTCGCTTTCTGTTCCTCCATGATCAGTGGAAGAATCCATTCGTTCCAAACACTCCCTGTAACTATGTCTAGTTAGGCACTCCAGCAATGGGATCTTGGCCATAATCGAAACAGCAGCCCCTAAACTTGGGAAAATAAATAAACAAATAATGTTAAGTATAAATAAACAAAGATGAGCTTTTCAGTGATTTCACTACGTTACCTTAATTCTTCTAATTTTATCTAAATGCTTTATCAGACAATGAAATATTAAATGTGTTTTGATTTAATAATCTCTTCGCTACAACTAAAAAATTTAATGTACCAGTGTACTTTAAAAGAGTTTATCAAATAATCTGATATTTTTATCCAAATTTAAAGTAGGAAATCACATAGGTAAAAATTAATATTTTGCACTATCAATGTTATGTATTTTATCTGAATCTGCCATTAAGTCAGTGTTGACTTCTGACTGGACAAGTCCCCACAATTTTGTTGGCAAGATTTTGGAAAATGTTTGTTGCTGCCTAAGAGAAAATAACTGAGAGAAAATGACTGACTCAAAATCATCCAGCTGGATTTGTGTCTAAAGCCGGACTAGAACTCATACAGGTAGTCCATTCGTTTAGTGACCATTCGAAATTACAATGGCACTGAAAAAGTGACTCATGACAGTTTTTCAACTTATGACTTCAGCATCCCCATGGTCATGTGATCAAAATTCTGATGCTTAGCAATTGGTTCATATTTATGACAGTTGCAATGTCCCAGGGTCATGTAATCCCCTTCTGTCAAACAAATCAATGGGGAAGCCAGATTCACTTAACAACTGTGCTACTAATTTAACAACTGCAGTGTTTCACTTAACAACTGTGGCAAGAAAAGTCATAAAATAGGGCAAAACTGATGATGCAATCACTGCACCAAAATGGCTTTCAATGTTACATATATAGCAACATTAATTATACAGTAATACAGTTTTCTTCCAAATTTTGAATGGAAAGTCTGAATATAAATTGTGTCTGAAGATTAGCTTTCAAAACATTCAATCATGTAGTCTGCAAATATCCATCATCAACATCATCATATTAAATAATGAAGCCTTAAAACCTATTGTACTTTATGGAACCTTTCCTTATTAAAAAAGGCTATCATAATTTGTATTATGCTTTAATGCTATGCAACTGATCACATAAATGCTTTCTAAGTTAAGTATTAGTACACAAATAGTAAGCCAGCAAATGAAATCCACTGCAAACATATTTGCAGTCATCTATTTTTTGGGTAATACACCAATGACTACGTTCCATTGAATTCAGAGGAATCTGGTCTTTTACGATGCAAACGAATATATAATCACATTTTCAGAATTCCTGAGTAACAGAACTACAATCACTCACTGCTTTCCTCTCAATTGGTATTAAATCCCAAGCACAAGAATTAATCTACTGAATAAAGTCAAAACAAATGTACAAACCCATAAAAACTTAGTTTTCAATAGCAATAGCTTCTTACTGAAGAGTCTAAATGCAAACTTACTGTGTAAGTTTCAGTTTAATATCATCTATGGATTGCAGGTAACTTGAATATGCATTTTCAAATTTGAAAAGCAATTTTTGATAAGAATATGTGCAATCTTCCAAATTTGCCATTATAGCAGCCCAGCCTTGGTGCTGAAGATGTTCATCATGAACGAGGCCTTCACAGAAGGAGCAAAGCTTTTTGGCTATTTCATACATTTCCTGTATAAAAAAATATGTTAAATATCAATAGCCTATATTTTCTAGTTAAAACATGTAAACATAACATATTTTTTTTCAAGAAAGAAATATGGAACATAAAAAGAATGTAACTCAAGAAAAAACTCAAGTCTTGTATGACAAGAAATGCCCTTGAAAGCATTTGTGAATAATAGTTTTAAACCTTCAGGATAGATAAACCACCTAATATTTTTCAGTAAACCTTCTCAGAAGAAATGTCTATTTCTTCTAGCAATACACTAGCAATACAGTTCTCATTTTTCTGCAGTATCCTTTGTCTTTTTTGTAGATAAAAAGACAAAGGATCCCCCATATGAGCAGTTTCAATCTCAGCTAATTTTCAGGATAGATAACTATTTTAATTTCTTTGTCTTTCTCATCCATTTTGTCTTTCCATTACAGGTAATCCTAAAGTTACAATCATTCTTTCAGCAACTGTTCAAAGATACAAGGGCACTGAATGCATCCTCGTTGCAGTGTCCCTGTGGCAACAGGATCACCAATTCTGATATTCCTTGCCAGCTTCCCTTAAGCAAAGTCACTCGGAAAGCTGGCAGGAAGTTAGAACTCACAGTCACATGAGGTCCACACTTAACAACCTGTGTGGTGCTTGCTTAACAGTGGCAACCAGGACTGCCAAAATTGCAATTGTTGAGCAGCACAGAACCATAACATTGTTCTTTACAACCCCATTGCTTAGTGATAGCAATTCCGATCCCAATTGCCATCATTAGCTGAAAACTACTCATACCTACCCTTTAGCCCGGGTTTGTTTAGGGGTATTTCTGATGTTGAAGCGGATCAAATTAATTCAATAAATGTATTTATATTACATGCAATCCCTGACTTATAATGGCAATTTGAGTCAGAATTCCATTGCTAAGTGCTGTGGTTATAAAACACACCTGCATTGGTTAGCGATAGCAATCCTGGGAAATCCAATTGCCATAGTTAACTGAATCACAAGCTCAGTAGGCAAGCAACTTCCTGCAGCTTCCCATATCAAAGTCAGTGGGGAAGCCAGCAGGAAATTGCAGGTCCTAGGCCAGCAGCTGGTAAGTGGCTGCTGCTGGCTGGGAGAGAGCACAAGGAGGTGCACAAGAATGAATAAGAATATGTTTGGGGGGAGGTAAGTGGCTGACACAGTGCAAATACAGAGAGGCTGGGGTACGGTGTTTGGGTGGGAGAAACTTATTCCAGCCACTTGCAATCTTCCCTGTCAATATCAGCCTTACCAGTGGGAAAACACAATCAGATAAGTTCATTCTGTTTTATTGTAAATCTACAATAACAGAAGCTTGCAAATCTGAAAGCACATACCTCCCATTGTCTTCTTTACAGTCGGAGAAGCTAGAGAAGGCCCCTTCTGAGTCTGTATGCATTCTCTTAGCTGACAGTTCCCTAAGCAGCATTTCTTTGCCTCATCTCTCAAAGTCTTTCTCACATACCATTACAATTGGTTTCTCCACTGATTTCCTTGGGAAACCAGCAGGGATCATAGGATTGTGGAGCACTGCAACCAGTCATAGGTGTGAACTAGAAGCCAAGGGCTCATGTCGCGATCATGTGATCATGGGGGTATTGGGACAGCTGGAACTCCTAGGACTGATTGCAACCACCATTTGTTCAGCATATCAAAATTTTGAAAAATCACTGAACAAATGCTTGTAGGTCAAGAACTACCTGTAATAGAACACAAATCAGTGATAAGGAAAAATAGCCTGTTCCTAATATATAATTTGGGAAAAGGGATGATTTAACAGCATTCCCAAGTGTCTTTCACAGCTTTAGTTCCAAAGAGAAATATTCAAGAATATTGTTAAAATCACCTCCTTTCCCAAATTATATATTAGGAAAAGGCTGCTTTTCTTTATCACTGATTTGTGTTTCTATTAAAATTATCCCTGGAATAAACAGAAACATGCTGTTAAGAAGCAAATAAACAAAAGCCCTGTATCTTTAACGGGAATTTTATCCCTTAGCATAAATTTAGATTTTTGGTAAAACCTACTTGTCCTTTCATAAGCACCAGCGCTATAATAATTTATATATGTGAAACCAACATTGTTTCAAAATAATAATGTGACTATCCATGTTTATTTTGCTGCTACCCCCGACAATTTTTTTCTACTAAATATGAAAATTCATTACATAATTTCAGTTATTCATAGGAGAAATGATGAATCTGTAAGGTCAGCAAAAAAATAAAACCCATATAGAAAACTGTCTCAGAAGCTTTCTTTCTTTCACTAACATTGAATATTATGACAACAAGGATAACAAGTTCATTTTTGAATTATTGCCATGTTCTTATCCTAGATTATTAAAAGGGAGAAACAAAATAAAGTGGATATTTAGGAAACCGTATTGAATCACCGCTTTACTGGTTATTGTTTCCCAGTTATCACAGGCAAGGTACTCTCCTATTATCTACTATTTGACATGTCTCACTTGAAATGCCAAAAATTGAAAAATACTTACTCTATCATTTCCATTATCAGCTGCTACTTAAATTTCTATTTTTAGGTATTGTGCTGGGGAGCTCTTCCTGAAAGAATTGAATTCCTTAGTGCCAAAAGTTTCTTTATCTACTTGATGAAGAGAAGATGTATGGAATCTAGGTATCTTAATGCACAGCCAAGTTTCTTTATTCTGCAAACACAATTAAGGTGTTCACACAACTGAAGAACCTGCCTCTCCCATAGCAAAGAGTACATTTGCTTCTATGCTGCTCTTTACCCTAGTCTCCCTCTTTAAAATGAGTAATCTGTGCAAATTTACGAGTGGGTTTCCATTCAAAGAAAAGAAGAACATTTTTTAAAAACCTTAAGAAAAAAATGGATTTAGTAAGGGCCTTACAAAATAGATATTACAGTAGCTATACTTAAATATTCCAAATATATTCACTGGGCTTGTGCACTTCTGAACCATCAATGTCTTTTCTACATCAAACCAAGCATGCTTCATGTGTGGACTTCAACTCCTAGAATACTGAACAATGTCCATGCTTGCTCTAGAATTCTGATAGATGAATTTCAACATATTTGGAAGATATCCAATTATCATAGCCTTTGCCTTTTCCCACAAAGTTCATTCTGATCTTTAATACTTTAGTCTGTAATTATTTCTGAAACAAAATTAATCTGAAAATTATTAACACAGGGGATTCAAAATTTATAATCCAGATGTTTTTGTTCTTTCATCTTTATGTTAATATGTTTTGTATATTGATGTATACTTTAATTCAGTTAAAGTATACATAAAGATACAAAACATATTAACATAAAGATGAAAGAATAAAAATATCTGAATTTACAAATGATTTTATAATATTTTAGATTAGCTTTGTTTTATTGAATATTTCTATCACAAAACTGCATAAAAGTTGTTCAAGGTTTTAAGTGGCCAGGGGGGCTTTTTATCAGGTCCGCCTGATTCGCCAGTTGCGTCCCTTTCTGGATCGGGATTCCTTACGCACAGTCACTCAGGCACTCGTCACTTCCCGCCTGGACTACTGTAATGCTCTCTACATGGGGCTCCCCTTGAGGAGTACCCGGAGGCTCCAACTGGTGCAGAATGCGGCCGCGCGGGGGATTATGGGAGCAAGGGGTCGCTCCCATGTGACACCTCTCCTGCGTGAGCTGCATTGGCTTCCAGTGGTCTTCCGGGTGCGCTTCAAGGTGTTGGTTACCACCTTTAAAGCGCTCCATGGCATAGGACCTGGGTACTTGCGGGACCGCCTTCTGCCGCCGATAGCCTCCCACCGTCCAGTACGCTCCCACAGAGAGGGACTCCTCAGGGTGCCGTCGGCCAGGCAATGTCGGCTGGCGACCCCCAGGGGGAGGGCCTTCTCTGTGGCAGCCCCCGCCCTCTGGAACGATTTGCCCCCGGAGATAAGAAGGATATCGGATCTTCGGGTCTTTCGCCGAGCCCTGAAAACTCTTCTTTTCCAGCAAGCAGGGCTGGCGTGAACCCCGCCCCCCTTTTTTTAGTTTTTAAGTTTTTAATGGTTATTAATTGTTTAGTCTTAATTTGTTAATGGGTTTTAATTCGCACTGTTCTAATTCGGGCCAAAGTATATAATTCTTTTAATTAATTTTAAATTTTGTATTGTTATGTATTTTAGTTTTGGCTGTGCACCGCCCTGAGTCCACTAGGAGAAGGGCGGTATATAAAGTGAATAAATAAATAAATAAATAAATAAGTCGCTTACCACAGCAAGTATGTTAGTGAATTCAATATACAAAACATATTAACATAAAGATGAAAGAACAAAAATATCTGGATTACAAATGATTTTACAATATTTTAGGTCAGCTGTGTTTTATTGAATATTTTTGTCACAAAATTGCATAAAAGTAGTTAAAGATTTTAAGATTTTAAGTTGCTTACCACAGCAAGCTGTGTTCGTGAAGCTACTGTGTGAAAAACTGCAGGCATCATAAGGGATTCTTCAACTTTTATTTCCATCTCATTTTCTGCTAAAAATGTTGTTTTAGGTATAGCTGGAGGACGTTCACACAAGATCATTTCTTTATTGAAGAGGAAAATTGGGTTTGTATCCTGTATTAAAATAAAATCAGTTATTTCAACTTTCTTTTCATTATTGAATAATTTAAATATTTTTTAAAATTATCTGAATATTTACCGTTCCAGCACTGTAACTACAGACTTTTCTGTCAGCTGCCATACATTCACCTCCATTGACAACCAGTACCTGATATTGAATGGCTATTCTGTATTTGTTTTGGATTGCTTGTTTAAGATCAGCCACACTAATAAAACAATAGAAAAGACAGTGTGTGCATCAAATGGTTTTGTAAAACAAGGATTTTTAGCCCTTATTTAGTTTGAAGAAAAATGTCAATTTTAACTTTGCCAACCTTTATTTTGTTAGCAGCAATAATTACACTTTCGGGATCATGCAAGAGTTTATCCAAAATCTATAACAATAGACATATTATATTCTATATTACCACTATTATAATAAAAATACAGTTCTTTTTTTTTTTACAAAAAAAATTAACCAAAGAGGAAGATATTTTCAAGGAAAATCAAGAGAGATTTTCTAGCAAAAATTCAAATATGTTTCCATGTAACTACATTAGTGAAAGGCTTATTCCAAACACCACAGAGAAGTTACAGATGTATTTTGATAATGGTTCTGCTTCAATTCTCAATTTCAAAGTTTGCCATACTTAAAGACAGAAGGTTAATCCAGAAGGTTACATTTAGAAGATTTTTTTTTTAAAAAAATGCCTTACTTCTGTACTGCAAGTTCTGTATCAAAGGTAAGGGTAGTTCCTGTGTTGACCAGAAATACATATAACTTCATGTTGACTTCTTTAGGTTTCTGAAGCTTATACCTTTGACTTTGCTATTATTATTTTGAAACTGCAAAAAATAAAAACAAAAACCCAACTCCATAACAGTATTAGTCATAAATACTGAAATTATCTAAATCATTTAGCTCTGTTCAGATGTTATTCATGCAAAATTACCAGTACATGACAAATATAAAAGACACAGAACCAACACATATCAGTCTTGATATCCCTACATGGAGCAGGTAGTCTTCAGTTTCCATTCATGAAGTGTTTTATTTCTGTTCAAATAAATAAAAACAGAAACCTCCTGCAGGTGCTATAGACTGCATTCCCTTTTGCCTTTTCTCTTTCAACCCTCCAAGTGACAGGCTGCATACAGCTGAGGGATAGTGCCTAGTCCGAAGTCACCCAGTGTGTTTTTATACCTAAAAGTGGACTTGAACTAGGGTCTTCCCAAATCTAATTCAACCACAATTCAGCCTGGAATTTAGGTTGTAAGTTATTTCAGTCATTAAGTGGGTTACCATGTAACCTGACTCAAGTTTACCACCGCATCCTAACTTTCTCATGTCTGGACATTAGTTTAGTTAGTTTATTTGATTTATATACCGCCCTACTCCCGAAGGACTCAGGGCGATGAACAGCCACAAGATAAAAACACATAAATACAAAATTTAAAAACAGAATAAAACCTAATTAAACAATTTGGCCGAAGACAGATTTAAACACCCCAATAAATTAAAAACGAATTAAAATTTGTGTTTTAAAAAGGGAAAAATTAGGCCAGGCCAGCCTGATGGAATAAAAAGGTCTTGAGAGCGCGGCGGAAGGTGCGTAGATCCGGGATCCTCTGTATCTCCGGGGGAAGCTCATTCCAGATAGTAGGTGCCCCCACAGAGAAGGGTCTCCCCCTGGGGGCCGCCAGTCAACATTGTTTGGCCGACGGCACCCGGAGGAGCCCCTCTCTATGAGAGCGTACCGGCCAGTGGGAGGCTACTGGTGGCAGCAGGCAGTCCCGTAGATAACCATACAGGCGATTAAAAAAGATAGAAAGAACTGCCTACTGAAGCGGGGGGCGGGGGGCAGGCATCTCCTTTCCATGCACAGAAGGGAACTGTAGCACTTGGCTGGAAAAAGGAAGCTTCAATCTTTGTGATCTAAGCCTTCTTTTCTCTGGCCCAATGCTGCAATTTCCCTCCTGCCTACTGGAGATACTCTGTCCCAAGCAGGGGGAAATCAATGCATTAGGCAGTGCTTTTGCTCTCAAAGAGGCTGGGTGAAGAAATCTCTTTGTGAGGGACATTCTTCACCCAGCCTCTTTGAGAGCAAAAGCACTACCTACCAGAGAGACTCTGCTCCTGTGTGGGTAGAAATCAGTCCAACAAGCAGTGCTTTAGCTTTCAAGGCTGGCTTTAAAAAGTCCATCCCAAAATCCAAGTAGAAATCCAAGGTTGGATTTCAGGATGGATCTTTTTCAGCTAGCCCCCATGTGGCAGTGACTTGCGGCCTTCCCTGTTGACTTATTGGGGAAGCTGGCAGAAAGTATTGCAAATGGCAATCATATGATCGCAGGGGGTTTGGCAACCTGTCTTTAGTACAGAGGGGTTGACAAGCACTCAGATTGCAATTACATGACTAAAGGGATGCTGCAACAGCCATAAATTTGGCAACTGCTCGTACATCCCTTCGTTCAGCACCATTGTAATTTCAAATCTTAAATTAAGATAAAAAGAGAATTATACCTAATGCCATTTATTTCTCAGAATATAGAAAAAAATGGAACTACTACTGAATATAATGTTAGAATCTCATTATCTCCATTTGGAGATTTTTGTTGCCCATAGTTTACACTCGGGTATAGGACATAAGAATGTTCTATATAGTTTTCTGCCTTGTAGTTTATTGTATAGTCAATAATAGTCTAAATGGGCTCACTGGCCAGAGGCAATGTAACTCAATGTAACTTCCGCCAGGCTGGGCTATCAATGTAAAGATTTTAATTGGTTTTAAATGGGATTTTAAATTTGGGGTTTTATAAATTGGGCCTATTATTTAATAATTTTAATTATTTTTAAATTTTGTCTGTCTTTGTGTTTTAATTAGGCTGTACACCGCCCTGAGTCCTTCGGATATAGAAATAAAATAAATAAATAAATAAATAAATAAATAAATAAATAAATAAATAAATAAATAATAAATCAATGGACAGCAAACCTTTTATCCCAGATCAATTACTGAAACAAAAATAGAGCTTAGCCTAGAACTTTGTTATTCATGGTTTGATCACCCAAGTGCCCTAATTTAAATATACTTTATTAAAGAATGTGATTAAGGATCAATCAACAGTGCTGAGCAGGAATTTTAATTGCATTTAGATCATGGTAGTTTTCCCTACAATAACACTAGTAGTTTGCCATTCAAATGAATCACTGATAATTATATTTTTGTATTAAAGCTATACGGAAGTAACCCTTTCAGGGAGCAAACTGTTCACTTCACAGACTCATTCTAAGTGGTCATATACATCCTTCAAATCACATTGTAGCAGTTTAAGCACTTATCATCAATATTCACTATTTCGTCGTCCTCCTCCATCAAAAGGGATATTGTTATCTCTCACTGACTGAGCTTCCCTATAATTAGATCTTCATCTGATGCTATGCTAGTGTATCAAATAAAAGTTGCCTTTATTTCTAAACATTTTTGTCTGTGTGCATTCTTGTTCCCCAATAATCACTCCATCATTCAGGCAAAATGTAATGTTTTCTACTTACAGTAATTTGCAAACTGTAAGAGGATGCTGGTATAAGTTGACCAGAAACACTGCTAAAATTTAACTGCCAGGGTAAGTCATTATCATAAAATTATATTAAAAGGATAAAAAATTCCACAAAATTAAACCTTAACATAGTAGTGGGAGATATTATGAGACTTTATGAATCTTAGATTGAAAGCAAGACAGAATATTTACCTTCAGGAACTGCATGGAGGTATCCCTGCCTTTATAAATAGCTGGATTGCTAAACAAAGTATTTTCCTCATTAGACTTTGGCAAATGTTTCTTATCAAATATGGAGCATGAAATACCTAACAGTGAAAAATAGAAATTGTGAATATATATGCAAGAGGAAACTAGTTAATAATTATATTTCTGTCAATGACAACCCTATATATCTTTATTTACATTAAACTGTGACATATAAAATGGAACAATACAAATATTCATTTAGTGAAAATTGGGTTGGGCAACTCTACTACTCAGCAAAGTGGTCACTAAATAGGAAATCATGTGACTACAACTGTAATTTTCCCCTCCTCAGCACTGGGATAGCAGCTATCTTGAAACTAGCTGTTTCAAGCTAGCTGGGATAGCTAGCTTGAAACTGATGAGATAATCAATCAAAACTTGGGCTTTTTTGCCCCCAAACCATTTCCTTGTCCTTTGGAATGCTCATCTGACACTGGGATAAACAACAAAAAGGGAATTAATACTTGCATTTACATTCACTGGAGAGGAAGGTATTGCAAGAGAATAAGTAGGCCCACAATGGAGAATATACATTGAAAGCAATGTGCTCCTGCCAGCAGCCACAAGTGCTCTACTCAAATACCCATTCTGTACCTGCTTCTTCTCTTGTAATCCCATCCTCTGCAATCTTTCCACTCTGAGTGAGGTGCGGAATGAATCAGGAATAGGAGAGATTGCCGACAGAAAGACAAAAGCAAGGGGTTAAAAAAAAAGGCCAGGCACAGGACAATGCTTATTATCATGGTGATCACATAATTGAGGGACATCATGAAGTTCATAAATGTGGGCACTGGTGTAAAGGGTTTTTTTTTTCAGCACCATTGTAACCCTGAATGATCTCTGAATGAGACGGGTGGGAACTGAGGACTACTTGTACTCTGTAATTCTTGTACAGAATACTTACATTAAATAAAGACTAGATTACATTAGAGAAAAAAACAGTAAAAGACTGATAAATGCCAACACTGAAAATGCCATTTAAATAGCACAGCTATAAGTACAAATAGATTTTGTAAATAAGTACACCCCCATACAACCATCTATGCTAGTAATCGGTTGCTTCTGTTGCTCAGATATATTCAGGAAAAAAGTTTTAGTACATGGATTCAGAAATAACATAACTAACCTAAAATGGTTCCAAACAGAAACACAGATATGTTTCTACCCTGCTATTTATGTGGAGATTATGTATGAAAATAATTTACTTAGACCAGATTTTAACACCAAAAGCTTTAATTATTAGAAAATGTATCAGGAAGTTTCAAGTTTTTTGATGAAAATGCATATCTTAAGCAAGCAATGACACTGAACTGTGGACAGTTAATGCATCTCCAAAGATACAGTAGGAAGTTTCATAGCAAAAGTGCCATTACCAAGAAGCAGAGATGCAGGTTTTCTGGAAAAGTATTGAAATGAGAATTTCCAAAGAAAAAGTGCATTGATACAATTAGCATATTATTCATCTCAATGCTTGTCTAATTTTCTGTAGCTTCTAAGACCAGTTAGGGGTAGCCATAAAATCCCTGCTTTTCAACTTTTTAAAACGAACATCTGAAAAGCAAATTGTACAACTTTGAAACTACCAAACTTGACTGAAGTGATTTTTTTTCAAGCCTCATCTCTAGAAGAAAGGTCTTGTTTCACACAAGTAATCCCCACTTATCAAAGATTGGGGCAGTGGTTCTACTTATGCTGAACAACAGCTCTGTGGAGATCTACTCCAGTATTCACTTAGAAAGACATTCAAACAACTCAAAATTAAGAATGTTCTTCTCAGACCACTAATTGATTTTATTTTTCTTAATTGCAAGAGCCAAAGCACTGTAGGAATGCTTCATGAAAAATACGATTTCAGCTTAATTTCTAATTTGGGAATATATATTTTTAACCAAAATGTACAACACACTACACGTCTGTCTTTTTCTTCTTTGCAATTAGATACATTCCCCATGTACAGAATCACTAAATACATTGAATGCTAAAGCAAATTATTCTAATGAGAAAGAAAACTTGGGGCCTCAAAGAAGTGGCTCTAGAACAGAGGTATGAAATTCAATTTCATTGAGGGCCGCATTAGGGTTGTGTTTGACTTAGGGGGCCGGGGTGGGCGTGGCCAGGGTAGGCATGGCCATTTTGACGTCACTCGTGTCAGAGGCGCCTGGGGTGGCCCGAGAACTCTGCCAGAGAAAATGGGCTCCTGAGCTTGTTTTTCGACTGTGATGGCCTTCTGCAACCCTCTGCCAGTGAAAATGGAGCTCGGGAGGGCCACACGTAACCCTCCCGAGCTCCATTTTGTCTGGCAGAGGCACTGCGGGCCGGTCCTTTGCTGTTTCCAGGGCAGCCCCGCAGGCCAGATCTAAGCACCCCATGGGCCGGATCTGGCCCCCAAGCCTTGAGTTTGATACCTTTGCTCTAGAATGAGCTCTCCAAACATGCTGAGGATCAGCAGCAACTTCTATAAGTAATAAAGGGATATAAGAAAACAAACAGTACAGTACTCTGAATAGCTAAGACTATGTTACCACAAACTAACACTTGATTTTATTGAAAGCATGAAGATGATCAAAGAAGCTTTGCTACAGGAAAATTATACCTTCTCTTTATTGCTTATTAACATCACAATCCTATTGTGCTTCTTTCCTCTTCCACAAAAAATATTTGTGTAGAAGTAGAACAATGACATAGAAAGGAACTTACAATTTAGAGAAGAAAGCATTAAAATCCTTTATAAGGCTTAGGTCAGGCCAAGGTCAGATCAATTCAAGTTGTTAAAAAAGTTTTGAGTATTTTATTTAGAGCCACTGAATTAATTTGAAAAACAGATAATTAAAAAAAATAAAGATGGGAAAAATGTTTGCACTTTTTCCAAACAGGCAAAAAGGCAAATCCAGAAAACTAGAGCAAAAAGAATAATACAGGTAGTCCTCGACTTACAACCATTTGTTTAGTGACCATTTGAAGTTACAATAGCACTGAAAAAAGTGACTCATGACCATTTTTCACACTTATGAAAATTGCAACATCTCCATGATCAAAATTTGGGCACTTAGCAACTGGCATTTAGACAGTTGCAGTGTCCCAGGTCATATGATCACTTTTTTGTGACCTTCTGACAAGCAAAGTTTATGGGGAAGCCAGATTCACTGAACAACTGTGTTATTAACAACTGCAGTGACTATACAGTTCAACTATGGCAAGAAAGGTAAAATGGGGTAAAACTCACTTAACTGTCTTGCTTAACAACAGGTCATGCAGACCAGATTCATATTTCTGCTCATATGCTTTTAAGCATATACAGCATACATGCTTACTAATATTCAATATAGTAGATCGCAAGAATGTCGAGGACCTAACGTACATTTTTTCAGCATCTATCTGACATTATATTCATGTTGAAAAGATAGTAAATATGTAATTGTGTATATACTACTGTTAGATAGTTTACTCACCGGTTAACTACAAATGCATGTCCTGCATAACTGCAGCTCTTTTTAATCTGATCTAGAAAAATGTGAAAATAGGTATTTGTCAAATCTACAGTTTAAATTTTAAAGAGGGTATTGACACTCTGCATTATGCTTGGACCATGCCTGTGATTAGGATAATTAAAGAACTGGAGAAAAACTCCAGGAAAACTATTCAACTACAACAGTGGTGAAAGTATGTACAAGATTAAGAGGCAACTTGAGAACAGTGTTAAAACAAGTATATGAAAGGTTGATCTAGATGAGACCATAGCAAACATTTGAAAGAGGACAGTCTAAGAATCAATGAGTAAACCCTGCAAGAAAGCAAATTTTAGTTAAACACTTCAGGAGGTGCCTGTGGTCTTAAATGATGTGAATCAGTTTGGCCTAGTGGTTCAAGCACCTGGCTAGAAACAAGGAGACAATGAGTTCTAATCCTACTTTAGGCATAAAAGCTGTCTGGGTGACTTAGGGTCAGTCATTTTCTCTCGGCCCAACTCAGTGTTGTGGAGGAAAGAGGAAGGGGGAGCATTAGGTATGTTTGATGCCTTGAGTTACTGGCAATATAATAAGGGAATAAATAATCTGGGAAGAATTTGAATTTGTTTATCCTGATAACAGGGACCTTGGATTGTGAATTCAGCCACCTGTTCTTTAAATCCTGTCTCCTCCTGGCTGATCAAGGCCTTCTAGTAGGTGAGGGTCCCATGTGTACTGGGTCGATGCAGAAGTTAATGTTTCTTTGTGGGAGAGAACAGTGCCAGCTGTTCTGAAAAAGGCAATTATTTGAATGAAAAAAATAGTCAATAGTCAGATTATTTGCCTAGTAGTTCAGAGATCAAAAACCTGATGCTATGTATAGATGTGATGTTGGATGCTTATGTTGCATTATTGCAACAACAATGTATAAGTCTTATGAATATTAGCAAAGATGTAGAAGTTAGAACTCTTAGTCTTTACTTCGTAAATAAGGCATGCTATCAGCAGCAATAAATATTGTTTCATTTCTCCCATTATCAACATTGTTTAGGTTTTTAACAGTAATAGCATGCTTACATGCTATAAGAAAATGTGGTGTTTATGCCGATCTCAAATGCACTTTAACTTTCTAAAGTAGCCTAAATCATGAGATCATAGCACAATACTAAAAATATCCCTTCAAAGTAAATGGTATGAAGTTCAGTGGAGCTGACAGTTAGGTGAATAAACATAGGATAAAAATATCAAAACACTTATGGTTAAAAATGAAAATATGCACAGAATGAAGACAAGTCTCAATCAAGGCTGAATCTTAAATCAGCCCTCAGAAAATCCTGGAACACACATTGGGTAGTTACACCAAAATAGCTACATGAAAAGAATAGAAAATTCTGAACATGGAATATTGTTTCTTCATTTTACTATGTCAGATCCTTGCAAAAAAAATCTTTGCAAATTAAGGAAAGTATTTAAAACTATGAGTCATTTGTTTGATATAAACATGAGACCCATGCAGTATCACACGGCAACATTGGGCAGCAATAATTTAATACCAGCTATAAACCTCAAACATTTGTATGAAATTGTAACAATTTAAAGTTGCACACAAAGTTTTAGGCACCCATGGATAAATTTTATTTTTCAATGAATTTTGAAATGAGCACAAGCAGGCATAACCTCTCCATGGCACAGAACAGAATATGCCATCTTTTTAAAAAACCTGAATGCATGTTCATCAACTGTACAATTGTTCAATAATTTCAAGCAAGAAAATTGTCTCTATGGCAGGTGCAGAAGTTTGCACACCCTTTCAAATCAGTACTTTGTTTCACCTTCTTTGGAGAAATAACAACTTCCCAAACATTCCCCATAGTCCAGGGGTATCTGTGGGATACAGGCAGCACATGAAACCACACACCATTCCCATGCGTGAAAAATCTCTTTCCATGAACTGGTCCTTGGTGCCCAAAAGGTTGGGGGCCATTGCTATAATCAGTTAAGAATCTTTCCATTCTTGCTATCTGAGATCTCTATATGCTCATGTTTTTTCTCTATTCAGATCTATGAATTGTTAAAGTCATACCAAAACCTTCAGTTTCCTTTTAAGTATGTAATGATTGTCCTGGGAAATACTAGATCACTCTGTTGCTGAAATATCTAGCCTCTTTTTAATTGTCCAAATTTCTGCCCTTACCATATACATTATTTTCTTGTTTGGAATCTGAACTGTACATTAATAGCAAGTATGCATTTAAATTTACAGAAAAAATATGTTGAACTTTGCACCATATAAGAATTATGCCAACTCCAATTGTGCTTAAAGTAAAATATTATTGGCATAAGACAACTCGTATAGATTCTTATCAATATATTTAATTATTTTAATTAGAAATTATTTTTATCAAATTAAAATATGCAGTTAATATTCTCTGAAAAACAGAATGCCTATAGTTACACAGTACCAAAGGAAAACAAAACATTTTATGGAAATATTATACAGTAGCTATTAATTTTATAATACTTTATAAAATAGATTAAGCACATTTATAAGGCTTTAACGTGTAAAGAGAATGCAAAAACATATCAGCTGTAGCAATGAATTCACAAACTAATCCAAACAACACTGTAGGTGTCTAGTTCAGAATAGTGAGAATGACCAATTTCTGGCAAACCCAGCTAAATTTTACAAACAAATGTTATACATTGTGTTATCGTTATCAACAGAGTTATAGGGAATGTATCTCCCACTGGAGTTACTTCCAAAATATGTACTGAGTATGGGCTGTGTTTATAGGTTCCATATATACCACAGCTAAAAATAAATACATTAGTGTAATTTTACCATTGTTGCCTCCAAACTCAAAACAATTCACCATCCACCTGAACTAATAATCCCAAGGAAGCCACAAGATGACATGGAATCTCAGCATGGGGCCTGGTACCAATTTTCTACAGTTGTCTGATCTTTTAACCATGGGAAAATCAGTCAATAACAAGACTTCAGCCACTACTATAACAACAACAACAATAAAAAAAAAATGAGAGAGAGAGAGAGTCCCTTAATATTAGCCATGCCAAAAACAAACAACAACAACAACAACAACAAAACAACCCTACAAATACACGGGCTTTAACGGAAAAGCTATCAAGTGGGCAGGAGATTAAAAATGCGAAACAATGAAGGGGTGAAAGGAGGCATTTCTCCTACCTACCTAGACTACTTTAAATGATCGCGCTTAGTGGAAAACAAGAGAAGGGAAGGGGAAAAAAATAAAATAAAATAAACACCACCCTTAAAATGATCACCGCCTTCCTTACACAACAAGGTGGGGGCAAAAGGCGGAACTACAAAAGTGCGGGACGGCTGAGTCATCCCCCATGGAGTTAATTTCAAGGGAAAAGGGAGTCCCGGAGAAGTGAAACGGGACATTTTCGGGACCGGCGTGCCAAGACACCGGGCCGGTCCAGGGGTGGGGTGGGGTGGGGTGGTTGCGCAAGGGGCGGTCGCCTCGGTGACAGCGACGGCCAATGCCGGCGGGCTCCTCTCAGCCTTGGGACATCGCCGCCCCCCCCTCCCACTTTCCCGCGACTCACCCCCAGCGGGCCATCCCAAGAGCAACAGCTGGGCGGTCCCGGGCACCGTCCCGCGCCGGGGACCGGCGGCTGCGGGAGCTCCTCCCCTCTTCTGCGGCTTCACACACACACACACACACACACACACACAGGGCTTCGGGGGTCCGGCTCCCGGAAAAAGACAAGTGACGGGAAGAAGCACGAGCAACGGCAGCGACGCCAAGAGACCGAGCTGTCGACCGAAGATGTCGATGGGATGGGGGATGCCCGCGGGGAGCGGCGAATGTACTTCGAAGGTTCCGGGCTGTGTATCGGGCCCCGCGGGCTTAAGCGCAGCCCTCACTGCCGCTGTTTGTTATTGTCGTCGCCTATTTCCGCCGCGGTGCATCTTGGGTAAACTCACCAGCCGGATAGACGAGTTGCGGAGGTAGCAGAACAACCATAGAGAGAAGCCAGAGGCCTCTTGGCTAGAGCGGCGCCCCGAAATCCTCGGGGTTTTGACAGAAGGAAAAATAGGAAGGTAACGAATGAAGGAAAACTTTTGTAGCCCCAGGGTTGAAATGTAGGGGCCTCGGTGCTCTCTGAGTTTGGTGGTTTACTTGTAGATGTTTCGTTACCCAGCTAGCACTGACATGCTAGCACAGGAATTCTGGGAAATGAAGTCCACAAGTCGTAAAGGGGCCATAATTGCCCACCCCTGACCTAGGGTAATGAAACGTCTGCAAGAAAATAAGCAGGCAAGCTCAGAGAACACCAAGGACCCCACATAGGAAGGTAAGGTTGTCACAAATATGGACAAGTGGATTAATTCAGTTTTTTTTCAGGCAGGGAGAGAGGTGCATGTTTGCCTTCTTAATTTAGTCCAGTGGTCACCAACCAGTGGTCCATGGACCACTGGTGGTTCGCCAGAAAATTCTGATGGTCTGCAGAAAAATTATTTACATTTTTTATATTGCACTAAATATTATTTATCTTTTTAAAAAAATCATATTGGTGGTCCGCGGGATTTAAAACTATGGATTTAGTGGTCCCTAAGGTCTGAAAGATTGGTGACCCTTGATCTAGCGTATTGTTTCTGAACCTTGGCAACTTTGGCAGGTGTACATTTCCAACTCTCAGAATTTCCCAGCCACTTTCCTGGAAGCTGAAGTCCTCCACATATCATAAAGATGCCAAGCGTGACTTTTTGGCAAGAAGAAATTGAGCATGTGATTCCGCAAAGACATCTGATCTCATGATGCTTAGTGTTCTTCTAAAAAAGCATTTGATCTGGTTTGAAACATAGGCTTAGTACTGCTAAAAAAAAAAAGTGGTAAACCTATGTTTAAGAAATGGAGTGCAGGGAAGATTTAAACCAGGAAATAAATGTGGATTCTTTCAATGGTGTGTTACTGATTTTGGCCCCAGAGAGGGCATTACAGATTTTCTGTTGACGAGGAATTTCTTTTGTCTGTACTTTCTATTGTATTCATTATTTGAACTGGAGGCCCATTTTTCCTACTTTAATATATTTTTGTACATACTATAGGATACTACTAGGTCCTTCCATCTGGGATCACTTGTTGTTAGCATTGCTTTTTCATGCAGTAGCTACTGATTTTGAATATTGAGGAGCTGGTGTGAAATTGACAAGCATCCTCTTGTAACAAGTCACACACCAACCAAAAGGCATAAAATGAGGTGGAATGGAATGCACCTGATATTTCTCAGAACTGCTCCATTGTGCTTATAACTTGTGATTTGTCCTATTTCTGATCGTAGATCTACTGATCTTCTGAAAGTGTGACAAAGCTTCATCCCAAAATATCCCAGAAATAGGATTAAGCAAGATGCTCTTTCATTGTACCATACAAGATCATGAACTTTATTATTCATCCTCCTACATCCCATCAATCTGTCAGTCAGGAATTAAAACCATATGAATAGTGATCATCAGGCTGTTTGGTATTCAAAAATGTCCTAGCTGACAGATTTCTGGGGCATACGAGGAGCAAGGGATGAAGCAAGAGGCAACTGCCTTGATAAGTCCTGGAAGCTGGTTGCTGCTTCATTCTGTATCTTCCTATGCCGTATCAACATTGCTGCTGGGATATTTTTGGATGAGAACCCTGAACTTCCAGATAGGCCCATGCTTAGAAATAGTCTGAGTAGCTGGACACAATCACATAATACTTCTGCATGCCTTTAAAGATACTTATAGCATTCTTCCAGCAGCTATCCATAGTCCCCTAAGACTGGTTCAGTACACACTAAGGACACACCTATACTGAAATTACTGAAGGCAAAAATAGTCCCAATGTGTGGAATTGAGTGGCCTTGCACAAAGCTATCTCACTTGAACAAATTCAGATCCATTTTTCAAGAAGCATTCCAAGAACTAATAAGAAAACATGATGAGCCCTTATGGTCAGAGCAGAAACAGATATCTATTCCGTACATAGCCAATCAATAATTAAAGTTTCCACATACTGGCAAAGTATCTACCTAATGTATGTTTAGTGGAACAGATAAGTGTGACTCAACCCAATTCCTCGCTAAGCTGACTTGCCAAAGTTATTCACAGAATGGGTTTTCAACCTGTATTTACTCTCAACTGTCTCCCAGGCAAGGGTCATTTTTAAACAGAATCCTAAATATATCAGTGCCCAAATTGACATGGAGTTCTTGGCAAAAAATAGATCTTCAAATTGGCTGGCTAAGAACAAAACTATTTTCCAATTTGAAAAATATCTGCCAATGAGTTTGATGAAGTTCTTAAGCAGGTCATATTTTAAAGCAAGTTTTGAGTTGTTGGATTCCATGACCAAATATGGGTACTTCCATTACCTGCCATATCATGAGTGAACATGTACAGTCTGTGCAGTGCCCCAGCTATCAAATATATTGCTCGTTTGTTTAACTGTCTTAAATATTTAACATATATATTTGAAAGAATAGCCCACTAATCTGGACCCTGGGCGAATCTGAATCACAGATTATCCTATTTTCTCCTGGCATCTAATTGTGGCATTGTGAGCATAACTACTTCGTTAAAGCAGTTTTGCTAAGAACCCATTATATCAAATAGATTGGGGCATCATATAAAGGTGATGTATCTATCTGAATGCTAATTCTTTGTATTTACCACATATGTATTTTATTATTGTATTTTTATCCATTTTACCCTGGAATTAGATCCCATGCTTTTATTTTCTTTGATATGGCCATAAGATTAATAAATTAATAAACTATTACATATTAAGGACAGTGGTTGATGGCTGTTTCTCCTGCTAGTTGGTGATATTATGAGATGAGAAGAGCACAATAGCAAGGAGGATTCAAAAGTCCCTGTCCTTAACCTGCCCCACATTAAAACAGTAAGGACAGCATTTATCTGCCTTATCTGAGCACAGAGATCACTCATCAAGGCATATTCATATAGTTGATTCAAAGAATGTGGCTATGAGGAACAAGCTCTGTATCAGGCACATGTGTTGTCATAGACATGGTCTTCATGGTGCCCAGACCTAAATAATATTGAAAATATGTCAGCAAATCTCAATATAGTTCATCAAGGAGGACTAGGAATATTTCCGAACTATATTGCAAGAATTCTGCAAAGAAAAGTAAAGAAAAAAAATGAAATGTAAGGGGGAAAAAAGGCTCTTAGCTGGCTACAGAAAATAATTGGAGGTAGAGTTGTCACTAATTACCAATTAAAAGGCTCTGCAAACGTATGCACCTGCCATGTTAATTATTAATACCATATTAATTTCTTATTAATAACTGCCACAAATAGTAAGTATGCATTCAAATTTGTGGAAATATACTGTGTTTAATTTTTGTACCATGTAGAGATTGTCAGCTTCTGTTCATTTAGGAATTCATTGAAGCACACAATTTGACCTAAACTGTACAATACTGAGCGGGCCATTGTTGATCTGTTGCTTAGCATGTATAAGGAAAATAGGAAGTGATGTTATGGGTAGAAGAATATTTTTAACAGAAATTTCAAGCGATAAGGTCTTTACCCAAAAGGTTTTCAATCTACACGATCTATCTACAGTAGTTTAGTACTTGGTTGAAATATCTGATTATGTAATTAAAAATGAGCCAGTGCTATGGCTGTGATTCTAATATATTAATGTAATCCTATGAAGTAGGGGCCTTGGTAGTACAGTGGTCTAAAGCACCCTGTTATTAACACAGCTGCCTGCAATTACTGCAGGTTCGAATCTTACCAGGCTCAAGGTTGACTCAGCCTTTCATCCTTTCTAAGGTAGGTTAAATGAGGACCCAGTTTGTGGGGGCAATAAGCTGACTTTGTATAAATATACAAAAGTATGAAGGCTATTGCTTAACACATTGTAAGCCGCCCTGAGTCTCCGGAGAAGGGCGGCATATAAATCAAATTAAAAAAAAAAAAAAAGGAATGCACCCCATGAAAAAATATGTTTGTTTATATGTGTACTGATTATAATGTTTTGATGAGATAATGGTATCTCAAAGTAAGCCAAATACCTGATTTTTTTTTAAACTCATGGATATCATCATAGATGCCTTAATTATAATTATCATAGGAGGGAATCTTTTTGCCTTGTTTATACATTGCACAAAGCAATGCTTCGTTTAACCACAGCTATTTGAATCAGTCATAATTGCATGGTTTCACAGCCCACAAAAAGCTATAAGCAAAACTTTTTAAGTGGGAGTATAGTCAGAAAGATTTTAGTAAACTGCATTGAAACTTCTCAATTATCCCACAAGCTTCAAACAACTATAAGCCATTTTTGCTGCTGTTAGCGTTAACAATCTAATGTCCAAAAGATTTTGCCTGCCAGAGACATAATTGATTAGTGTAATATCCTTGTGATTATGGTGTGGTACATACATTTGCAAAGGTAGCTGTCAGCCATCGATCAATAACTAATCCTAGTCTATTTGCCGCCGCCCCCCCCAAAAAAAGAACCAAAATAAGCAGATAATTGATTAGTGTGCAAAACTCACTGGCAGGCAAAAACATTTTGATCTGCAAAAAGGGAACAAGGATTGATTAATATGTATTATAGTTTTGCATGCTTCAAAAGAAAGACAGAAAAGATGCTTCAGAATGGGAAGGAACGTAGTATCTCTTTAAAGCAGCTGTGTCTTTTTTCTGGCTTCCTTGTAAGATACAGCATTGTCTTTAACCAGACTCCATAAAGCAGGCAGTTATTTTTTTCAGGCTCATGCAGAAGACATATCTGTTGTGCTTGCATTCCTGTACATTCTAAAATATCTTTTTAAATTACAATACTATAGTATAGTATTATATAATATATACTATACTATGAGATGAGATGAGATGAGATGAGATATGATATATATGATACGATACGATACGATATAATATAAATTATAATACTATTTATGAACAATATAGAGCACGAGTGTCAACTCACGGCGTCACGTTGCTGCCACATGAAGTTTCGCGATGTTTCTCCCATTCATGGAGCTGAGGTAGGCGTGACCTGTGTGTGACACATGAGGCCTGCGGGCCACCTGTTTGACACCCCTGATATAAGAGTGAAAGGAAAACTGATTTAAAGGAAAAGCTACTGTACTGAACTGGGTGACCTATATAATGTGATGTTAAAGCCTAGAGTATAAGTTAAATATCTTTGTGTTCTGCATTAAATATAGTTTGTACCCATGGTTTGTTTTGCAACAACCTTAACCATGGTGTTGCCTATTATCCCAATACTGAAGAAATGGAGTTAGTGTTAATTTACAGTCTACAGTAAAAAAAATTAAATCAATCTCCCCACCCTCTCTTTCTCTCCCACTCCCTCCCTTCTTCCCTTTCTGTCTCTCTCTTTTAGATTAACACTAATTCCATTTCTTCAGGCAACACCATGGTTAAGGCTGATCCAAAACAAACCATGGGTACAAACTATATTTATTGAAGAACTATTCTATTCTATTCTATTCTATTCTATTCTATTCTATTCTATTCTATTCTATTCTATTCTATTCTATTCTATTCCATTCCATTCCATTCCATTCCATTCCATTCCATTCCATTCCATTCATTATATTACATTACATTATATATAATCCGGAGACAATAGAAGCAAAATGGGGCTATTCCAGCTACAACATCTCTGCTGCCCTTAGCTCTGATTTCATTCTCTGCATGTGAAAGAAACAGAAACACCAAAGGACTGGAGGAGATTCTCCATGTGGGCAGAGGATCTTGGATCTTTGATGTGTTTGCTTTTAACTTCTATGACAAATACATAGTCATAGGAAGTGCCAATTAAATGATCGTACCAGTAGTGTCTAGAATACCAGCCAAGATGGGAAGTGACTAAGTCTTTTGTCATTTTATCTGACAGGGAATTCAGTACACACCCATTAAGAATATATTGTGTTGAACTCTGGAAAACTGAGACTAGCATATGTTTACCTTCCTGTAGATCATGTTTATGGATATAGATGGGCCAAAAAAAGAACATCTTTGTTACCCTATACAATATATCATTGTATTTCTGTAGTTGTTGTTTTTGTCTGGTTGAATCATGCACTAGAGTCAATACACTTGCCTGCATGTACCTTATTTTTATTTCTGTCATGCATGTGTGTGTCAAGGACTTGCACAATCTTTTTTGCCAAAGCCATTAAACGAATCCTGCACTAGTTAAGTGAATCCAGCTTTCCCTGTACACTTTGTTTGTGAGAATCTGGCTGAGAAGCTCGCAAATGATGATCATGTGACCCTAGGATGTTGCAACTGTTATGAAACCCTCGACACCAAGCTATCCTGACTGGATGATACCCTGGAAGAGGGGTGGGGCGAACGGACGAACGAACGTTGGCACGGGTGATGGTGGTGGGCTTAGGAACCACGGATAGGAGTTACTGCTCACTGGTGTTGGGTATAGTAGGGTCGCGTGGGGAATATTGTGGATCGGAGGATAACAGCGACGCCAAGATGAAGAGCAATGTCATACTCCCGCGACTGGGCTACTTTCTGTGGCAGTAGATACAAACCAGAACACCTTTTCGCTGGCTGTAATTGCAGAGACACGCCCACACAGAAGCAGCCCCAATAAAAGGGCGCTGGATAGCAGCCTCTCTCAGCATTGCTTTATGTGCATTAGCAATCCGGCGTTCAGTAGTAGCTGTTGTGTAGCGGATATTGAACCAGGATTGATTCACCAAGCTCAGGCTATTGTGAATTCCCTGCGTTTTCACACTGGCAGCCTAGCGGAGCCGAGAATAAATACATTCCACTTGCCAAGTGCATGAATCATAATCACGTAACCACAGGTATCCTGCAACGATTGTAAATCTGAGAATTGGTCCTAAGTCACTGTTTTCAGTGCCATCATAATTTTGAACAGTTACTAAATGATGGTCGTAGGTCGAGGAGTATCTGTAGGAGTCCTGTTGCATTTTCAGTTGGAAAATGAGCCTAAATTACTTAATCTGTTTCTTAATAGTTTTTAACTTCTATATGTATTTGTATTTATTATGGCTGTTCACCGCCCTGAGTCCTTCGGGAGTAGGGCGGTATACAAATATGAATAAATAAATAAATAAATAAAATAAAATACAAAAGGACCAATAAAGGAGAATACTTATAGCTGAGGGGTCCTTGATGCTATCTGAGCTTGGTTGTTTTCATACAGACATTTCATTACACAAGCTAGGTAACATCATCAGTGGTAGGATTCTAGACAGAGTTTTGCTAAATACTGATGTAACAAGACATCATTAAATGGGCAAAACAGTATTTCGATATGGAATTAGTATATTAAGTTTTCATGCAAAATTATAGTTATTGATTATTAATAACTTTCACCCAGGAAAAAGCATACTTAGAATACACAAAGACTGAACAGTCACATTCTGGTCTATCTCACATTAGGACAAACCTTACTGTGCAAAATTATAAAGGGAGCATAAACAGACATGGAATTAAAATCAAATAGTCACAGCCAGACATGGTTACATAGCTTTTTACTTTGCTTTTCTTGGCATTTCTCAACAGCGAGAATACTGAATATTAAACTAAAGGTCCAGAAGAAAAGACTACATGCCCTGAAGAAGTTGAGAGCAGACTCGGAAACCAGAAGGAGCAGTTTATCCTATCCATCCAAATTCTCTCCATCCTCTTTTCTTCTTACTTTCAAATTATTTAATGTTCTCATATATATTTAAATAAACCTGGGAGAGACATTAAAAGACAAATGGTTTTCTCATGTCTTTATTTTACTTATTTGTAATTTATATCTGGAGCTTTCTCCTTGTCTACATATACAGTAACTAGCACGCCTTCTTCCATTTTTTTGCTACATCAATCACCTTGTGAGAAAGGTTAAGCTGAAAGAGAGAGTTGGGTCTTAACATTATCCAATGAGCTTCAGTGGCTGAAAATGAACCTGAACATGAGTTCCCCTGGGCCTAGTTCAACAGGTGGGAATGCATGATGCACAACATTCTCCTCAGACACTGAAACCCAGAGGGTGGGGAAGGCCGTTTCCCCCCTTCGCCAGGCTCTTAGAAAGCCTCTGGAGCCTGGGGAGGGCGAAAAATGGGCCTTCCTGTCCCACCGGAAGTTAGGAAATGGGCTGTTTCTTGCCTCCAGAGGGCCTCCGGGTGGATGGGGAAGGCCCTTTTTGCCCTCCACAGGCTCCTAGAAAGCCTCTGGAGCCTGGGGAGGACAAAAACGGCCTCTCCCTCCCCCGGAGGCCCTCCGGAGACTGGAAAAACCCCATTTCCCAACTTCTAGTAGGACCGGAAAGCCCAAAAATCAACTGGCTGGCTCACTCATGCGCGTTGGAGCTGAGCTAAGGCACCGCTTGCGTGCCTACAGGTGCCATAGGTTTGCCATCATAGTTCTATGAGATTCAAATTTTCTACTAGGAATTAAACTCTGGGCCTTTGTACTTCAGATATACAGTGTACTAATTTAGATGCTTTCTGTCAAGAATAGCTAATTCTACTTTGTTGTAAGGCTATATTAACAGAATCTTGTAAATCTGATAATACAGATGTGCTTTTTACAGTTAAAGAGGTTCCCTTCTCAGTTTCTTTCCTGTTAAGCAGATGCAGGCTGTGCCCTCTCTTATCTAATTGTTCCTTAGGCAATATCTGTTCAACCCGTCTCCAAGAATCCATTCCACATACCATTATACTATCTTTCCTAAACTACAAATGTCCATGAGTTCAATTGTCAGTAAAGGATTTGAACCCTACTGAAAACCATTTATCTATCTTTGATAAATCCGAATTGGATGAAACTGATGATCTGCTACCTTCTTGAGATCAGCATATCTGAAAACTCCACACAGGATATGTGCTGTAAAATAGAGAAACTAAAGTCTTGTGAACTCCAAACATGGGATCATGGTGTATTGTTACATATAGTATATAATTTTCTGCTCCGAGAGCTTAAAGTGTAACTGAGAGTGACTTTACACAGACTTTAAATACAGATAAACTAGTATTTATCTAGTTCAAGAGAAACTGCCAACAACAACAGCCGGCTGTATCAGGCAAAGGCCTATTTAGACCAACATTTTATTTCACCCAGTGGCTGCCCAAATATGCATGGTATGCTTTCTAGCATAAACATAGTTGCACCCAATTCAGAAAAATATAAATTTTCTTATTCTCTGAGAAATATAGATAGTGACCATATATATCAATGCAGATGAAAACTACTTAAATGTATCTATGGCCACATCAGTGGGCATGTGAGCTCAGCTCCGGCACACATGTGCGCGCCGGCCAGCTGATTTTTGGGTCTTCTGGGCCCACCAGAAGTAGGGAAACAGGCAGTTTTCTGTCTCCGGAGGACCTTGGGGTGGTGGGGGGAAGGCCCATTTTTCTCTCTCCCCAGCCTTCAGAGCCTTTCTAGGAGTCTGGGGAGGGTGAAATCAGCCTTCCCCACCCCCACCTTGGAGGCCCTCCAGAGGCCAGAAATTGCCCATTTGCCAACTTCCGGTAGCACCGGAAGTCCCATTTTTTGCTGTCCCCAGCCTCCAAACCTTTCTAGGAGTCTGGGGAGGGTGAAAACAGCCTTCCCCACCCCCCTGGAGACCAGATAGGAGACCAGAAAGGGACCAGAAGTTGGCAAACGGGCCGCTTTTGGCCTCCAGAGAGTCTCTAGGGGATGGGGAAGGCCGTTTTCAACCTCCCCAGACTGCTAGAAAGGCTCTGGAGGTTGGGGACAGCAAAAAACGGGCCTACAGTGCCATCATTTGTCAGGAGCATGGGGGGGTTGCGTGCGCATGCGCGGGGGCAGGGCACATAGAATTATGTGTATGGGCACATGCATGTGCGACCTCCCCCTCCCCCTGCTCCTGGCACGCAATGGCAAAAAGATTATCCATCACTGATATATGGGATACATAAACCCAAAAGATAGTGTTATCTTTTCAAGAAAATTATTTAATAATCAACAATGCATTTTTCAATATTTACTATTTTGTTTTTAATATATTTATTTAAATCAATTTATGGCTCTTGATCTTACAAATGTGACCTTGTGTATCTGAGAAAGATGAAAAAAATACAATAGAAAAATATATTTTAAATATAAAATTAAATATATATAAAAATAAAAATAAAAATATATAAATATAAATATATTTATATATATTTATATATATAAATATAAAAATAAAATTAAATATATATAAAAATATATTTAAAAGCACACCACATTTGAATCACCAATAGAGGGCACTTCAGTACAGTTTATATTTTTTAGAGTGGATACAATAACTTTTTTTCCTGAAATGATTTTTATTTGTTCAATAACTGCATGAAAGTTACTCTAACTCATTCATAAATGCAGTAACTGGGAAATAATATTCTGTTGAATAGATTGATGCATCACTATAACATGCTAGTCAAGTTCCATAAGCAGGAGTGTTATAAATTTCTTTCATCCTTGTCTAAAGACATTGAAAGAAATTTAGAAAGCTTGGTCGTTCTGAACTTTATTTAGGTCCTGTTAGAGATATAATTTAACAAGCTGATTATTAAAAAATCCATCTAAACTTGAAATTCTGAGCATCCATAGCTTGTGAGAATCCATATTTTTCTATGTTTAACAGAATTAAATGGAGACTTCATTAATAACTAACTGATAATTATATGTGGTTAGGTACAATGCAATCTGCTGCTTCCTCGTGCTTGCTTGCTTTTCAAAAGTAAAAAAAAAACAAACATCAGTCATCTTTTTATTTCTTTCCAGAGATAGATTAAATTTACAAATGAATCTTGGGAGGGGTCAGGCCTTTACCACCGGTTCGCAACGGGATCACTTCTGTGCATGCGCAGATCACTGATGACATCCAGGGCAGTGGGCGGGGCCTCCCGCTGATTTTACTACCGGTTCGAACCGGGGGCAACCCACCACTGGTCAAGCCTATTTAGTTTGAGATTACTATTTTTTCAGAGAATAGTAGACAACCCATGACCCTTAGGTCAGTGTTTTAGAGATATATGGTTATCTAAATAGAGAAATAGAATGGCCATGGGTAGGCAAAAAAAGAAGTGAGAGTGAGTTCTGACTTCCTATCAGTTTCCCCATTGACTTATCTTCAGAAAGCTGACAGGGAGTGTTGGAAAGACTATCACATGTGGCACGGTGGCAATGCTAAGGAAGTGGCCCCTACTTAACCAAATTTCAATCCCATGGGAGTAATGGAACCTGGATTTTGGATGCATGCCTTAAATTAGCCCATTTCAATTATATTGCTACAAAAAATGTTGCCCATGATGTACCATTATATCCAACTGAAGATTACAAACAGACAAGGGAGTTTTAGTAGAATATAGATCGAGGTGACCCTAAAACATGTCAGAATGATAATTGAGGTGGATTTTGCAGAAAATTGATTCCTCCTCCATAGTATGTTGCTTGTTTATTTATTTGCAAACTGCATGAAAATGACACACGCATAAAGGCACAAGGAACCTACAAAATTTCAGAAAGATAAATGCAGAGTAAAATTACCAAGCTATTGTTTTTTTGTTCTGTTTGATTGATGTTAACATTCTGTTGGATTGAATTGGGGCTAACTTTAAGACATGCAATAAGATAAAGATGGATGATAGATGGAAAACAAAACAAAAGATAAGCAAAACTTGAATATCAGCATATTTAGTGCTGTAATCAGTAGAATGTGTCTTGCCAAAACTATCTTTCCTGTTTGTCAAAATAAAAAATAGACTTCAAGAGTACTGTAACTGGAAAACTTCATAAAACCACTCACTTTGATGGAAGGTAAGACAATTAGTTGTAGAACTATGCCGTATTTTTTCTTCTCTCCATACCCCAGTTGTTTTCTTATTATGGAGAGCTTAGGAGAAATGTGTTCAATTTTGCAGATATAAAATCTCTGAGTTCATCTGAATTCTCCTACCAAAAACAAATGTTTGATATAGTTCAGAAAAACTTTATTTATTCAATTTATTCAGATGTCTTCCAAATCTATCTGAAACAGATTGATTCAATTGTCGGAGATCCTAGGAATAGCAATTATTTATGAGTATACCTTATAGCATAGGATAATACTAAATAAAGGGGCAAAATGTGTGTGTATAATACATCTTTGTTAACAAATGATAGCAAAAATATTTCCTGCCACATTATAGTCATTCAGACGATTGAATAGCTCTGTGCAAGATTATAAAGTCAAAATTATAAAACTTCGTCAGATATATTCATTAAATTCCCAATAAAACCTATTTCCATATGGTTTGAGATATGTTATTTTTTCCAGAAAAAAAAAAGAACATGATGATGTTATCTATGTGGCAATAAAACATCTGCAAGAAAACAACCAAGCTCAGAGAGCAACAAGGACCCCACAGAAAAGAACATGTTGATAGAAAGCATCACTATTCAGGTAAACCTTTGCTTTAATCAATAGCTTGTATACTCATCTCTCCTTTTCCTTTCTTGCAGAAATGTTTATATATTTTAATAGCTCTCTTGCTAATTTCTCTCTTCCTATTTTTTTAAATGATCCACTATATTACCAAAAATAATTAGCAAGAAAGATGAATAATATAGTAAAAATAGAATTGACTTTCAGCAATTTTCAGACATGTCTATCTGCAAGATGAATTTCAATAGAAAAACAGCTTCATTTGATTTCTCTTGGGGAGTAAATATCTGACATTTCAAATATTGGTTTTTCAGCCAAAGCAAAAAAACCCTGTAAGTTACAGTTCAGAAAATCTCCATTACAAAGCTATAAATCAACAGGTATCTTTGCTTCTGATTCCATTGTGTGGTAATATAGCAATAGCACTTAGACTTATATACCGCTTTACAGTGCTTTACAGCCTCTCTAAGTGGTTTACAGAATCAGCATATTTTGCACAACAATTTGGGTCCTCATTTTACCCACCTTGGAAGGATAGAAGGCTGAGTCAACTTTTAGCCTGGTGAGATTTGAACTGCCAAATTGCAGTCAGCCGGCAGTCAGCAGAAGTAGCCTGCAGTACTGCACTCTAATCACTGTGCCACCATGGCTCATATAGTGTCACATGACTAGTTTTGTCATCCTTAAGAGTAGTAGTAATTAGTAGGGAAGTATTGCCCAATCTGGCAAATGGTTCTTTGTATTTCTCTTAGCATACTGCCTAGCTTATTGGGCAGTAAAAGCTGAATACAAGAAAACAATCAGTCTTTTTTTAGGGGAAAAAAACTTTTTGAGTTGAGCTCAAACCCTACTGATTATATGGACCAGGATATGCTGTTTCGTTAGTAGCAATATTCCAGTCAGCTTCTTCAGTCCTGGTTTTCTGGGCTGGTAAGAGTATTACTCACTGAAGACCATGTTTAACTTTTTTCTTTTTCTTTTTCTTTTCTTTTCTTTTCTTTTCTTTTTTTTCTTTTCTTTTCTTGCTGCTATTGCTATGATTTTAGAAATCAGTATTAGGAAGCATACCATACTCATATAAATACTACTGTAAAAAAAAAAGATTTGCGAATGTCAAATTGTGGAAGTCAGTTTAATGTCAGTTGCAACTCCTGCTCTCCTGAACAATGAAGAGCTTACTTAGAGGGCTACAAAGATAGTAGGAATGAAGAAAATGCTGATGGTACATGTTCATCTGTTGTGTGCAATTTCTAGTTTGCTATTTTGATGTTGCAGCATCCTGTGGTCAATGGTCATCTGATTGCCATTTGTGACCCTCACCATTGGATTCCTATTAGCAAAACCAATGGGAACCCATCAGGAAGTTGCAAGTGGTGATTATGAGATGCTGCAACCATATGGGATTCATCTAACAATAGCAACTGGGAGCACCAGACCTGATCTTGTAAGTCAATATGGTCATGTGACATTGTGCCTTATGACTGTTGCTTAGCAACAGAATTCCCAGATCCAATTACCATTGTTAAGTGAAATTGTAGATGCTCATACAGGTCAACAGGACCATTTTAATGTATTCAGCAGAATTTTAGGAATGAGAAAAGAAGAAAAACCACCAGTAATGAAAGGAGGAGGAAATGGAAAGGCAACCAAGGAAATAGGTAGGATACACAGGTAGGATGAACAGAAGGAGCTGGTGTGGGGAAAGATGTCTTGAACAGAAAATAAATTGACACAAGAAACCTATTAACAATAGGCTAATAAAGGGTAAAATAGAATAATGGAGAAGTAAAGAAGGGATTAATCAGGGAAATAAACTTAACCTACTTTTAGAGTCAGTAGAGTTTGCAATTCCCAGCGGATAGAAGGGATACCAAACAAAACATTTTGCCACCTTCTTAGTAGATCTTGACTCTTCAGAGGCAATAGTTAATAATACATACCTACAATAACTAGGAAAAAATAAAAATTGAAAAGATGAGATTGCAGTAATTGTGCTTAGCAGAGCAAACCATCACCCACCTGGACTTCAGGAACAAATGATGATTCCTTGGGAAAAAATGTTCCTGAGGGGCCTGAGAAGCATCATTCATTGATTTATTTCATTTAAATCTGGAGTGTCTATCCAAGATCAAGACAATGTAGCCCCCAATTTTATCCCTGCAAAATCTAGCAATGGCTCTAAAATCATTCACTTATGTGATCAAGTGAGAACTTGAACTCAAGTATCCAAAGCAAATTACCTATTAACTATCCATAAAATTTAATTACCTATGATGCCATGTTAGCCATGATTTCAAAACATAGCAAAATAATATTAAGACTTTTGTATAAAAGTCTGACATAGTTGGCAGTCTACTCAACATGAGTCTTTGATCCTGTAAGCTACCATAGCTCTTACTGTGAAAATAACTTCAAGGAGTATATAACAATACATGCAAAAATTGATCTAAATCTAGAGTGATGATTAAGCTAAAAGCGATTTAAAAGTTTTTTTTAAAAAAAGGAGAACAAAAAACTTAATCCAAATTCTGGGAGGTCTTTCCACATTTGAATATTTTTTCTATGTCATTGACTGCCACAGAATACTTCTTAAATTGGGGATATTTATTTGTTTGTTTGTTTGTATCCCACCTCTATTATTTTTACAAATAACAGCAGATGGCAAACATATCCAATATACCTTTCTCTGCCTGTTTTCCCCCACAACAGCAACAACTCTATACAGTGGGTTTTGCTGACAGAGAGTGATTGGCCCAAAGTCACCCAGTTGGCTTTCATAACTAAGGTGGGACGAGAAGTCATGGTTTCTGACTTTCTAACCTGGTGACTTAACTACCAAACCAAGCTAGCTCTTATTGAATCCAATTTCTCCCAAGTCCTTAATCTCTTCTGTTTTATGTTATTTTATATTATATTACACATTGGCAAAAAAAATCAGAACACCAAATACAAGCTGGGTGGATACAACCTCGTAGACGACTCTCACTCTGTCAAGGACCTTGGAGAACTCATCTCAAACGATCTAAGTGCCAGAGCTCACTGTAACAGCATTGCCAAAAAGGCATTAACAGTTGTTAACCTAATCTTGCGAAGCTTCTTCTCTGGTAACATTGTACTGCAAACTAGGGCATACAAAACCTTTGCTAGATGAATTCTCGAATACAGCTCATCTGCCTGGAATCCGCACTATATATCGGACATTAATACAATTGAGTGAGTCCAGAGGTATTTCATGAGAAGAGTACTCCACTCCTCTGATCACAACAGAATACCTTATGCCACCAGGCTTGAAATTTTGGGCTTGGACAACCTAGAACTAAGCCGCCTACGGTCTGACCTAAGCGTAGTACACAAAATTATCTGCTACAACGTCCTACTTGTCAATGACTACTTCAGCTTCAATCGCAATAATACACGAGCACACAATAGATACAAACTCAAGGTAAACCGCTCCAAACTCGATTGCAGAAAATACGACTTCAGCAACAGAGTGGTCAATGCCTGGAATGCACTACCTGACTCTGTTGTTACATTCCCAAATCCCCATAATTTTAACCTTAGACTTTCTACTGTAGACCTCACCCCATTCCTAAGAGGTCTGTAAGGGGCGTGCATAAGCGCACCAACGTGCCTACCATCCCTGTCCTACTGTCCTCATTTATTCGTACCCATTTCCTTTGTTCATATTCATCTTTATACTTATACCTGTTATCTCTTACATGTTTGACAAACTAAATAAATAAATAAAATAAATACAATTAAATCAGAACCACTGGTGCAACATCTAGATTCTTCTAAAATCTTGTCTATGAAAGAATAAAATCAATAAATAAGGAAATGAATGATAACACAACTTGGGATCCAAAAGATATAGCATCCATTGCAAAGATAGAGTTAGCAATGCTTAAAGAGCCATAGTGGCTCACTGGTTAGAATGCAGTATTGCAAGTTAATTCTGCTAAGTGCCGATTGCCAGCCGTTCAGCACTTCAATTCTTACCAGTTCGATATTGACTCAGTCTTCCATCCTTCTGAGGTCGATAAAATGAGGACCCAGATTGTTGGGGGCAATAAGCTGATTCTGTAAACTGCTTAGAGAGGGCTGTAAAGCACTGTGAAGCGGTATATACGTCTAAGTGCTATTGCTATTAAGAGATGTAGTCAGTCAAAGATGTTACAAACCTCTTGTGTTGGAAATCCATGTAACCTTGAATTAATTACAATAATTGGGACTGGAATTTCCATCACTAAGCCAAGCAGTTACAAAGTGTGTCATCACATAACCATGCCAGTTAGTGACGGCCACTTAGGCACTTCCAGTTGCCACTGTTAAGTGAATTCAATGCCACTTTTAAGTGCAGCTGCCATTTGTGACCTCCTGATGACTTCCCCATTAACTTTGCTTGTCAGAAGCCAGCAAATGGCAATCACAGGATTATGTGATGCTATGATGTCAAATTGTGAGCTGGTTCTTAAGTGCCTAGATCATGATTATGTGACCACAGGGACATTTGTGATGCCCAGAGCTCCTAGAATCAGTTTTAAATTCCACTCAGTCAGCACCATCATAACCTTGAACAAGTGGTTGTTAAGCAAGGGCTAACTGTATAGCTGATATGCCAGGCAAGGAAAGTCCAGTTAAACAAGCACATTCATTATTTAGTAGATCATCTTCCTTCTGATTTGCTACCTCTTTTATATTTCAACATCATCAGACATTTAAAAAGTACTATAATGGATTTTGCAAGTGGTTCGGTAATTTATTCTTCTATGGCTTCTAATCAAAATTTCATCATATTATATTGTGCTGGTAAGAATTGTGAGTGATACCTATAATGAACAAAGCATATTACAAAGCACCTTTTCTTTTACAATAAATTATTCAGACATTTATGTTAATACTATGGTCATATCTCTGTTTTTAAAAAATGCTTGTGGTTTACTTGCTTGCTTGAGGAGACATTTCCATGCATGCAGCATTAAAAAAAAGCTGTCAGTCCTAGGGAATGGCCCTTCAATTATTTAATTGTTCTGTTTCCTTGCCGGAAGTTTTCCTAAAGAAAATGAATAAGAGATATGCTCAGAAACAGAAACCTGCCATCTAAATTGGATCGGATCCTGTAAGCAAGTAGGGCTTTTTCAGGTAAAAGAGTCAACTGATTCTAATTTTGTGGCCTTATTTTACTTTAATTTCCAAAATTTCTGATTCCATATAGAATGGTCAATGCCTAACTTTCAAAATTAACTGTATTGCCTCCTACTAATTATTTTTCAGCAACGATTATGTCACTTCTATAATGATAAAGAGCAACAGGTGTTCATCAGAACATTTTAACCTGAGAAGACTGATAATTACAACAATAGAATCCAAGTTACTGGAGATAAGGGGAAATCTGAAAAAAGAAAGCTAACATAATTAAACTTAAAGGCATTTAAGTTATGTGTATATAAAATAATATAATGCACTTTTAGTGTGTATTTTTCACCATATTAGGTAACTTGAGTCATTAGGACATTGCTAAATGATTTCAACTTTGTATATTTCATCCCTATCCATCCTTGTTCATCTACAAGGTTTCCTCCTGTTATATCGTTATTCCTTAAAATTCAGTCCAATCAGGGAAAATTGGATATGATGTGTATTTTAGGGAAATGTTATAAGCAAGTTAGCATTTCTAGAGAAAAATAATTCAAATCTTAAGAAGGCTATTTTTGTTGTAATAGATTTTCTCTTTTTTAAACAAAATGTGCTCAAGGGTATTTATAAAAAATTGTGTAAAGATTATTTTCTATCAATTCTGTAAACAGCAACCTAAATTCATTCACTGCAAATAACTAGTTTTAGCAAGTCTGCATTAAGCAACTATACCCAAGTTCTATTTATTTTTAATATCTTTTATTATTGGAAACATGTTTTGTAAAATAGAATATAAAAGCATCTTCTCTGAATGGTGTGTATTTTTCAATACTTTTCAGGCAATGTAATCTTACTGTGCAATTAATGAGTGAAAACAATATTTTTGAGAACATGCCATAACATATTTCATAAATACATTGAAAAAATATGTTCTAAAAAGTATTAGACTATTTTACAGAATTAATAACCTTAAATATTTCTCTCATTCTGTTCTTGTTTTAAATGCCCTACACCTGTACATTAAAGGAGCAGAATTAAAATTATTTTGAAGATCCAATCTATTTTCAGTGTATTGTTTTGAGTTGTCAAACCTTTTGCACCACCAACAAACTTTATTGTTTCTCAGTAAAAATGTTTTAACAATATTTAAAATGATGCATATGGGTATGAGTATTTCATCAGTTTTATATAAAAACTATTGCATTAAGCATGACAGATTACCTTGAAAGAAACCCTGAGAAGGTGACTAGAGCTTTAATTTGATGAATTTCATCAAACTACTTTGTGATATAGAATAATTTTTAAATATTTCAGCATATCATTAAAACTTTAGTATAAAATAATTTACATATGTCATTGTTATCTGCTAAGATTACACTGAATAACTTGCAATAGTTCTGGATAATGTTGGCAGGAATGTTAACCAATTGACCTTTGGTGAAAATGCCTATTTAATCAGTGCTTTCTGTTTTCTGTTGAAATTGAGGAGGAAAAATCACTAATATTTTCCTCATAATAACTGCTGAATTATTTCCGATGTCTGTTTCTCAATGCATATTTAACATAAACATTATAATATAAATATAAATATTCAGCATATTCAGGTGACATGCAGGTGGGTTCTAGCAGTGATTAGTGCTTCTTTTGGGAGGGGATGGTGACCCAGCCTTTTAAGGAAGCTGTGGTCCACCCTCTTCTTAAGAGGCCATTGCTACAGTCCACCCTATTAGGTCATTTTTGCCCTATCTCATATCTTTCCTTTCTGGGGAAGGTTGTTGAGAAGGTGATTGTGTGATAGCTGAAGAGGTTCCTGGATGAAATGTACTATCTGGACTCATCAGTTAGGGTTAAGACTTGCATGGAAACAGCATTGGTTGCTCATTTGATTATTTCTGGTGGGAGTGGGATGGGGTTAGTTCATCCAGGCTCACTCTACTTTATCTCTCAGTGACCTTTGCTATCATTGACCATGGTATTCTTTTGTAGAGGCTTCAGGGAGTGGGAATGGGGAATACTTTGTTGTGCTGGTTCACTTTCTTCCTCTGTGGTTGCTCTAGTTTGCATTAATAAGAAGTGACAGATCTCGTCCTCATCCCCTGCTTTCCGAAGTCCTGCAGGGCTTGGTAATTTCTCTGCTTCTGTTTAACATCTACATGAAGATGCTGGGCAAGATCGTCCACTACCATGGGCTGAGATATCATCAATATGCTGATGATACCCAGCTATATGTCTCAGCCTATGATGAGTTAAGTGATGCTGTGATCTCCCTCTCACAGTGCTTGGAGGCTATTAAGGGCTGGATGGGGAGCAACAGCTGAAAATGAACTCTGGGAAGATGAAATAGCTCTGAGTTTGGGATTCTTTGGTCCATAGAAAAGAATGCACTCTGCATAGGGCTGATCTTAAAATGTATCTGGAAGCTTCAATTGTTAAAAAAAGGGAGGGAGACACAGTGGCTCAGTGGCTAAGACACTGAGCTTGTCAATAGAAAGGTTGGCAGTTCAGCAGTTCGAATTCCTAGTGCCGCATAACAGGGTGAGTTCCCGTTACTTGTCCCAGCTTTTGCCAACCTAGCAGTTCGAAAGCACATAAAAAATTCAAGTAGAAAAATAGGGACCACCTTTGGTGGGAAGGTAACAGTGTTCTGTGCGCCTTTGGCATTTAGTCATGCTGGCCACATGACCACAGAGATTTCCACCTGTGTCACCTTTCCTGTGGGAGCTGCATTGGCTGTTAATTTGCTTCCAGAGCCAATTCAAGCTGCCTGTTGTCACCTTCAAAGCCCTGCCTGGCTTGAGAAACGGTTACTTGAAGCACAGTATTTTCCCAATCATAATCACCTGATCCATCAGAACAGGTAGACAGGGAATGCTACAGGTACGCTCTCCTAAGGAGACCCATCTAGCAGGACCAAGAGAAGGATTTTTTCCATGTGGAACATCATCCATACAGAAATACGATTGGCTTTTTCCCCCCCTAAGGCTCTGAAGACATGGTTCTGCCAATGGGCCTGGGGACTCCAGAATGTTATGGAACCCATCAAATGGCACATTTGATTGTTGTCTCTCCTAGCTCCCACCCCCTCTCCCAAAAAAGCCACAACAAAAAATGAAATGAAATTTTCATTTCTAAAATGAAACACATGTTTATTCTTTAAAAATCATTTTGCATTAATATTATTTTGGACTTTGGTTGTTAAAACATGTATTTCACCTCAAGATTGGACATATGGGTATCTGGGATTTTTTTAGTATACTTTTTCAATTTGCAATCTCTTATTTTTATTTTTTATTATTGTTATATTTCTTACTGGGTTTTTTCCCCAAATTCTTTGTTTAAGTCAAGGTTTAAATCAATATGGAGCCTTAGTTTACCAGAGCTTTCTATATTTTTCAGCCGGAATGTATCCATGGACATCTCATCAGAGCAAGTCATACTTTATATGAGTTGGTGCTTTAAAGCTATAAAATAATCTTTTGACCTCTTCTTCAGCAATCCAAGTCCTTATGTTAAACAAGAAGGTATTTTCAGTTTATATAAATGAACTCTGTCCTCAATTCCCTTAGCAAAATGAAGACTCTCAACAGGCAGTAGCCATCTGAGCTGGAGAATTTCCTACTGCTGGCAAATGGTTCATTTTGGAAGAGAATTTAGGAATGATGTTGTGACGTAGGCCCAAGTAGTTATTACCAGACACAATCAGTCATAAACAAACATATTTTATTAGAACAGCTGAGAATTACTTCATTCTCATCTTAATCCAAATTAATTCCAAAACAAGTCCTTCAGACAAAGTCCTTCAGCCTTATCACAAACCTTTGTCTTCTTTGGCACCCTGCCAAAGGCTTTTCTTGGCTAGAACCCCACAAAGTTCAGAAACAAGAGAGGCCGACAAGAAACAATTGTAGCAACGTTGCTTTCCTACAAAGAACCCAAGAGCCATTGCTGCTCTTTTAAGCCTTATGGGAGGGGCCAATCATCTCCTGGCCTTACTCCCGAGTCGTCCTTTTTGCTTTAGCCGCTCTTGCCTTCTGGCAGTTCTTCACATGTGTGCACTAGGAACAGGCTCCTCCTGTTCCTCTGCCTCCCTGCTGTCCACCTCTGGAGGCTCCAGAATCCGTGCATCACTCCCAGATGGCCCTGGCCCCATCTCTGCCTCCAACGCAGAGCCCTCGTCTGGGCCTTCCCCTGACTCCAGGACTGACCCATTGTCCTCCCCAGCCTCCTCACTGTCCGACTCCGCTGCCAGCTCCGCAGACTGCTGGCGGACCACAACAAATGATTCACATCATTTGTTGGACCTGGGTACCTACAAGACCGCCTTCTGCCACCAGTAGCCTCTCACCGACCAGTACGCTCCCACAGAGAGGGGCTCCTCAGGGTGCCGTCGGTCAAACAGTGTCGACTGGAGGCCCCCAGGGGGAGAGCCTTCTCTGTGGGGGCACCTGCTCTTTGGAACGAGGTCCCCCCGGAGATACAGAGGATCCCGGACTTACGCACTTTCCGCCGTGCCTTCAAAACATTTTTATTCCAACAGGCTGGGCTGGCCTAACTCTTTTTAATTGTTCAATTTTAATTTGCTTTTTAAAAAGGGGTGTTTTAATTAGTATGGGCCAAATTTGTTTAATATGTTTTAATTGTTTCTGTTTCTAAGTGAGACAGTTGTTAAGTGAGTTTTGCCCCATTTTACGACTTTTCTTGCCACAGTTGTTAAGTGAACTCTTGCAATTATTAAGTTAATCACACAGTTAAGTGAATCTGACTTCCCCATTGACTTTGCTTGTCAGAAGGTCGCAAAATGTGATCACATGATCCTGGACACTGCAACTGTCATAAATATGAAATTTATTTTGATAAATAAATTTTGATCACATGACCTTGAGGATGCTGCAATGATCGTGAGTGTGAAAAACAGTCATAAGTCACTTTTTTCAGTGCTGTTGTAACTTTGAACAGTCACTAAATGAACTGTTGTAAGTCAAGAACTACCTGTATTTCCTTTGTTACATTTGCCTTCTCTTGCAGTGAAAGTGTATCTTAGTTCTGCAATAGACTCAGCAAGATTATCAATCCTTATGTGGCAGGCATTTTGGAATGTGTTAAATTATTGTACTAATACACAAAAATATTGCTTAAAAAGATAAACAACGTCAGGATGTTGTTTCATGCATACTGAAGTACAATCTGTGCACTAATCAGAGTGTAGATTGATAAATGTTATTACAGTCACAAAAATAGCAGCAGTCAGGACAATAATGTAATTTGAACAAGCTTGGAGAATCACATCAACAGACTAAGGATAATTATTAACAAGGGATCAGATCTTGTGTAGATTTGCTTTTCTGCAAATTGAATATACTGTTGAATTGTGAAACAAGCGAGTTAAAAGAAATATGCTGAGTAAAGGCTTCAAGGGAGAAAGCAACAAGACAATTTTTGCCTCCTATTTTCTCTGAGTGTCAAAAAACCGATTTAAGCAATTGGCAAGCCTAGAAACGGATGGCCTTTCTGGCAACCTCCGTTAATATTCCAGCAGGCACAGTAGTTGGAAGGCGGAAAATAATGATTTGTAATACTCTCCAATTGTTCAAGTTTTTAAACAGAAAAAGTTAAGCATGTTTTGCTATTGCACTTGTCAATAAATGTTTTCATTTGGGGGAGGGGGAGCTATCTCTCTGCAGGCCACCTTTAATGTCAACATCATCATCTGAGAGAAGCATTTAAAATTGTAAAGTAAAGAAATAACACAGCTGTCCTAATAAGTTGTTTCAGTTGCTTGGCAACACTTAAAGCAAATGTATTGAGGATTGGAGGCAATTTAAGGAATTTGGGAGCCCAACTCAACATCAAAGCTAAAGCTCCATGCCCTCCCTTTCCTGCCAGCCCTAAGTTTAAAGATATTTTAAAGACTTTGGTTATCACTATGTGTGTGTGTGTGTGTGTGTGTGTGTGTGTGTGTGTGTGTGTGTAGGTCTTTGGTTATTCGGATGCCGCCCTTCTCCAGAGACTCAGGGCGGCTTACAATGCATTAAGCAATAGCCTTCATACTTTTGTATATTTTATACAAAGTCAGCTTATTGCCCCCACAAACCGGGTCCTCATTTTACCCACCTTAGAAAGGATGGAAGGCTGAGTCCACCTTGAGCCTGATGAGAATTGAACTCGCAGTAATTGCAGGCAGCTGGATGTTAAATGCTGCCTTAGTAGGAGGCATTAGCCTCCTACGCCACTCAGGCTCCTACTTTTAAAGCCCTTTATGGCATAGATCCAAGATACAGAAGTGATATTCAGCAGGTTCTGACCAGTTCTGGAGAACCAGTAGTGGAAATTTTGACTAGTTCGGAGAACCAGTAAATACTACCTCTGACTGGCCCCGCCCCCATCCATTCTCCGCCTCCCGAGTCCCAGCTGATCAGGAGGAAATGAGGATTTTGCAGTAACCTTCCCCTGGAATGGGGTGGCAATGAAGATTTTACAGTATCCTTCCCCTACCACGCCCATTAAGCCATGCCACAGCCAACAAGCCACGCCACACCCACAGAACCGGTAGTGAAAAAAATTTGAATCCCACCACTGCCAAGATACCTAGAGAACTGTCTCATCCCAATGGAATAGGCCCGCCCCACTTGTTCCAGAGAAAGGGGCATGCTGTGAACGCCATTGGTCAAGAAATTCTGACTGGCAGGGTTCAGGAGAAGGGCCTTTTCTGCCATGGCTACTGTGCTCTGAAACCTTGTGCTCCTCAAGGACAAATTCATCCCAACCTGCTTGGCCTTCTGAAAGAGTCTCAAAGCCTGTCTCTGCCAATTGGTCTGGGACCCTGATGGGGCATTCCAGGCTGGAGGTGGTTAGTGGACTAGGAAAAAGATCGTATTCTCACTCCATTGTATTATGGTTCCTAGTTTATTTAATTTTAATATTATTTTTTAATGTTTCTAACTCTGCTTTTATGATACTGTAAGCTGCCTAGAATTGCCTGACATTGAGATTGCTGGCATATACAGTTAATACATAAATAAATATTGGAAATCTAAATATTTCCTACATCTATTTGAAAATAATTCTTTTTAGACATAAATTGCTTTTGGTTTTGAGATGCTATTTTCTCTGCTTTCTATTCTCTATTCTTCTACCAAACTCATAACAATTGCATGCATTTCAGCAAGTAGACAATAGAGTGAATAACAAGGAAACACTCATCATGAAAATTCTCCTACTTCTCTAAGTCAATATTGGTATTTTTCTTTCCTGTCCTTTAGCCAATTACCTCTCCATGATAAGCTTTTCTTTCTATTGCACAGCTTTTTACTTTATTTTGTGAAGGACAAACAGCAAACATACAGTGTGAAATGGATTTCCATGCCTGGTTACACACTCAACTAATGCCCATTTTGTCTCTCTTTCAGTTACCACATAATGTGACATGCCTACAAAAAGGCAACTGCAATTTTAGTCCACCTCAACAAAAGCTTTGTTTCCAAATAACTACTATATTTATTTCACTTTCCTAAGTGCCCATCTCGGGTACGGCTTCCAATTCTGAGCTTGTGCTCAGAAACTTAAGAAAGTTTCCGAGAAACTGGACAGATTCAGAAAAGGAGAAAGGAAACATTATGCAGAAAGATTTGTACAACTGGGAATACAATAAACTTGGGAAGAGAAGATTAGAAGGCTTTGATCATCTTTTTAAAATAGCTGAAAGTATGTCTCACAAAATAAAATAAATACATGCTCTTCATTCTTCTAGAATTCAGGATAAAAATTGATAGATTCAAATTAAAGGAAGACACATTCAACCTGAATGTTAGAAAAAAAACTTTCTAACAGTAAAACTGCTTCAACATTTAACCAATCACTAGATATTGCCCCTGGATACAAGTCAAACCATCATTTGAGGGGATTTCTTAATTTTGAATTTCTGCACTAAGCAGTTTGGATTCTATGATTCTTTTCAGTAGATAGTTGCTTTTATACAGTAATATTAAGAAATTTTAATGTCTATTTTTCATTTACTGGTTTTTAAATTACAGTATATATATAAGCGTTTTAGTTTTACAAAACAAGTCACTGAAAGTAATTTTTCAAATATAAAAGATATAAAAATAACAACCAATCATTGCAACATATTTAAATTATATATTTAATACAGAAAGCTTGACTGTCGGATTATATGCCCCATTAGGCTTAAATACTTATCCCTATTGGAAAGATCAGCCTACTGGGATCCAAACCACAGATTGTCATATTTTCTCTTGGGCTCCAATGTACAGATTGTATGTAGAACTGCTACATTTATAATTGAGGTAGTGGTCCTAAGGACCTGATATATTGAACAAATTGGGGTACCCTGTAGGGGAGATTCAATTATCTGATTAATGACAATGTATTGCCATATATGTAGTTTATCTCTCCCTTTCCCCCTACCTATTTTATTCTGTAATTAGACTATGTATTTTATTTTATTGGCAACATTTCAAGATTAATCATTGAACAAACAACAATTACTACTAATGCAGCAAGCATAGAAAGGGTGGAAGACGTTGGGCAATGGGGGTGTAAATTGGTGAGGATGTGTAAGGGTCAAAGGAGGGTCAGGGAAGTGTATGAGCATGTGACTTGTGAGAATGGTGCAGGTTGAGGAGGGTGCATAAGAGTGCATGAGAAGTGTGGTGCAGGTTGAGAATGGTATGCGCAGGTGCAAGGGAGTACATGAGAGTGCAAGGGGGGTTGGGAAGGGGATGTGGGGGTGCAGGGAGGTGCACAAGAAATGTTATAATTGCCAGTGGCTTCTAAGAATTCCCTAGCATTTGACTCTGTAAATCATAGAGACTCTGTAGAGAAGGCTGTGAAGCGGTATATAAGTCTAAATGCTATTGCTATTTTTGGGCTTGGCTTTATCTAACATGTCAGCACCCCACCAGGTGTCAACAACTGGCTGGCATTTGCTAATCTAAAAATGTAAACAGTGATATCAAGTTAGTACTTAAAGGGGATTATCACAAAGAAATCCAGGAGGGGTTCCCTGAAAACTCCTCTTCTTCTTCTTCTTCTTCTTCTTCTTCTTCTCCTCCTCCTCCTCCTCCTCCTCCTCCTCCTCCTCCTCCTCCTCCTCCTTCTTCTTCTTCTTCTGCCATATCTGTCATCGGACATTGGCGATCATGTTGGCAATCCTATTTTTGTCAACAGCCATATGAAAAAGTGCTGCTGAGTTTTCTCCAAACCAGTCCCTTAGGTTTTGAAGCTATGATGTTCTTCTTCTGCCTGGACCTCGTTTGCCTTCAATCCATCCCTGGAGGATTAAGTGAAGGATGCCATATTTTTCTGTGTCTCACATCACATGTCCAAAATATTCTAACTTTCGCTTTTTAATGGCTTTGATTATTTCCCTTTGCTTTCCCAGGCAGGTTATCACCTCCTCATTTGTGAGTTTGTTAACCCAGCTTATACATAACAGTCGTCTGTAAATCCACATTTCAAATGCTTCTAGTTTTTTCAAGTGGTTTTCTGTCAGACACCAACTCTCTACTCCGTAGTGCAGGATAGAAAAGATGTAACATCTGACAAGCCTAATTTTCAGCCTTAGGCTTATGTCATGACTGCAGAAGACCTTTTTCATTTTAAATAATGCTGTTTGAGCTTTCTCTATCCTTGTCTTTACTGATCATGTCCCAGCTTTCGTGTAAATTAAAACCAAGGTATGTGATCCTTTCAACTTTTTCTAATGATATTCCTTCCGAATTTATCAGTGGTAAATTAATGGGTTGTTTGCTGACGACCATGATTTTGGTTTTTGAGGTGTTAAGCTTCAAGCCATATTTTTCAGATATTTCTGAGACTCTGTTGATGAGGAGCTGAAGGTCTTCATGCTTACTGGCAAGCAGAACTGTATCATCAGCATATCTTAAATTGTTGATCTGAACACCAAGCTTGACTAGGAAGTTGAAAAAACATCTTGGAAGAAGGCACTGTTCTTTATTGTTCCCAAGAAAACAACATGGATATCTCCATGAAGTTACCATCAAAAGCAATTTTATTTTATTTCAGCTCTAGTCTAAGTGCTGATCTTGTCCATTCTGTCAAAGATATTGATTGTACTTCATCATTCAGTCTGTTAATATAAATAGCCATTTAGCAAGTAAATACATGAATGGAGTGCATCTATTTTTAAGACAGTAGAAGGTACTGTAGAATGTAATGAACCTAATTTTCTCTCTCTCTCTCTCTCTCTCTCTCTCTCTCTCCCCTTCCTCCCTCTCTCCTTCTCTGTATATTTATGCTTCCAAGGTCTAATAATGCTTGAAAAAATTGGCCTTTAAGGTAGCGGAACATCAGCCAGAGTGTTTTTAAAATGTCATTCCTCAGTTCTTCAAGTATAAATGATCCCAGAAAAATGTCTTTCACTACAAATATTTCCATGTATATGGCTGTGGATCAAAAATGGATCTGGTGTGATTTCTATAGAACCTGTGGACAGAGACAAAATATTTTGACTATTCTAAACTGCTAAATTAATAAGAGAAATATATCTTGCAAAACTGTCAGTCCACACAGGTTTGAAAGGATGCAATGTCCGAAAGATCCATCTGTTGTATATCTGGTCATTGGTTTGCTGATGTAAGGGTATGGAATTTTCTTCCCCCTCAAAATATGAATAAACTTCAGCTTGCTGTCTTGATTCCCTCAAGACTGTGTTTTGGAAGCTTAACTTTGGGGTCAGGTTTTTAATGTTTGGGGTTTTCCCCAAAATAAGACATTCCCTGATGATAAGCTCAATTGGGCTTTTGAGTGGATGGCAATAAGGCCAATGCTTATTTCTGAGTTCAAAAAAATATAAGACAGGGTCTTATTTTTGGGGAAACATGGTAGATATGTACAGTATATTATGTTATTTTATTATTGAGGATGTTTTAACTGTTGATTGGCAGCTGCCCTGAGTTTGATATAATTAATAATGCCTCTATAATGTTTAAAATAAAACAAAATAAATAAAATAAATTATTCAAGTGATCTCTCATGCTCTCCTGTCCTGCAAATACCCATGACTATAGAGTTAATACCTAGCTGCACATGGGGTTTTGTGATGGACAGGCGGATCTTTTGCATAAAATTCTATTGAATTCAAAGAAGTCTATTGCCATCTGCAAAGATTTGTAATCTATACCGGAAGTTTTTTTTCTCTATATATCAAAGCCATAACTTTTCTATTTTAGTACTGACTCAACTAAGGGAAGACATATGATGTGAAAAGATGACACTGATTCACTCAAATGATAAATTAAAAATATGACATGGAAATATCAGTTCTATCATAGTTTTGTTATTATTATTGACACAAGAATGTGAAATCACACATGCCAGTTCTTTAACTGCGTTGGTCTTCATATATATTCTTCCCAAGAAAGTAGGATGATTTTATTATATGGGATAGTGTATATGGGTGGTGGGTTTCAAATTTTTTTACTACCAGTTCTGTGGGTGTGGCTTGGTGGGAATGGCATGGCTTGGTGGGCATGACAGGGGGAGGTTACTGCAAAATCCCCATTTCCTCCCGATCAGCTGGGACTTGGTAGGCAGAGAATGGGGGGGGGGGCAGTCAGAATTTTTACAACTGGTTCTCTGAACTACTCAAAATTTCCACTACTGGTTCTCCAGAACTGGTCAGAACCTGCTGAAACCCATCTCTGGTATATGCAGATCAGTGGTGGGTTGCCCCTGGTTCAGACCAGTTCGCAATAACTGGTAGTAAAACCAGCGGGAGGCCCCGCCCACTGCCCTGAATGTCATCATTGGTGATCTGCGCATGCCTTTTTATGTTATGTTGTTGTTTATAATCCGAATGTGTGATCTTCTTGCACATGCTGATTTACTGTTTCTTCTCTACCGTTTCTTCTATTTCTTATTGCAATCTGCACTTTGAATAATTTAATGATTTTTCAGTTTTGCTCTTGAGCAGCCAAAATCAAGCTTGCATTTTTTTTAATGTACCCCTTTAAACTATTGCCAGGATTTATCTTTAATCTATTTTCCCCTCGATCTTTATAGAAATTAACCATGTAATGCTTTTCCTCGCTAGCATTCTTTTCACGTTTCTGTTACATTATGTTGATATTCATATTTTGTTTATTGCACATTTGGTAAATTCCAGTTTTTAACTTGCATCGATGCCTGTTCTTTGCTGTCTTTTATGTAATTAGTCAATGCATGCTTTTCTTCTTCGACAGTTTGACTTGAAGTAAATCCCCATTTCTGTGGGGCAGGAATAATCTACCAATATCACTATGAGGATATAATACATAGTGAATAGTGAATATTTCTTGTAGTGATGGTGGTCATAACTGTCCAGTTCAACTTGTATCCAATCAATAATTTTCAGCAATATATCATATCACAGGTGTGGCCCAGGTATTGATGACTTTGATGGTGTTTCCACTGTTCAATTTTGTCTGTAGCAATTTCCCCACTCTTTATTAATTATATTTTAACTTGTCCATGCTTGATATTATCCAATTTGTTCAGATTTTTGTAGGCTTCATCCTGGGGGTTACAAGCTTTCAGAATTGCCCATATGAACAAACATTTTAAAGCGTATAGACTAGATATAACATATGTGACCATGGATCTGCATACTATGAGCATCTGGCTTCATCATGGAAAAAACAGCCTTTCTTACAATTTTCCTGTTTACATATTATGGATATATCATATTTCTAGTGGCAGGTATTAATGTTATTTACTTTGGCCTGTTGGGTAATGTGTGCATTAGCATGGTTGCATAAAGTAACAGAAAATAAACTGCACAGATGGAACTGATAAAAATAATCTAAGGAAATGTGGTAGATGAATAATGCATTTTTCCAATTCTTTCAGTTAGAGTAATGACTCATCTTCTTTTTGGAAGATATATTATACTGCTTGAAAAGTCAATTCGGGAATAAAAGTAATCAACTCTAAAGATAGAAGGGGTAGGTCAGAAGTTATACACATTTTGCTTTACCTGAATATGTCATCTCATCTCTTACTGAATGACTTAGCCTGATAAAGCATTGTGAAATAGCATGTATTTAAATCTGAAATAGGATGCATTTAAGCATCCAAGAGTTCAAAAAAATATAAATTAATTGGGAAAACATCATAGATGGTATCTATGCAATCACTATATAATAGATCATCCCCTAAAGTAGTGTGAGGGCTGAAGCCAGCAAGTCTGGAAGTATGAGACCAGACAGGGTCATTTTCAAAATATTTCCAACTAACTTCCAAGAATGAGAAAGGAACAGTTAGAAATCCATTATCACATAAGCACGTGATCAATAAATTAGAATTTAAACCCCGGGTCTATTATAAATGTAGTTTGATTTCTGTATTGTATTCTGCAATTACTTATCATTATTAAAGATCTTTGGGTATCAGCATTGAAAGAAATTTATTAAGCTAAGCCTTGCCCTTGGTTCTTCTGCAGCAAGTTTCTGATAGTGGGCTAGAATTTCTAGCAAGAGATGCCATATCCTGGATGATTATCTGACATTCAATTAGCACTACTGAAATGTATTGGCTAATGGTGAATTGTTATTTGAAAATCAGTACTGATCAATCCCAAGTAATATTAATTGTATATTCTCTTGTGACTCATTGAGAAATTACACATCTTCAGTTTAAAAAATAAAGACTGCAATCAACCTCCATGCTGAATCTATCTACATAAGAACAAGGGTGGACTGATCTGATTTTATGCCTGAATGTACTAGAGATACCATGGTCTGGAGTACAGATTAATAAACTGCAGAAATGATAATACAGAATGGTTTTTAAACTTCATTGTAAAGGCTAATTAGAAAAAGTTAGAGGAATGAATTAACTGAATAATAGTCTGAATTGTGGCTTCTCCAGAAATTTGGTTTTAACTTCGAATATTTTTACAGACGGTCTTCTACTTGCAAACTTTCACCCAGTGATAAATCTGTCTGCAACTCCAACCTAGAGGGTCCCAGAAGAAGGTAGGAAAGGGTTAGTTCATGGCATGCTGAGCATGTACACTTGACAGCACCTTTGTGCATTGAGAGGCTCAGCACACACCACACAGCACTTTGGATGCTAGCTCATTCAGTGTGTTCATTGATCTCCTGGTGTTTAGTTTGCAGTGGTTTTCCTTTGTGTATTGACTATAAATTAAATTATGTCTGAAATTAAGCATAAGTGTCACTTATATAAGGCAAGAACTGTGATGTTCATATTTTTAAATTTTGATTAGACTTACAAACAACTACCATGCACTGAAGCTTAGGTAGAGGAAGCTGGAGTCAAACTCCCAAGAACTCTATCTCTTTCACACTTTCTTTGGAAAAAAGGTAAAAACCGAACCGAAGAAAAGGTGAAAAGATACACGAGGAACCATTTAAAGTATGAATCTCAGTCACGTTAGGACACATCCACATAGTTTCTTTGCTGTCCCATCCTGGAACTGTCAGGAGATCGTGCTGCCCTAAATCTTGCGGCCAAGACAGATTCCAGCACAGTAGGGATGGGGAATTCCCATTTGTTGAATGACAATTCCCAGCCTCTATCACCATTGCCCATACTGAAGTATGGATTATATGGAAAGATACAGGCTGCATGATTCAGTCTATTGGGAGGGGAGATGAGCTGGATTTTGGATACTGCATTTTGTTGAATTTCTACACTGCTGCTCAGAATCACTTGGATTGCAAAATGGCTATTCCAGACGCTGTAAATTATCATCATCATCATTATCATCATCCTTATACCGTGACATAATGGATATAGTCACATGAAAGGGTTATCAATGTTTAGCTTAACAGTGTTTTAATTCATCTACATTTACATGATATACCACACAATAAGGAAATTTCAATCTGGTTTCACAAATTATACCTGTTTAAATATATTTGGACATTTTGTGGTTTTCCGTGCTGTACAAAAAGAGAGCAGAATTCCACAAGGGAGATTCACATGACTGCCATTGAGTTAGAAGCCAGCCAACTCAGCAAACTTTGTGCCACCTCAGCAAACAGGCAATTCGGAGAAACTTCTGAAAATTACATTGCTCATTCTGTCACAGTCTACTGGATTGGATGATGAAGACTCAAGAGAATGAGACTCAAGAAAAAAGGAAATACATATTAGTGTCTGACTCTTACCATTGATTGTTTAAGCCAGGGATGTCAAATTCAAGACCCGCAGGTCAGATCTGGCCCATAGGGTGCTTAAATCTGGCCCGTGGGGCCACCCTGGAAACAGTGAAGGACCAACCCGTGGTGCCTCTGCCAGCGAAAACAGAGTTTGGGAGAGCTCTGTGTGGCCCTCCCAAGCTCTGTTTTTGCTGTCAGAGGGATGCAGGAGGCCATGTCCCTCCAGCCACGCCCATGCTCCCCGCAAGGTCAAACATAACCCTGATAAGGTCTCAATGAAATCGAGTTTGACACCCCTGGTTTAAACCAATAGATTACCCTTTAGGATATATAGTTTTTGACCAAAACAGAAAAAAATCACTTTCTATCAACACCTGGAAATAACATCAATACAAATATCTGTGCATATGAAAGACAGGAATCTTTAGTCAGATATTCTCTCCCTCCCTCCTTTTTCCTGACTTGGAGCTATTGTCTTTTTCTTCTGTTCCTCATCTTTTCATCTCTGAGGGTCCCCAGAGAAATGGCAGCAATGTAATGATACTGTTGGAAAAAGCAGTGGTGAATCCCCTTCCCATGCTTGCCTTTTTGCAGAATGTAAAGATGTTTTGCAAAGCAAACATTGTATGTTTAATTTTTTAGGAATCTTAATGTACTGTTTCTCCCACCACCCCTCTCTCTCTCCATATACATGCACATATAGATACAGTACATAATACAAAAGTCAACACACCCCTGTTTAAAATGCCAGTTTTTTCAGATGTAAAAAATCACTTTTTTCCACCTTCAATATATAACCTATGAAATGTACAATTCAATCAAAAAATAAACTGAAATATTTACTCTTCTTTGCAAAATACTCCCAATCTGTCAGATTGTGAGAACATTCTTCATGATGTTTTCTGTGCTACTTTGTGCTTCATTTTTGATTCCTTATTTCTTTTGATAGTTCTCCAGACTGGCAGGATGCCCATTTTGAGAGAGAGGGGGGGGAGGGAGGGAGGGAGGGAGAGGAAGGGAGAGAGAAAATGTACATCAAACATAAAATCATATGCATGTATGTACAGTATGTACAGTATAAAATCAGAATAAAATTGCAATAACAATAAAGGATACAACTCAAAGATGGGGAGAAAAGGAGTAGAACATATAGGATGGGAGTGGGAGCTGCTACTAGGCAATAAACCACTTCTAGTGTGCTATTCCCTCATTGGGGCCGCAACTCAATTGGCAGAGCCTGGTCTTCAGGCTCTTGGAGAAGGTCAGAATCTCACCTCAGGGGGCAAGATATTCCAAAGGGCTGGGGCTGCAACAGGCTCTTCTCTTGGACTCCACCTGCCAGAATTCCTTCAATGATAGGATCCTCAGCATGCCTCCTCTGCTGGCATGGATTAGGATAGGCAAGTCCCATTGGTATGAGATGGTTCCTCAAGTACCCATGCCATGAAGGGCTTTATAGGTAATAACCAACACCTTAAATTGCAATTGAAAGCAAACTGGCAGCCACTGCAACTCATAGAACAGCAGTTTACCCTTACTACCACACTCTGCACCTGCTGAAGCTTCTGAATGCTCTTCAAGGGCAGCACCATGTAGAGTCTATTGCAGTAGTCAAAGCATGAGATGACCAGGGCTTGAATGACTGAGCTCAAGGACTCCTGATGCACGAAAGGCTATAACTGGGACAGAATGCAAAGTTGTGCAAAGGTTCTGCTAGCCACAACTGTCACCTGCTCTTTCAGCAGGAATCACAAGTCCAGGAGAACCCCTCAAGTGCAGGCCAGGTCTGTCTAGGGTGGTGCCACCAGGGGCGGGTTCCAAATCCCGCTGCTACCGGTTTGTTCATGCACGCGTGCACACTCATGCATTCGCACTGCGCTTTTGGGCATGCGCAGAAGCATCCGGGCGGGTGCGCGGAGCCTCCCACTGCAACCGCTACCTGTTTGTCCAATCCAGTGCGAACCAGTAGCAACCCAGCACTGGGTGCCACCTCATTCAGAGCTAAAGATGTCAAAGTCCTGGATCTTGATGCTCCATGCACACAAAGCCATTCGGTCTTGCTGGCAAGATCCCATACAGGATGGTAAATATCAAAAAGCATTGGGAGGACTTTTCTTGGCAGCAGTACACTTGATGGGAGATTGCTATACAGGAAAGTAATAACTTCTTTGTTATGATTAGAGAAGCTTCATAGCCAAGTGCATCATTTGTGTAGATTGATTTATGTGGCTGAGAATTAGCTGTCTTTTATGATTTCTGTGATAAAATTCTGAAGAATAGCAGCCCTATTGATCTAGTTTGCATGAAATCAACAAAAAATAGCTATTAATATCTTCCAAAGTTACTCCGAAACTCTGTCTCCTTCATACAAATACCCCTACATATATTCATTCAGCGGTAATTCTCAAAAACTCAAAATTGCCCTAATTATTAAGGAGACAACTCAGCCTGTATAAAATGAATACCTAAATTACTGTTCCAGTAAGGATTCATTTCTATTGTTTTTCTTCTGTTCAATTGTGTCAAATTTTCAGCGGTTTGTCTAGGCAGACTTTTCAGAAGTGATTTGCCATTGCCTTTCTAGGATTCAGACAGTGTGACTCACCCAAGTTTTCCCAGCTGGTTTTGTGCCTAATGTGAGTCTAGAAGTCACAATCCACCAGTTTCTAGCCTGATGCCTTAATTACCATAAACTGTCTCATTTGGAATTAGCGCAGCATATTAAAATCCAGTGAAATCTAAAAATTAGAGCCAATGTAAACTTTGAGGGCCAGTTGATATAAATGCAGGTTGGGTAGCATGCCCTAAGCATGCACAAAACAGCGAAGATAGTCTTCAACTTGCAACTTGCAATTGGAACTGGATCGTCTATCATTAAGTGATACAGTCATTAAATGAAACATGTGAATATATATATTATCTTTTTTCCCCTTTGACTTTGATTGATGGTGATCACTTGATCCCAGGACACTAAAACCATAATAAATACATGCCCAGATAGTGATCACATGATCATAAGGATGCTGTGATGCTTGTAAATGCAAAGACTGGTTGTAAATAATTTCTTTTAGCATCATCATAACTTCAAATGGTTGCTAAATGAAAGGTCAAGGATTACCTGTACTATGAGGAGAAGAGGTCTATTCACACAATCCTTGCAAAACATTCTTTCACTGGCATTCAAAATAGAGAACCTGCCATACAGTATGTCTCCCCCCATCCTGGTATGTATCTTCCCTTAACTTTGTTATTGAAAGGAATATAATTTCTTCTTCAATGGGGACCCAGAGAAATTCTTGTAAAGATAATCTGATGCTAAAACTTTCCAGTGCATCCTTTTTCAAACTTTTTTAATTAAAAGAAAATTGAAATATCCTTGAAAAAAAAATTTCAGCTGAGATAGGAAGCCGGGGAAGTCGTCCATAAAGTCGTTGGTTCCATTAACACAATAGTGTTTCCCTAGAAGAAGTCAGTAAGCAAAGAGCAAATGGGTGTCAGCAAATAAAGAAGGAATACTTGGACAATATCATTTATCTGACAAGCTTGAATGGCATAGAATCGATTCCATATTTTTCATATTGAAAGCAGACCTTTAAAAATGGTCTCTCTTATATTTGATTAAAGTGGACTTCGGGAATAGAGATTAGATGAAATGAGTACTAAGGTTGATATGAAAATCTATAAGTAAGATGGGAACATTTTTTTCAGCATTTCATTTATAAAAAGAATATAGCCATGTACTTTAACAATCAAAAACTTATGACAGCTATCCATTATAAGAAATTAGTGTCATTAGTTATAATTAGTTATAAGAAATTCCATTTCTTTAGGGTCAACAAGAAATCTATGAAGCTCAAAGAGAGAAATCCAAATAATGTACAGTACATGCTTGAGAAAAAAAATAATTTGAAAATGAGAAGGTGCTTAGGGTCAGCTCTAATATGGCTCACACAGTATCCACTGCATACATTTTTGTTGCTGTAAAAGCAATAAAAAGCAGCCTTGGAAACATTCTCAATAACACCATAGATCCTTGTTACTATAGCTGTGAGCAATCAAGGATGCTCTTTCCATAGCATGTAAGGTGATCCAGTTCTTTTAGTATAATTAACAAAAACCTGTATTGTTCTGTTTCTAACTTAGCCTTTGGCATTTGCATATTAATGCATTTGCATGTTAATCAGAACTTACTATCATATTTGAATTTGGAAGCTCACAATAATGTTTTCTCATAGACATAATATAATTGTACAAAATTTATTATAGGTATGATAATCTGGTAGGTTAATTGATAAGATTCCTAACAGTATATGACAATATATAATAGAATAACATCAGCATTCATCTCCCACTACTGAGGTGTAAACTGTGTGGCTTGGCAGTAACCCTTTGTGCACACATGCCCCTTGTCTGGGACTTTAATTCTTTTTGGCGTATTTGGAATTGAGTTAAAGGGCCAAATGGGTGCTTAAAATCTTACGGAGACTAACAACAGACATAATGGTTCTTCACTCTTTTTCACAAATCCTAATATGACCCTCAAGCTGATAGAAGTTACCCACTGTTCTTTTAAATAAGTGGTTTGTTTAAAGCTTTTATGACTAGACTATCAATTCTATCTGAAATTCAATTTAGATTAAACAATCAAAACCATTGTAAAATATTACTAGGTATGCACAAAAACTTTCAACTTCCTACAATGAACACTGTAAAAAAATTGACAATCATAATGATTCTTTAAAATGTTACAAGAATTTAATTTTTATAAAAACTTGTGTGTATCAAATTGAATTTGATTTCTTGACTAATTCACTTTACAGATATTTGAATCAGCAGTTTTGATTGTTGTCTGAACAGGAGGTACATAAAAGTAATTTCAAGCAATTTTCCAGGGGTTTACTTCTTAATGACATAGAGCTAACAGCTCACAAAGTTAAATTTTAGTGGCTCATTAAAGTAGATAATTTAGGGATATAGCATTAATTTGTATTGCGGCAATGATAAAATAGTTGTGCTTAACAAGTCTTGTCAATCAAATAATTTTAGGGATGGGTAGTGAGTGTTTCATTATGCTTTGCTCACTTAGCACTGAGCAGCTGCAGGCATTAATTTTGAAAAATACATGCATTAAACCTGAAGGTTAAAACTATTTAAAGCTAAAGCTCCAAAAATGTTTATTCTAATTTTATCAGAAGCAACACTGCTGCCTAATAGAACAAATATTGATAAATTGCCAAAAGCAGACCTTTAAATTATTGTGTAATTTAATGGACACAGATGCTTTTTATGCGCTAGGCCAAGACACAATTAAATATGCAAATCAATCATTTCTAACTAATGAATCCAAAAATGCCTTCAGCAGAAAATAGCTGGAGAAAACGAGTGGATTTACTTTTAAATATTGTTATGGGAAAATGATAATCGAACTTTGATTTAAACAAAATATAGGATCTCTTACTGCAATTCTATTAATTATATTATGTTTTGAGGCTTTATATATATATTTTTAAGCAATGCAGCTAAAAAATATTCTACATTCTAAAGTAAATGAGATGCACATATTTTAAACAGCTATGTATAAAATCAGTGATAGCTTTCAAAGTTTACATATTTATCAGAGTTCTGCATCAACATTTAGGCAAATGTTAAGTTTTCAGACTTTCCAGACTTTCCAAGAAAAACTATTCTCTCACAAATTCTCAGAACTGAATTTTGAATCTTCCTAAAGGCTATTAGTGATATAACACTTCAGACGGTGGAAAAATTCAGACAGGATTTCTGTAAAAATGTATTATTCAGTTTTCACTTTTCCATCTACAGAATGAGAGAGGAATGTGCTCATCAACAGGGAGAACTTTTTCTCCTAATTTATGAAACTGTTTAAAAAGTCTTGTCAATCAAATTATTTTGGGGGAGGTTGGTGTTTCATTACACTTGGCTCACAACTAATCACCTAATCATTGAGCATCTGATCAACTACATTTAAAATATTTTTATAACTTTTGTATGTCAATTTGATTCATATCAAAATGGCCATTCACATTAATTCTCATCCAACCTTCTAATTTTGTATTCACTTCCTACTTCCTTTCTATCTACATCTGTTCTATGTTTCACTTCTTATTGCCATTTTTAAAATTTATATTAGAATACAGAAATGAAAGCAGTATGCCTTCTTTCCTCCAATTCCTCTACTTCATTTAGCCTCAATTTTGCAGGTTAGGTTTTATTTAGTATCAATTAATAGATTTTCCCTCATTAGAAAAATATATTTGGGAAATATTTTAAACTGATAAAATAAAGATAATTATAGTACTTGCACACAAGGGGCACGGTGACTCAAGAGTTAAAGATGCTGAGTTTGTCAGCTGGAAAGCTGGCTGCCTGGATTTTGAAACCTAAGGGCTGTGCAACAGCCTAGATTCGAGACCTAAGGGCTGTGAGCTCCTGTTACTTTCTCCAGCCCACCTAGTTGTTCAAAACATGCAAATGAGAATAGATGAATAGATACCACTTACTGTATTTTTTGGTGTATAGGACGCACTCCCCCCCCCCCAAAAAAGTGGATGGAAATGTCTGTGCATCTTATACAGTGAATGTTGTCAAAGCCCCGCCCACCCACTGGCCCCCACCCTTTGGTCTCTGCCTCCCAGCAATTTACCTTCTTGCAGCAAACAGCAAACAGCCTGGTCAGCTTCAACACAGCCTGATTTTGCATTAGCAGCTGATTGGTAGTTGGATCGGTCTTCCGGAATACTGCCTATCAGCTGTTCCAGGCTGCAGGAATTGCCGCCGCCGTTGTTGCCCATTGCCCATTGCATATCGCTGCCTCTGCACTCTCCATTTTCGGTCTCCACATGCCCCATTTTTGGCCTCCGCACGTCCCATTTTCAACCTCCGTGCATCCTGTTTTTGACCCATTCCAGGTGGCAGGGATAGGCGGTGGTGGCAGTGATCCCTGCCACCTGGAATGGGCCAAAAATGGAACACGTGGAGGCCGAAAACAGGATACACGAAGGCTGAAAATGGGTCATGCGGAGGCAGCGATAGGCGGCAGCAGCAATGGGTGGCAATTGTGGCGACAGATGGTGGTGATCCCCAGCCTGGAACAGCTGATAGGCAGTATTCCGGGAGGCTGATCCAACCACCAATCAGCTGCTTGTGTTAAATCAGGCTGTTTGCTGCTCAGCTGAAGCTGAGAGGCTGTTTGCTGTTTGCTGCAAGGAGGTAAATTGCTGTGAGGCAGAGGCAAAGGCAGATTTTTTTCCCCCTTGTTTTTCCTCCCCAAAAGCTAGGTGCATCTTATACTTCAGAGTGTCTTATAGTCTGAAAAATATGGTAGGTGGGAAGGTAACAGTGTTCCGTGTGTCTCAGAGTATAGTCATGCTGGCCACATGACCATTGAAATGTCTTCTGACAATGGCCTCCTTTTAAGACAGGGAAAGTCTTCACCTTTATAGTACTTACACAGGCCATAGCAATGATAATTGTCAAATGCAATGAATGCTAGCATGTATATCATCATAAATAACTCAGCAAAGTTATTTGCTTAGTATAAGCTCAACGCCAGAATTCTAGGTTTTGATCTCACAAATAAGCCAAGATTCCAAAAGCAAGAATAAGCTATCAGCTTTGATTCCTACTTCTTTGGAAGAGAACAATCCTTTCTAGTTCAAATGTTTAATAAATATTTAATAAATAAATACAAGTTACACTAAATAAATCACAGGAAATCTATAATTTGTTTAGTCACTCCTATGTGAAGGAGTGTCATATCCTAATCTGCTACTTTTTAGTAAAAAGTTTGAAGAATTCTGAAATGTAAAGTATTTAATTATTATAAATAAGTACTAAATAAAGTACTCCTTATTATAAATAAGGAGCTGCCAATACAGTTCTACAGAGGAATTATTGAGTCTGTCATCTGCACCTCTATAACTGTCTGGTTTGGTTCTGCAACCCAACAAGAAACTATTACTACCAACCTGCCTTCCATTGAGGACCTGCATACTGCATGAGTCAAAAAGCTGTGAAAATATTTACAGACCTCTCACATCCTGGATATAAACTGTTTCAACTCCTACCTTAAAAACGACGCTACAGAGCACTGCATACCAGAACAACTAGACACAAAAACGGGTTTTTCCCGAACGCCATCACTCTGCTAAACAAATAATTCCCTCAACACTCTCAAACTAGTTACTAAGTCTGCATTACTATTAATCTTCTTATCGTTCCTATCACCCATCTCCTCCCACTTATGACTGGATGACTCTAACCTTGTTGCTGGTATCCTTAAGATTTATATTGACTGTTTCCCTATGACTATCATTGAGTGTTGTACCTTATGATTCTTGATGAATGTATCTTTTCTTTTATGTACACTGAGAGCATATGCACCAAGACAAATTCCTTGTGTGTCCAATCACACTTGACCAATAAAGAATTCTATTCTGTTCTGTTCTATTCTATTCTATTCTATTCTGTTCTGTTCTGTTCTGTTCTGTTCTGTTCTGTTCTGTTCTATTCTATTCTAAAATAATTTATAATGGAACAAATAACCCCTTAAGTCTAATTACTGTTGTTTATTTTAAATGATACTTGCAAAATGCTTAGCACATAATTTTATTCAAAAATTTATTATCCACATACTATATTTCATTCACTGTACTCAATTTAGTATTGTCTAGCCACCACAATTTTGTGGAGTCCAAAGTACTAATGGTAAAAATGCATAGGGATACAGAAATTCCCGTTCTAGGCATTTAACAGTTTATCAAACTAACATTTAAATTATCAACTCAGAAGTTGAAAATCCTCCTCCCAAAATCCCAGCAAGACTTTCAGCCCCTGAGGAAGAAGAGATCCAAAACACACGGCCTGTACAAAGCCTCTCAGGGCTTCTCTCTCAACTGCCTGCCACACTGCTTATCTTATCTCTCTGCCTCTCCACTGTCTGCTTGGATTTTGGCTCTCTCTCTCATCTCTATGGATTGACTGACAGAAATGCCTGCCAAAGGATATAGTTTCTCTTTTGCATGCAGAAAGGAACATCTTTAGTGGGGTGCAGGAGCAGAGCTACAGTTCTCCACCCCACCAAAGGAATTCAATTCCCTTCCATGTGTAGAAAGGAACTCCTTCCATAGGGTGCAGAAATAGAGCTCAAATTATTAGAATCAGAGTTCCGTTTTTCTACTGTGCTGAAGGAGTTCAGCTCCTCTTGGCAAGCAGCTCTTTAAGCCAACCCGAGACACAAGAAAGTGTCCTCTCAGCAAATGGCAACCTTTCCTGCTGGCTTGCCCATTGACTTTTTGGGGAAACCAAAGATTTCAAATGGTGATCACATGATCACGAAGCACTTGGCAACTGGTCATAACTGCAAACAGGTTGTCATGCACCCAGATCATATGACAGGGAGGCACAATGTTTTATGACAGCTGGAAGTGCTTTGTAGGCTGTAAAGTACCTTTTCCAAGGCTGTTGTAACTTCAAATGTTTGCTAACAACAGTTTGTAAGTCAAGGACTACCTGTATAACTTTTGGAACACTCTCTCAGGAACTATAAGACTGTATCTCAATGAATTTAAGTGAAAATGCTATCTCTTACTGTCTTGTATGTTCCAGGAAATCAACCCACAGGAAAAAAGGTACAGCTGCTGCACTAGAAAAAAGTACTCTCTCTACTGTTATCTATGGATATTTAACTTTCAGTTGCTAGATGATATTTCCTGATCAATGTGAGATGTAGTCAGTGCAATATCAATTCAGATTTAAACAAATAAAGTCAACCTAATTCTGAAAAAAATATCTTCATTTGGGTTTAGCAAGCTCCAAACTGTTAATAAAAAAATATCAAAAGATTAATGATGTAATCATTTCTTTATTCATACTTTCCTGATCTCCCATTTCTTAATTATTTTTAGCAAAACTGAAAACAGTTTAATACATCAAATGTGACACACTATGAAATAGGATTTTGCTGGAGTCTAGTTTGATCATACATTCGTGCAGTAAAACTGTTATCATCTTTTAAAATTATGTTTAAATTTAATATATTCAAAGTTCATGAAAGGTTCCATACTAGTCCACCACATTTTTGGACTACAATATCTATTACTTCCCTAAGGCTACCATTTATATTTATCTTTTTCAAATCTTTCTTCAGTGTACAAAGAAATTGACAACTGGTCTATCAAATGAAGAATTGATCAATCTGGGTAGAGAAATCCAGGAATGTTATTTTCATGAGAGCATTATTGAGTATTGAGTATTAAAACCCAATAAGCTCTTTTGATGGTATTCCTAACCTGGAATGTCAATTATTAATGCTTAAGAATGACTTACCATATACCCTGAGGCTAAAACAAATGGATTGGATGGCATGAGACCTACAATTTAATTAGTTAAGGTGATTAATTAATATCCCAAGGAACTGTTCTCTAAAATATTGCTGATCAAAGGTCTCCTTGGTGCTCTCTTAGCTTGCTTGTTTTCTTGTAGATGTTTCATTACCCTAACTAGGTAATATCATCAGTAACAGCACTGATGATGTTCCTAGTTAGGATAATGAAAGGTCTGCAAGAAAACAAGAAAGCTCAGAGAGCATCAAGGAGACCTCATTTCAATCCTGAAATATTCTCCTTTATTGATAGTGCTGATCTTTGCTTCTGAATGGTTTTGTATTTGAAAGGAATACAAAGGGGATGCTTTTGGATGCAGTCCTGTCAACAGAAACTTAAATAATTCTTGGGGCACAGGAAGACTTTTACTAGTTTTGATGCTTTAACGGCTGCGACTCTAGCAATGGGAAGCTTTCCTGCAGTGCTTCATGTTTTGGTAACCTGTTGATCATCCAGAAACTTCACCTAGTGAACTATAACCCTGTCAAGGTAGCATGTTCATATTACTGCTCTTTTCTTGCTAGCATTTTGGCTTTTGATTCACTTTACAAACAGTTCAGAACTCTGAAATATTCTGTAAAGGGAAAGCTATATACAGTACTGCAATTTTTTTCCATAGTAGGTCAACATTTTTCAATTCGTAATAATTATGCTGTACCTTACCTTGTTGGTTCTCCTGTTTTGCCAAAGTAGCACTAAAACAGCATTCAGCAGGGTTACTTCTCTCTGCCTCCTCTAATTTAGTTTATAAATTTATACAGTTTATTCTTCTTCTGTTTTTTTTTTGTTCTTAGTCACCTGTGACTTTTAGCCACATATTGTACAATTAGCCTAAAGATATAAATCTTGGAATGCTTCTACCAGCTGCCTGAAGGGGAAAAAATAAAACAGAGCATAAATTAATTCAATAAATAAAAACAAATAAAATAATATATTCATGTGTAATCTGCCAGGAATTCTAAGAGCTCCCTATAAAATAGGATATTATTATACTAATATTGGCATTATGTTAATCTAGTACAACATTTACACAACATAAAAGAGCTTTGCAAGTTGCGATCAAAGGTATTATGATGATAAGAATAAGCTAGAGCCTGTCTGAACTATCAGTGTTTACAATTTCTTTATCAACACATACACTTATTGAACAATGCCAATCCTTGTACTTTTTTTTTTTTTTGGAGGATAATATTAGCTGGCTGGATAAAACTCTCTAGATAAAATTATAATTATGTGAGTATTAACCCTGAACAATCAAACTCTGCAATAATATTTCGACACAGCTTCAACCTGGTCACATTAGCTGGCAGTTAAGAGAGTATCAGTATCACATCAACATAGCTCATCAAGTGACTATTGGCACATACTCATAAATTAGCAGTGTTTAGACCAGATGGTCAAAGTAATCCAAAACAATTGTTTTAAATCTTGCTAATCTGAAAGGGAATTATGCTGCTACGTTTTTTCCTTTGTCTCATTGAAATTAATATGGTTCTGGTCAGTTTTGTTTTGTTTTGTTTCTTTCTCTTTCTCTCCCTCCCCCTCCCTCCCTCCCTCCCTCTCTCTCTCTCTCTCTCTCTCTCTCTCTTTCTTTCTTTCTTCCCCCTCCTTTATTATTTTATAAGTAGCTCAAGGTGGCGATACTTCTTCCCACTTCTATTTTTCCCAGACCAACAACTTGAGGTTGGACTTAAAATGGGTGACTCCCCCAAAGTCACCCAGCCAGTTTTCATATCTAAGGTGGGACTAGAACTTACAGTCGCCTAGTTTCTATCTACTACACGAAATTGATTCTCATTTATGCCATACATTTTCTTCCATAATTGTGCAAAAACATCACAGTAAAAGTGCCCCAATAGTCAGTCAGCACAATATGGATTAAATGGACAATTAGACATGTTATTTCAATAGCAATAGACTTATTAGACTTATATACTGCTTTATAGTGCTTTTACAGCCCTCTCTAAGCAGTTTACAGAATCAGCATATTGCCCCCAATAATCTGGTTCCTCATTTTACCCACCTCAGAAGTATGGAAGGCTGAGTTAACATTGAGCCTGGTGAGATTTGAACTGCCATCTGTAGTCAACCGGCAATCAGCAGAAGTAGCCTGCAGTACTGCACTCTAACCACTGCACCATCGTGGCTCATATTCAACAACTTCTACTTTTTAATCATCTTTTATGATGTTTTGACTATTCCAAGCGCTGGTGCCTTCTACAACATTCTATTATGAATCAAACAACATTACACAATTTGTAGGAAAAGAGGAAGAAATAATAAACCCCCAAAAATGATGTAAGAAAAATCAAAGGAAACATAAATTACTTTATATCATCATTTATTTTGCCTCTTTCCTTTATTCTTCCAAACCACTATACTGCAAACTACAAACTACTTCTACTATAGCCATAAACATAGCTTTGTACATTGTCTTTTGTTCTTTAATTTTTTCAACTGTTTGTAAAGATCTCAACATCATCCAACTACAAGTTTCTAAATATTTCCCGCAACCGATTTATTCTTTTTTTTTTTCTTATATTAGTTTTGCAGTTCACTCTTTTGTTATTCTCTTTATAGGACCAATCCATCGTACTTTTTCATTTTGTCACTTGCTCTCTAACTTGTCCAATGCATTCAATATCTATTCATTTTTATTCTAGTCCTTATTCTGCCATATACAAGGATTTTAAGTAATTTGTTCCCATTGTAATCTATTTACTTTTGTTTCTCCTGACATACCCAAATCACATTTCATTGTAATAAAGTAAGACGAAACAGAGTTTTTGAAAAGCCACTTTCATACATAAATATTCAACATCAACATTCCAATTTCTAGGGATAATATGACAGCAATGTTCCAATATCTGAGGGGCTGCCACAAGGAAGAGGGGGTCAATTTATTTTCCAAAATACCAAAAGGCAATACAAGAAACAATGCATGGAAACTAACAAAGGATAAAAGCAACCTAGAATTAAGGAGAAATTTCCTGACACTGAGAACAATCAACCAGTGGAAAGACTTGCCTTCAGGAGTTGTGGGTGCTCCATCACTGGAAGCTCTTAAGAAGAAACTGAATGTCCATTTGTCTGGAATGGTACAGGGTCTCCTGCTTGAGCAGAGGATTAGACTAGAAAACCTCCAAGGTTCCTTCTAACTATGATTATGATGGTGGTAGTGGTGATGATGATGATGATGATGAATTTCTCCCAACAGACCACATGCTACTAACAGTGTTCTTTGCACAACTAGAAATTATTCCATTCTTTTAAAATTCTTTAGTGACATTTTATCAAGATATAGAAAATTACCCTGTTTTTTCTAGTGTCTCAAACAGTATTGTCATATCCATGCATTCTCAATGACCTGCTGAATAGCAAATCCATATTATATTAGTGAACATTTGCTCATTTGTGCCATTTCAATCAGAATTTTCTCCAGATATACCATTTGCAATCTTACCATTTATTAATATTCTCAGTTTTGGTGGCTTTCTTTTCTATACCCTTTATTTTTTTTTATACTAATATTTATCCAATCATTTCAGTTCCACTTTTCATAATCTCATTATCATTCCCATGTAAATTTGAAGCAGTAATATTTATCACTTCAGTTCGATCACAGAACATTTCATTTCAATTTCAGTTTCATTCAGAGACTCCTTGCTTGGCACTCTTCAACTATTTCTATTTTTTAAAAAAATCCCTTAAAATCACTCTAAATTGTCCTTTAAAGTTTTAATCCTTAAATTTACCTTGTTACTTTGCTCTGTTTTTTGCAACTTTATATGTATATATAGACCATCTATTTTTCATCATTGGAATAAAACATGCAACTCTCATCATGTACAAATTCTCACTTCTATCTACACAGAAACTAGATTATGTTTATTCATTCTGAACAACAGTCATTTTAGCCCTTGCACTTATACTTAAGCCTACACTTTTACTGTCTTGTCTGGATTAATCAACTCCATTGAAGCAAATCAGATTACCTTTCTGTTTACTTCGTACTTCCCTTAAAAAACAATCACTTGGTAATGCCTAAAAAGTGAGGCATTATACCTAGTGCCTGATTTATTGTCCTATTGGTGAAAGGCAAAGACATTTTTTTTTTATTTTTGAAAGAACGTTTAATAAGGTATTCATTTCTACTGTCTGCTACTGTGACGTTTTAATGGTATTTTTAATTTCCTTACTGTGGTATTTATGGTTTTTTAAATTATTTACATGCAATTATGACAGACCTATTTTGAATTCCTGTTTTCATATACACAATTTAAAAATGTCAGTATATACCTTCTGACATGCATTATAGTTCTTTCATCCATAATTAAACCTACATCTTCATTTTCTTGAATGTATTAATCAACTCAAGAGAGACCCAATTTTGTATAATGTTACACCAGGCTAGACAGTGGGAGACCATGAGTTCTAGTTCTACCTTAGGCATGAAGCCAGCTAGAGACCTTGGGCCAATCACCTTAGGAAAGAGGCAGTGCAAGCTGCTACCAAAAAAAACCCTGAAAAACTTACCAAGGAAACTGCCAGGATTTGTCCACACAGTCACCAGAACTCAGCACATATACACATATACACATTTATCAACTCTACATGATTATACCTTTTCATTTAGATCTATCATTATTATTTCCCTTTGCATTAAATTCACAGATATGCAAAACATTACTTTTCTTTCATTCATTTCACTTGTTAATTCATGTCTCTTATAATTTGCTTATCTTACATTTCAAATTGTAGTCTTTCATATGCCATAATTCTTAGCAGATCAGACCACATATATTGATCTTGGTTGCCTATCATGTTGTTTGTCAAGTGAAGGTATTACATATTTTTAAAGAAAAAATATGTACTATATGGATAGCAGGCTTAATCATACCTGTGTCACATGCAGCAGTTCCTACTAATGGTGAGCACCAATCAGACTGGCCACATCTGTTCCATAATGTTACAAGTACGTTTAAAGCAGGGGTGAAATCCAGCAGGTTCTGACAGATTCTGGAGAACCGGTAGTGGAAATTTTGAGCAGTTCGGAGAACCGGTAGCAGAAATTTTGAGTAGTTCAGAGAACCAGCAAATACCATCTCTGGCTGGCCCCAGAGTGGGGTGGGAATGGAGATTTTGCAATATTCTTCCCAGAGGAGTAGGGAGGGAATGGGGATTTTACAGTATCCTTCCCCTGAAGTGGGGTAGGAACGGATATTTTGCAGTATCCTTCCCCTGCCATGCCCACCAAGCCACACCATGCCCACCAAGCCATGCCCACAATACTGATAGTAAAAAAATGAGGATTTCACCACTGGTTTAAAGCCCATTTTTACTCCAAACACACTCACAATATACTAAGCACGATATGACTCTACATTAGAAACTACTTTCCAAGCCAACACAATATTTCCTGCATCCCATCAACTAAGAGATACTTCCTGACAAATACAGCACAACAACATATACTTAGGTCTGCCACAAAATTCTGTGCTGGCTCCATTACTTTTTGATATTTATACATCAGATTTACCAGGCAATGCTGCAAGAAAGTTTATGCATGCTGATGATATCACAATAAAACAATCTGAAGATTTCAATACCTCTGAAAAAGCCCTCCAAAGTGATTTAAAGGAAAGTTCTTTGAAATCTGGAGACTAAAACTGAATATCAGCAAAACTAAGACAACCTGTTTCCACATGAACAACAGACAAGTTAACTATACACCAAAAGTGGAATTTAGGAAATAGCTGCTGAAGTTTAATCGTAATCCAGAGTATTTAGGAGTGATCCTTGATTGGTCCTTAACCAATAGGGAACACTTAAGGAAAGCTATGGATAAAATAAAAAGGAGGAGCAATATCGTACATAAATTTTCTGGCACCAGCTGGATGAGCAAGTGCTACAGTTCTTAGGACATTAGCTCTTGCTTTAGTATATTTGGTGATTGAGTATTGCATCCCTGTATGGTTAAACAGGGCTCACCCAAAAGCATTGGATACCCAGCTGAATCACACTATGAAGCTAATATCAAGAACTGCTAAATTGATGCCTTACAAATAGCTACTGGTATTATCTAATAAACCACCTCCATATCTTAGAAGACAATGAGGGAGTGGCAAAAATGTGAGGCAAATCTATTATTACCTATGCATGAGGACTGTCATGATCAAACACTCAGACTTAAATCTTGGAACTCACTGGGGAAATTTGGACAGCAATTAGTCAGAGAGGACTTTGATATTGAGATAACATGGCACCAGGAATGGACAACTTCTAACCCAGATCTGTTTAATTTAGTGTCTAACCCAGTACAAGCCCACCACACCACCACACACACACCCCTTGGCTTTGATCTCCCAAGAAAAATCTGTACAGCACTTAACTGGAACCAAACCAGTCATAATGTCAACTCGCAAAGCATTTCTAGCCTGCTCTCGAGTTGCCATGGGCAGCAACGGGGGAGCACATTCCACGCATACCTTCTTCCAAGCTTGGATCTCAGATTACCAAAGCCGGTTTGTGAGGTGTGTTTTCTACAGCCCGCGGCAGTGCCTCATTGGAGAATGTGATTTATGACACAGACTGAGAGGAGGGGGGAAACAGGGTCAAAGTTGATCCGTAACTTACGTGTGGCAAAGTTGACCTCACTCAAGTTGATGCCAACATGTTGTTCCTAATAAATAACTGGATTTCTTTTGAAGCTTGGCTTGACACTCATTAGTTAATTAGGGCATCTATCAGAACCTTGACATATGACAGATGCCAATACTGAAAATATAATGCTCAGAAGGTTTCTCTGGATCCCTACATGAAATACATCATCTCAAGGCACTTCCTCTCCAATGGCTAAATAATCCAGTTTCGGGCCATAGGTTGAGTAATTCCAGTAACTGCTAATACATAACTTAATTCTATTCATCATTTTATTTATTACTCATACTGTGTGTTTTTAAAATAATTCACTGTTCTTCTGTTTTATATTTTATATGCTGTTTTGCTGTTTTATAACAGCATTTTATATGCTGTTTTGTGAATTTTTACATACTAATGCTATATTTTGTTATGCCATATGAAATAAGAATATACCCAGGTTAGATAAGATCTATAAAATCCCATCAAGTACAATGATAATTGTGTTATCTTCAACCCCACTATATCATGTCCCTGTTTGATGAGCTTTGGAAGAGTTTTGATGGTACAGTAATGTTGACTCACCATGTTGTACTGACTCGGAATTTAGAAACAGCTAATGACACAAGCAAAGCATACTTAAATGCTTCTTGAAGTGCATGGGAGTACTCCTATGAGCCACAATATTGAATTCTTTGCATACTGATAGGACAGAAATAGGAATGAGCAGTATAAGGGATAATATATTTAGGTCAGATCCAAGATTGATGGAATCAACCTCTCAGCAATTGTAGAATTCCATATTTAAATATATCTCTCTGATATAGCAGTTGTGCTCTATGCATCAATAATTTATTTTTTTTTAAACTGCTTTTTCACTTGCAAACTTTTTTTTCAAGCCATGACCAAAGAGCAGTAATTGAGGTATGAGATGGGCTATAGGGTTGCATTGAAGAGCTTAATGACAACACCCACACCCTGTGTGACAGTAAAGTTCAAGATGGGACTCATTTGAAAATAAAACTACCATTGTAATGCCTGGATATAACTATATAGTGAACTCAACAGCAGGTAATTATGGCTTTATAGACTTTGAAAAATTGATTACTATCAAAGCAAAAAATGCACCAGTCAAAAAGTGATCAGTTCTAACACTGTTCTTACAATTTTATGAGAAGATACTATCAATGTATATCATAAGTAAATAATGTTGGATCTTCTTCACCGAGTTAAACTTCCTTGTTGGACAATAGAGTTTATGCACCGTAGGAACATATTAAGTAAAGGACAAGACACGATTTCCTACAGTATTCTTAATTCTAGTTGCATTTTGTAAGATATTGTACCATACTTGACAAGCTAGCTGTCAGAAGCGCACAGAAAAAGTCTCATTCTAAAGAAAATAAAGGTAAATTATTTTGCAAATCATGCTTCCCTTCCTTTCTATAGCACTGATTCCAAAAAGACATATCGGAGTTGGAATGAACTTGTTTAAGAAGGACAATGAAAAAAATACCCCTACAAAATAATTGTTTTTGACTATACACATTGTAAGCACAATAGGAAATATGAAACAAAATGCAAGTGACAATATAAGCTATTAAATCATATGTAAAAGTTCTTTATTATTAAAGAGGCAGAGAGAAAGATTTTGCTAAGGTAGTAAAATTATCTATTGATTGCTTTCATGCTACAAAACTCATCTTTAATGATAACCTATTCTGTAACTCCCAAACATAACTAAAATAATACTCAGGCTACCTTAGATTTAGACAACTTGTGAAAAATTGATTATTTCTGCCTAAGATACAAAATGTTTCACTGTGTTACTTTCATTCCATCTAATTTTCCTCCATAGGCTATTTACTTTGAAACAATTTGCTTAGCTCAACCAAAGGATTAAATCCAATATTATTCAAATAAAGTTTTGTTCAATCAAGCAGTTTTGTTCCTTTGTTCCCTTAGCAGCCTCCCACATGAGACACACTGATCAAGCTCGAGTTATGTAAACTGTCAAAGGAATGTTTCCCTTTGATGATGTTTTGAGCAAAACATTTTTCCAAAGGTGCATTACAAGGCAATACATCTCCCTTCTTCTAATGAACAAAAGGAAATCTATTTGAAAATGCTGATATAAGGTTCAGCAGTTGAGCAGCATATCTTTCACTGGATGTGCCAGAGGAGGTATTAGAAGAACAAAGGGCACTGTTATTAGGAAATGCATGTCACTGCCTGAACTATGAGATGGGCAACAAATACATTTGATAAATAAACTAAATACAGGTAGTCCTCGAGATACGGCCACAACTGAGCCCAAAATTTATGTTGCTAAGTGAAACACTTGTTAAGTGAGTTTGTCCCATTTTACGACTTTTCTTGCCACAGTTGTTAAGTGAATCATTGCATTCGTTAAGTTAGCAATATGGTTGTTAAGTGAATCTGGATTCCCTATCGACTTGGCTTGTCAGAAGGTGGCAAAAGCTGATCCATCTGGGAGCGCGGGATGATCCCTCGCAGGGTTGAGTTGAGGATTTTGTGCAGTATCTGTATGATAAAATTGCTCAGATTCGGGAAGGCTTGGCCTCTGACTGGGTAAGTCCGGACAGGAGATTGAGGCAGGTCCTGAGAGTGTTATCTGGGAGGAGTTTGATCCTGTCGCTCCCGAGGATGTGGACAAGATTCTGGGATGGCTGAACACGACCACATGTTTATTGGACCCATGTCCCTCCTGGTTGGTGCTGGCTTCCCAGGAGGCTACATGAGGCTGGCTCCAGAGGATTATTAACGCTTCTTTGAGTGAGGGTGTCCTGCCGGCCGCCTTGAAATAAGCGGTGGTGAGGCCCCTCCTCAAGAAGCCCTCTCTGGATCCAGCTGTTTTGGCTAACTATCGTCCAGTCTCCAACCTTCGCTTTATTGCGAAGGTTGTTGAGAGTGTGGTGGCGCGGTAGCTTCCACAGTACCTGGATGAAGCTTCTAGCTAGATCTGCTCCAGTCCGGCTTCAGGCCTGGGCACAGCACGGAAACGGCATTGGTCGCGTTGGTGGATGATCTCTGGAGGGCTTGGGATAGGGGTTGCTCCTCTATCCTGGTCCTGTTAGATCTCTCAGTGGCTTTTGATACCATCGACCATGGTATCATGTTGCACCGGTTGGAGGGGTTGGGGGTGAGGGGCACCATTTTGCGGTGGTTCTCCTCCTATCTCTCTGACCGGTTGCAATCTGTGTTGGCAGGGGGGCAGCGGTTGACCCTGAGGCGCCTTGTTTGTGGGGTGCCGCAAGGGTCAGTCCTCTCGCCCCTTCTGTTCAACATTTATGTAAAGCCGCTGGGTGAGATCATCCGTGGCTTTGGGGTGGAGTTCCATCAGTATGCTGATGACACCCAGCTGTACATCTCCACCCCAGGCCACCCCAACGATGCCCTTGAAGTGATGTCCCGGTGCCTGGAGGCCATGCGGGCCTGGATGGGGAGAAACAGGCTCCGATTCAACCCTTCCAAGACCGAGTGGCTGTGGCTTCCGGCGTCCCAATATAGCCAGCTGGCGCCATCGCTGGTTATTGGGGACGAGTCATTGGTCCCCACGGAGAGGGCTCGCAATTTGGGCGTCCTCCTGGATGCACGGCTGTCTTTAGAAGAGCATATGATAGCCGTGGCCAGAGGGGCTTTTTATCAGGTTCGCCTGATACACCAGTTGCATCCCTTTCTGGTTCGGGACTCCCTACGCACAGTCACTCAGGCACTCGTCACTTCCCACCTGGACTACTGCAATGCTCTCTACATGGGGCTCCCCTTGGGGTGCACCCAGAGGCTCCAACTGGTCCAGAATGCGGCCACGCGGGGGATTATGGGAGCGACGGGGCGCTCCCATGTGACACCTCTCCTGCGCGAGCTGCCCTGGCTCCTGGTGGTCTTCCGGGTGCGCTTCAAGGTGTTGGTAACCACCTTTAAAGTGCTCCATGGCTTAGGGCCGGGGTATCTACAAGACCGCCTTCTGCCGCCAATAGCCTCCCACCAGCCAGTACGCTCGCACAGAGAGGGCCTCCTCAGGGTGCCGTTGCCCAGACAATATCAGCTGGCAACCCCCAGGGGGAGAGCCTTCTCTGTGGTGGCACCTGTCCTCTGGAACGATCTATCCCCAGAGATACGCACGATACCAGACCTCCAGACTTTTCGTTGGGCCCTTAAAACCCACTTATTTCATCTAGCTGGGCTGGCTTGATCCCATCCTTTCAGTTTTAATTTGTAATTGATTTTAATTGAACTGTTTTAAATTGTGGGCCGAAATCATTTAATATCTTTTAAACTGTTTTTAAATTTTGTATGTTATGTTTTACCTTGGCTGTTCACCACCCTGAGTCCTGCTGGAGAAGGGCGGTATAAAAATCAAATCAATAAATAAATAAATCACATGACCCCAGGAGACTGCAACCATCACAAATATGAACCACTTGCCAAGCACCTGAATTTTAATAATGGGACCATGAGGATGCTGCACTTTTCACTGCTGTTGTAACTTTGAACAGTCACTAAATGGACATGTTGTAAATCGAGGATTACCTGAGTCTACTTCCTCCTCTCTGTGACAACAATTTAGATTCCTGAAGACCAGTGGTAGGATTCAAATAATTCCATCACTGGTTCGCTGAAAATGTGAATGTGCGCATGTGCATGTGCACAGTTTCCGCACATGCATGGCTTCCACCATGCGGCAAGGCTCAACTGAGCCGTCTTTCAGGGCCTGCTCCCCTCCATCTCTGCTCCCTGGGGCAGCAGCTGCTTCCCTCTGCACTGCTGGGAGTGCGTCTTGTGCAATTTAGCAGCTGTGAGCCTCCATTTTCCTCTAAGTTCCATCCGGAAAGCGCTGCAGCTGAGAGAAACAGCATTCAACTTGGCTGCTGCTTCTCTGTGCCGCAGTGAAGGCCAAATAAATTGCTTTGGCCCAGGGAACCATAGTTTGAGCCTAGAGGAGGGGCAGCGGCATATGGGCAAAGGCCCAATGTAAGGCCAGAGCGGGGGAATGGCATATTCCCCGACCCAGCCAAGATGAATGGCTAGCGGCAGAGGCTCTGGGGCAAGGCTGGAGTCTGGGAATGGCATGTCCCTGGGCCCCGACCCGAGGCAAAGGGTGAGTGGGTGGCATGCTTACCTTTGGTGAGCAGAATGGGTGAGGCACGGAGGCGAGGCACGGAGATTAGCTGGGCCGTGTGGCGAAGGCAAGATATGTAGGGCGGGGCGGGCAGATGAGACAACTGTTTGTTATTGGATTTCATTTTTAATCCCTTGAATATTTTGGTAGCTGACGGTCCACAAAGTATGTATGCACATATAATTATTGTAAAGAGCATCTATTATTCTGCAGAAGAGTAAACAAAAAGCCAGCAGGACATCTGAATCAAATTGCTTCACCAATTTGCTTGCTTGATTGAGTGTTGGATTGAGTGAATGCATATCAGCAGCTCTCACAACTAAACAGAATTTTTTTTTAACTATACTTAATTGCCAACATTGTCTACATTTGGCTCAGTCATTAAATCAGTAAGCCTGAAATGAGAAATGTTTGGACCTCTGGAATTTATTGTTGGAATCCAGTTCTCATTAGGTCTTGCCATCATGGTCTACAGTAAATAATAGCAGGAAATATAGCCCACCAATTTCAGAGAAAGAGAAAGTTGGCTTAAAGAATATTTGGGAAATATCATATGGTATAGTATCTGAATAGATTCTATATGGAGGTCCTATAGGTACAGCATAGGTACAGACCCAAATGTTATATCTTCCTAAAGTCTGCTATAAAAACAGAGCTACTAACAATGTAATTATCATTTGCTTTGCATGAAAAATGTTTCTTCAGTGATATGTATTTCAGGGTTTCCCATTATGTACCTAATATCTGTAAGACACAAAGGAAAGTGCAAGCTATTAAGTCCTTCAGAACTCTTTTATCAGGAAGAAATAAAGCATTGAGTGAGGGGGGAGAACAAGAATATGAAATAAAAATCAGGCTAGGCAATTCACCCATGAGATTGACCTGTAAAGTTGGCCACAAAATGTAAATTTTAATTGGTTAGTATGATAGGTGCTGTTGGTATTGAATTAAACCTAGCATTTACTAAATAGAATTACTGCCACTTCCTCTCACCACTGCCACCAAACATCCCAGTTCTAAACTATAAAATACATTAATCTCAGTCTTTCCCTAGTCACAGGGAATCAAACAGCCAAATGTATTTCTGATTTGGGAAGAATTTCATTTCAAATCTTCTGTGGACAAAAGTGAAATCAGAAGACAAAATGACTGAAACCAACTGTTATGTAAACAGGTAAAACATTCAGGCAGAAGCTTGCAACCAAAATGCAAGCTATCGGTCAACTTTAGAAAATTTAGATTGCAAGTTCTTCACTCCTTTTTAGATGATTATTTATTAGTCTCCTTTTATATTGTAATATCTCTCTTTGTCTCTCTCTCTCCCTCTCCCTCCCTCCCAGTAATGCATTCCATTTACTTTTGCTCCCAGTTCGGAACTGGGAGCACGCTCACACTTGTTTGGCTCACACGCAGTGCTTCTGCACATGCACAGAACCTTCTGCACATGCACAGAGCATCCATGATGACATCCGGGTGGGTGGGTGGAGCCTCCTGCATCCGCCACTACCAGTTCACCAAACCGGGGCGAACCGGTAGAAACCCACCACTGCTCCCTCTCTCCCCCCCCTCTGTCTTCAAAATAGCACAATGATTGAAACAAAACCCAAATTAAACAATAGTTCTATTATTTATCTCAAATATTTCTGGCCTATGTCATTATGCATAAAAATTGCATAGTTGCCTGCATATGTAGAAAAGAAAGGAACAACATACTGCAGAAAGATGTATCTAAAAGTGCCTACTGCAGTCCTCATTTCCAGCTTTTGAGGTGTTTTGCAGAAAACTTTGCACAGTTAATGCATGGCAGATATTCTTGCCCCTCCTGACGGCAATTTAGTTCTTATATAAAGATGAAACATGAATCAGAAAAATCTGATCAGCCTTACGATTTACTGAAGCTGCCAATTTCTTGGGTTTAAAAGGTTATGTGGTAGATCTGCTTCTTGTAATAAAAAGCAGTCTGTAAGCCTTATATTTTTCATTTCCTGATCGATAAAGCAAGTAACTGAAAAACACTTCTTAATAAAGAAGACCTATTGTTTTCTATTTTTGAAATAACTTCTTCCTTTGTTTTTCCTTGTCAAATATCACCTTCATCTCTTCATATGTCTAGACACACTTTTATATTGCATGCCCCTTCTTTTATTTTCTTTTTTAAACTACACAGATGAAAATAAAAGCTATATTTTCTAAAAGTACAGCTATACTGCATTTCACAACAAAAGCATTTACTCAACTGAAAGCAAAATCTGACGCAACTTGGAATTCATTCATGTTAAAACAGCTGATATTTTCTTTTTAGGTGAGGCTGAAATTACAATGCTTGGTAACTACTTCCACCTCTTACAATACTAGACAACACAGTATCGACAGTAGAGACTTCAAATTTCTAGGTTCCACCATACTGCAAGATCTAAAATGGACAACTAACATCAAAACGTCATCAAAAAAGCACAACAAAGAATATTCTTTCTGCGCCAACTCAGGAAGCTCAAACTGCTCAAGGAGCTGCTGATACAGTTCTGCATAGGAATTATTGAGTCTGTCATCTGCACCTCTATTACTGTCTGGTTTGATTCTGCAACCGAACAAGACAGACACAGACTTCAGAGGATAATTAGAACTGCAGAAAAAACTATTACTACCAATCTGCCTTCCACTGAGGACCTGCATACTGCATGAGTCAAAAAGAGAGCTGTGAAAATATTTACAGACCCCTCACATCCTGGACATAAACTGTTTCAACTCCTACCCTCAAAACGACCCTATAGAGCCCTGCACACCAGAACAACTAGACACAAGAACAGTTTTTTCCGAATGCCATCACTCTGCTAAACAAATAATTACCTCAACACTGTCAAACTATTTACTAAGTCTGCACTACTATTAATCTTCTCATAGTTCCTATCACCCATCTCCTTCCACTTATGACTGTATGACTGTAACTTTCTTGCTTGTATCCTTACGATTTATATTGACTGTTTCCTAATATGATTTGATTGCTTATTTGTACCCTGTGATTATCATTAAGTGTTGCACCTTATGATTTTTGATGAACGTATTTTTTCTTTTATGTACACTGAAAGCATATGCACCAAGACAAATTCCTTGTGTGTCCAATCACACTTGGCCAATAAAAAATTCTATTCTATTCTATTCTATTCTATTCTATTCTATTCTATTCTATTCTATTCTATTCTATTCTATTCTATTCTATTCTATTCTATTTTTCTCATAAGCATTAAGAAAACTGGTTGAGAATTTTTTCCTGATTAATAAATAAGAAATAATCATTTCATTTGCAAACAAAATAAAAAATTATTGTAGTTTTTGTTGTACCATTTAAAATGTCCAAAATCTAGATATCAGAGTCAGATGTAAGTTCTTTCAGTGTCTGCCTTTTTAGTGAAATATCTAGAAGAACTGACCCTAGTGACTCTATTAAAATTACAGTATATGCAGCAGACCAACAATACTGGGCAACAGTGCTTGATCATAGACTGCCAGCTCTTTGAGCCTGGATCGGAAAATATATTACTCAAGGGAAATTGGAATTCTAATTTATTTTTGCAGGGTATAATAACAGACTCTTGAAAAGCCTAATAGAGTCTCTTTCATTTCCCTTTTATATAAAAGAAAGACACAGAGTCTTTTTACCTAACAGCTAATGAATATCTTCTTCAAGGCTATCTCCATACTCGTCTACACAGGCATGCTTAATCAGCCAACAAGAATATGCCAATATATTATACTGTTCTTCAAGGCAGTAAAAAAAATATTTCTTTCTTAGAATGAAACAAACATTTACAGCTGAGTTCATACATTACACTATAATATTAACAGAGTTTGATGTTGGCTTAATGTAACAGGTAACCCAGTGACTGTGATTCATAAATTATAGTTTAGAAAAGTATTCCTCAAACTTGACATCTTTAAAATGTGTGCACTGAAACAACATAACTGGCTTGGGAATTCTGACAGTTGAAGTCTACATACGTTAAAGTTGCCAAGTTTGAGAAACATTGATTTACAGTTCACACTGTGAATCAATTCACTATGGTTTCAATAAACCATGATTCTAGCAAAGAATAATTTAACATAATTTACGAACCTGGGCATTACATTTAATAAACATATATTGTCATAATCAAAGCTGGGAGCTCCCAAGTGGAAGCCAAACTTTCTGCTACCATAAATCCAGTTACAATCAATTAATGGGCATCACAGTGGAAAGCAGCACTTCTAGAATAGCAGTGCTGTTTAGTGTTGCAAAATTCATAAGTCTAGGCTATCCAAAGAAACTGTTCATCTCTGAGAATTCATTTTTTTTTTAAATGAATTTCTTCTCCATATCTTCTTATTGAGCACGATAAAACTAATTAGATTTCCAGTATAAATGCCAGTGAATTAAATAACCAATAAAAATGGTACAGGCTTAGACTGAAGATACATGAGACTATCGAAAGCAAAGCATTTTTCCTCTAGTAAGAGCCAGGAAATGAGATTATCTGAACATGGGTTTTTTTTTAAAGGTGAGGTCTTAAAAAAAGGAAAAGTACAGCTTGATAGATTTGAATGAGAATGAGATTCAAATTTATGGACACTTTGGGATTCCATATAAGACCCCAATATTTAAACCATACTTTTAATATGTTATTTAAAAATGAATGGTTTCTTATAGATTGGACACTGGCTTGTATCCAGCTAAAGATGTTTATTCAAGCTTTCTGGGAGTACAGCTCCTTCAATAAAGTAATTCAGCTGTGTGGCAATATAAATCATCCTGTAATCCAAACAGTTTTCTTGATAAGATAGTTTAACATTCTGCATCCGTTTAATCATATAACCCTTGATTTGTTCACTTTCTAAATTATATTTCAATAATAACTTGCAAATAAGCTTAAAATGGTCAAAATAGATAAGACAAATTCAAAACATAATAGAAATGCGATAATCGGGTTGGATAATTATTCTGTACTTAAGGGCAATGTCATAAAGTTTAAATTTCAACACAGAGATTTCATTCATCACAAAGTGAAACCATTCTGAATATTAACTTTTCCTTTTTGGCAGCTGTCTTTCTGTTAAACGTTAAGATTTACATGCCTATAAAGTATACAGAGTTCTTATTATAATAACAGCTGCTAGGATGTTGTATGCTTCTTATTGGAATTACACATTAACTTCTTTCTTAAAAGAATAACAAATTAAGGTATGGACAAATATATCCCATTTTTAAAAAAACAAGTCTGATACTAAATTTAATTTAATCTTGAAACTATCCACTATTTATGGATTCTATTTCTGCACATAGGCTTGTATCACTTCCAAAGTTTGGCTTTCTCTTTACATATAGTTTTACAATATTATATTTTTTATTTTTCTGATAAAATGGTTGCCTAATTATAAAAAGGACAGACTTTCAATTCAGATTCCTATTAATGTTTCATTTTTATTATTTTTATCATATCAGCTATCTTTATAAATTGTTTAATTTTGATTTAATGGTAGTTTCAAAGTGTCAAACTGATATAACATCATGTTTATATGGAGTACTAATATAATCTTACTTTGAACATTATTATTCAATTTTATATACTTGCAAATCATTTTTCCATTTCTTTTTTTTTTTTTTGCTCCTTTTTCCTTTTGAGATATTTGTTAAAGTAAAATAAATATGAAACATCTTGTGGCCTCCAAATTTCTAGAGTAGATTTAGAGACAAATTATGGATTAGGAGGAAGACAAGGAAATTGCATTATGCAATTGCATTTCATTTTATTATTTTTATAATAAACTCTATAATGACTATGAATAGCATACAGTGAAACATTAGTAAACATCACTAGCATTAAGAAAAAAACAATTATTAGAAGAAAATAATATGCAGGACTCATCAGTCCCTCTAACTCATGGCCTAGGGGAAGAATCAAGTTTTTAAGGCTCTTTCAAAAACAGGCTGAAGGCCAGATAAATTTTGCAGGGGATTTCATTTCAAAGGGCAGATACTGTGACAGAAAGTCATTCTGCCCACTCTTACACAGTTAAATTTCACTTGAGATATTTTTCAGTTCCATTCTAGTTTTTAAGCTTGAGAAAAATGATCTTCTAGTCCAGTGATGGCTAACTTTTTCCGGACCAAGTGCCCAAACCTCTAAAATACAATGCACATGCAGCTTCCATGTATGAACCCCGTGCATGCATGTGCGCCCCCCCCACATGTGTCCCAGGTCCCCGGGCATGTGTGCGTGGACCCCGCATGCGCCCCTCCCCCACACATGTGCAGCAGAGACCTGAAGACCAGCCAGCAGGCAGGAGGCATGTGCACATGCGCAGCAGAGCTGAACTGAGGTGATGGGCTATGTACCATCAGAGAGGGTGCTGTGTGCCACCTCTGGCACATGTGCCATAGGTTTGCCATCATGGTTCTAGTCCAACCCTCTGCTCAGACAGGAAACCCTGTACCATTTCAGACAAATGGTTGTCCAATCTCTTCTTAAAAATTTCCATTGTTGGAGCACCCACAACTTCTGGAGGCAAGTCGTTCCACTGATTAATTGTTCTAACTGTCAGGAAATTTCTCCTAAATTTTAGGTTGCTTCTTTCATGTCACCTAAACAAAAATTATAATTATCTGCATTGTATACAATATCTGTGTTTCGATTTTCAAATATTAATATATTATAACTTTATAGCTCTGCTTTTAATCTCTTTTACATCACATACATAATGATTTGTTGTCATTGTAACCTCCTATGTTCCATCAGGCTGTGTAAATATGAGATTCTGAATCAAAGGATCAAAGCCTATTTGCACACTTTCAAATTACAAGTGGGGAAGTTTAGACAGTTACGCTTGCCGAATTAGCTAAAACTCTAATTGACATTATGTAGTCAAAGAGTAGTTACCTAATGAGTACTGTCTAATAATTAGCTATAATGAATTCCACTCATTATCTGTTAGCATGACCCCATAATAATAATAATATGTCTCTGTTTTTAAAAAAATTGCTGGATGACACAATAGAAATGCTAGAGGTCTACAAAATTTCATATCTGAAAGGAATATGGGGCATTTGGATCTATTGTTCCAAATGATATTATTGGTTGTATAATCACTGCCTTTGTTTAAGAATATTTAGGCTTCCACACAAGCATGACTTCATATGGGTGAACCAAGTTTTGAGTGACAAAAGGACAAGGATTTATCAGATAATGGGAAGTGTACTACATTATAATGAAATGAAATAAGTTCTCTAGCCATTTTTTTTTATCTTGCTGCTTTTTCAAAAAAGTTACAAAAATTGATTTCATCTTATCCATCTGAGAAGTAAGTTATAAAATGCTACAAGTGAGAGTTTAGCAAAATAACATAGAGATAAGAGGAGATGGCAATGGTTTGAGTACACTGCAAGTTTCAGTTATAAACTTGTTGCTTTAACTGAAAATATCCTGTGATTGAATGCTGGAAAATCAAATAGTGAAGCAGGAAATAGGAGACATCTCTGCTCCCCGAAATTCAACTTTTTTAAAAAACAAAAAGACTCTACATTTCTCCAATTGAATTTATATTAGAGATACATTATAAATCTTTCCTGTAAAACGTCAAACTGATATTTGTACTTCACAAAAGAAATGACTAAAGAATGAAAGCAGTGAATCCATTAAGACATTTCCTTAATTCTTACAATAATTTCTGCCAGACTTCTGCCTAAGATAAACCAGAGAAATTTAAATTCAAAACCAAACAAATCTGTTTATAAAGTATGCAACCAGCTAGAACAATTCTAAATGTCACTAAACTCTGTGCAACAAAGCAATTGTTTAGCTCATTTCCATTGAAAAGAAAGAAACATGAATTATTTTTTATTTTATTTTCAAATGACATCGACAAGTACATAACTGGACTTCTAGCTAAATTTGTTAACAGATGACAAATTTACCTAACAGCAATAGAGAATCTCACAGACCTTATGTTTTAAAGATATCATAGGTATATTCTCCCCTACCCACAATTTTAGAAGTTATATTTAATAAAATTAAATATATTTAATAAGGCATTTTACACAGTAATGCAGTGTTCTTCACTGTAGCAATGCAGTTATTTATTGGTTGTGTTTTTGGTACAAAATACTGCATATCAATCCATTTACTTTTGCTATCTATTTTATAATATGTATACTCAATTTTGTGTTCCATTTTATTTCTCTTATATGTTATATGCAGTCTAAAGTGTGAAGAATTTGCTGCAGTCTGTGCCTTCAATATAGAGCAGCTTCTTCCAGCTATCATATCTCATGATACGATATTAGTAGCCATTTTATATTCTCAGGACTGTTCCAGACGTTTCCACTATAAAAGGATATGAGAGATAGAATTTAAATTATTAGTGCTTTATGAATGAATGAAGATGAATTCTGTAGCTTCTGAAGAAAAGAGCAGAAAAATCTAACAATATTTTCATGTTGCAATCTATTCCTGGTGAGTACATGCATCCATCCATACAGTTTTAGTTTAGTATTACAGAAGTGGTTTGCCGTCTACTTTTTAAAAAATCTTCCATTAGTTCAGTCTTTTTCAAAGAATCAGATGGGTGTTATTGTTGCCAGGTGTCCACTATTTGAGCGGACAGTCCACTTTTTTCACATTATGTTCACTATTTTTTTTCACAAAATAGTGGACATTTTTTTTATTCAAAAGCTTTATGATGAAGTGGTATGTAATCTAAAGCTGTACAGTCTAAGAGAATAAGGATAGGAGAATCGCGTTTTGTCTTTTTTTTCATAAGTTAGAATGAGACAAAGATCGAATATCCATTGAACTCGATTCTCCGAAAAAATTAATGATGAGATTAAAATAAAAATATATTATAAAATTATGTACAGTTCACATTTTTAAAATGTATTGTAGCTTGTGTCGTCTGACCTAAAATGGCATGTTAAAATGTTTGTAAGAAAATATATAATTTAATTGTAATTTTTTAAAAATTTTTTACTACTTAACACACACACACACACACCGCTTGTCCGCTATTTTTTGGAAGCAGACCTGGCAACCCTATATCTTAAGTGAAACCGCATGGTTGAAGCTGATTTTGTCTGACTTGTGAACTAAGAAATACAGAAGCTTAGTCAACAGGACTCAGTTTGATTTGATGTTTGGTGCCATGCCAGTTTTCATGCGAATATATAATAGCATCTATTGGGGGAATTACTCTATTTAGCATTGTCCAACCCATTCTGTTATGTTTTTTGTTTTGTTTTGTTTAGTGCACATGACTGGAATGAGTGCTCTTGTGGTTCTGATCATCTTAAGATCTACTTATAGAAATAAGTAAGGCATTTGGACCATCCACTGTAGTTTGGTGGTAATTAATCTTCACCTTTCCACCTATTTTAATTCTAGAATCTTTCCTCCTCATCAAATATAGGAGCTGTAAAATGAAAGAGTTTAAATGAAACAAAAAGACTGAACTAATGACAACACATATAGCAACCAGGTGTAGAATTGGCAATGAAGATAATGAAATGATGGGTTCCTTCTGCATTTAAGGTTCAACCATGAATAGTAAAGGACCTAGCAGTCAAGAAATACACCACAGACTAAGAGTAGCAATGAAGGCTTTGGAAAAGATATTTAGATGCTTTGATGTATCACAAAGGATGGTGAAGGCAATTATTTTTCCTGCTATACTCTTCAATGTTGAGGAACCTGATTTCATAGCATCATAGCATAAGTTACAATTAAATTTTAAATACATTTAAAAGAAAACTCTGTAGATAGAATACAACTGATCAGAGAAGACAGAACCAAAAAACCAATGTTGCCTAAGAACTAAGGGAACAACATTTTTTTTTAAAGGATTTGTGGAAATGCAGAAGAGTGTGAACAGTATGTATCCCCAAAGTATATACTTCCTTAGGGCAGAAGTCATCATCAAGGAGATTGATGCTCATGGACTAACTCTCGCCTGGACTACGGCAATGCTCTCTACATGGGGCTCCCCTTGAAGAGGGGAGGCTCCAACTGGTCCAGAATGCGGCCGCGCGGGTAGTTACGGGAGCCTCATGGTGCTCCCACATAACATCACTCCTGCGTGAGCTGCACTGGCTTCCAGTGGTCTTCCGGGTGCGCTTCAAGGTTTTGGTTATCACCTTTAAAGCGCTCCATGGCATAGGACCTGGATATCTTCGAGACCACCTGCTGCTACCAATGGCCTCCAACCGACCTGTGCGCTCCCACAGAGAGGGCCTCCTCAGGGTGCCATCGGCCAAGCAATGTAAACTGGTGGCCCCCAGGGGGAGGGCCTTTTCTGTGGGGGCACCTGCCCTCTGGAATCAGCTGCCCCCAGAGATACGAAGAATCCAAGACCTCGGTGCCTTCCGCCATGCCCTTAAGACCTTTCTTTTTCAGCAAGCCGGGCTGGCTTACACTTTTTAAAATGTTTTTAATAGATTTGTTATTGTTTTTTAACTATGAGGTCAAACGTATATATATCTTTTTAACTGTATTTTAATGTTTGTATTTATGTTTTTACTTTGGCTGTGCACCGCTCCGAGTCCTTCGGCAGAAGGGCGGTATATAAATCTGATAATAAATAAATAAATAAATAAATAAATAAATAAATAAATAAATAAATAAATAAATAAAACTGGTAACTATAGTATTATAACATGCAATAGATAAGTTACTACACAATAACTGCAGCAAGGCTATTATACTATATGCACAAAGATGGAAAAATACAGAACTACCCATTTTGGAGGAATGGCTATGAAAATGACAGAGTTTGCAGAAATAACTAAAATGACTTGCTTGGTTAAGGAGGACATAACAATTACTTTTTCAAAGACTTTTGGGATTTATTGCTGAAAATGGATAAAAATGAATTGATGATTTCAGGATTTTTTTTTTTATTGATTAAAAAGTTTTGTTTATGGGAAGAAGGGAACCATGCTAGATAGCTCTGGAAGATGGAAATGGCAATAACTATGATTGTAACTGCTGCAAAGAAAATATCAAGTTGCTTTTTTAGATATCTTTCTTTTTCCATTTTCTTTAAATCTTATTATATTCCCCAATCAAATTTTGGAGTTTACTTTGTAGTATCTGATTTTTAGCCTATCTGGACATAGCAGATAATATAGATAAAGAGATGACAAGGATGCAATTGGGCTCACTCCTTGGAAGATCCATTGTTTTAATTGCAACAATTTGAAGTTTACCAAGTAGTGAAAGACAGGTATTACATATTAGCAAGAGAAAAAAAGAAAATTGGAGAGGAGAGGGACTAACCGAAATGACTTTCTAAAAATAAATGTTTTAAATTTCCCTCTTAATCTGATCGTTGTGTATTCTTTGGATTTATAAAAGCAGTGGTTTAAACAAATATATCTTAGTTCATTGTTAATTTGTTTAAATCATTGCTTAGATAAGTATGAACAATACCCAACAATAAAGACAAGAATTTGACTATCCAAGTTTCTTTCTTCAGGCTCTCAACCAACTTCTGTTAAATAGCAAAGTTAAAATGTTGTTAAAAATAAAGTGATTTTAGCAGCAAGAAATGGGCTAGACAAGTGGCACTAGTTATGAATGACTTCCTCTACCATGCTTTACCTATCTTAACAAAACCCATCTTTATTTTCAGTAAATAAAGCATTCCCATTTACATTGAAAATGTAAATGTAAAGAAGGAACTTTTTTTTATCATTGTGGACTTATGATAAATCAAAGAAATAATAGAAATACCATTAAAATCTATATTTTAATACAGAAGAGTCTTAAATATAGAATTCAAACCATAGACTTTTCTTTTAAGTTTAATGGACAATTTTTTAAAAAAAAAATATGGAACTTTGCTCTTATATATGTTGACAGCAGCAAGAATGCTTTATGTACAAAAATGGAAAGATACTTTAATTCCTATGGAAGAATGGCTGGAAAAACAGATGTAACTAGGAGAGATTGCTAAATTAACTGCTTTAATCAAAGAAAAGAAATATCCAAATATCTTTCTGGATTTTGTGCTTGAAATGGGAAAAAAATGAAATTTGGACTTTGGATTTTGCAGATTAAATAAATTAGTTGTCATAGAAATGTACATATTAAATATATGAAAGTGAAAAGTTGAAGCTGTAATATTACTATCTACTGTGCTAAAAAGAGTTGGAAGTCAATGCTTTTCTCTTTTTTCTCCCCTTTACCCTAAATTTCATTCTCTTCTCTCTTCCTTCCCCATTTTCCCACTATTTTCATTTTTGTATATTGATAAGCTTAATAAAAGTATTTAAAAATTCTCTACATGTAGGACTTAAGGATCATATTCTGTGGAGAAGGATCTGGCTATTAGAGAAGTCAAGCTTTTTTTTTCTTTAGGTACCCTCTAGATCACAGGTGTCAAACCAATGGGCCAGATCGTGACGTATTGTGATGTTTTTTGCCTTTGCAGAGCTGGGTGGGTGTCGCCTGCATGTGATGTATCTGGCCTACAGGCCGCCAGTTTGACAGGCTTGCTCTAAATATACAGAAGCTGCATTTTCCCAAATTGCAATATGAAGCATTTCTACAATTAAAATCTTTGAATCAACTAAGAGAAGAAAGGACAATTCGAACATGGTTTCAATATGTACAGTTGCAAGCTAGATGGAGAGAAGATCAGAAAATTGGTTTTCTGCAAAATGGTAAAACAGATTAGAGATCAAAGTCAAATGCACATAAAAAGATTGTATAATGCGTTGATAGAAATAGATTCAAAAACGGAATTAGTTAAGGACTGTATGTTAAAGTGGGCACAAAATATTGAAGAACCAATAATGATGGAAACATGAGAAAAAATATGGGTTAGAAATGTGAAGTTCACACAAGCCCAAAATTTAAGAGAGAATTTTTATAAAATGTTTTATAGATGGCATCTGGATCCTAAAAAGTTAGCCTGTTTGTATCCAAGTGTGCAACCTAAGTGTTGGAGATGTGAATGTGATGATGCCACGTATTATCATATATGGTGGACATGTAAAAAAATTAAGGCATTTTGGATAAAAATATGGTGGATTATTCAAAATATTCTCAAAAAGAAGATAAAATTTACTCCACAGTTCTTTTTGTTAGGCATAATTACAGATTGTACTGTTATAGAGACTAAGTTGATTTTGTTGAAATTGTTATAATGATTGTTAAAACTTTTTAAATAAAAAAAAACATTTCTGAAGAGCCAGCTTCAGTGTACTTTTGAGAAATAATAGTTAATGTACAAATACAAAACATGCTATAAAACTCTACCAGCACTTCAAGACACTTAAAGATAGAGACAGGAATCATTATCAATATAACTCAAGAATAATCTGTGAGTTATCTTTTTGTTCTTTGGAGTCTTTGATTAAAATTTATTAAGCCATGTTTCAATTCCATAGCATTTCCTGCTTTCGGTATTTATGTTTTCATGTTTTCATCAAACTGATTATTTAAGTGGTACCAAAAGCAAAATGAACTCTTGGTCTTGAACTGGTGCAGGATCAAACTTTTGGTGCTAAATTAAATGGAAGCTGAGATATTACATAATTCAATGACAGCCATTTGTTTGACCTTTGGTGTCATTGGCCTGCAATTTACTAGCAGTTCTCATAATAGCTAAATCATCTGAACAGAGTAATCAGAAGATTTCATGTAATTTTTTTTATCGCAGCAACGGTTGCTAAAGAGTCAACATCAGCTTGATGGCAGATAATAAGTGACAATTTACTGACCTATTAAACATTGTTTACATTCATGCAGAGTAAACATTAGAAGACACATATTGCTTCCAGCTGTTACCAAGTATTTTTTTCTATGGCCCAGACAGATGGGTAATATGTTGTGAGGAGAGGTCACAACTAAAGAAAACACTTTGGGAAGAAGCCAGAATGCTGAGGAACAGATGTCATTTCTTTCTCCAAATGATAAGAGTTTTGCTTTGCTGAAAGATGGTAATTATAGGAGTAGTTGATACAAGGCCATGGGTACTTCCCATGATGCCCATTTAGCTCCCTTCCTCAGATGACTTAACTTTTTAACACTTTTTAAATTAAAAATGATTAAATAGAATATTGACCTGCAAACAAAATGCCAGTCTCCTGCATTATATTCCTTATAGGTACAACTTAGAACAGCAGTCCTCAACCTTTCTGGTGGGAGGGAGAGGGGATGGATCTTTCTGGCAGGGGGAGAGGGGATGGGTCTGTGTGAGCAGCAGGCGCTTGCATGAGCAACTCCATGTGTTGAAATGGAACTGCGTGTGCAAGCACTTATGACTTGCGCAAATGGAACTTCACGTGCACACTTACCTGACACTTGGCCGAGTTCTAAATGGGCCATGGCCTGGTAGTGGACCACAGTCCGGGGTTTGGCAATCCCTGACTTAGGAGATAAAATGATAGAGACTTCACTTAGTATTTTGTTTCAAAACATGTTCACCTGCCCATTAAAAAAAAAATGGAAGACTGTATTTCACCATTTTCCTGATCTATCAGAGAACATCTGAAGTAACTCTTATTTTGATATTATATGGTAGAACTTTGTTATATTGCAGGAGTAGATGACCCAGTTTGTAAGGATGGGCTCAGAGACAGACTAAATATACATTTTTAGAAAAGGTATTTAACTGCATGAAAAGTTCGGTGTCCTGAACTTCTTGCCATACTTCACAATACTGCCATTTTATTTAACAAATGTTCTGCCTGATAGATTTTTATTCCATTGTCTATAAGTTACTCATCTATTCATTAACCATGTCTAGTTAAGTCTGCTTGAGCACGACATAGCAATTATCAGGCAAGATGGGCGGCATAATCAATCAACCAACCAACCAATCAATCAAACAATCAATCAACCTTTGACCAGTTTTGTTGAATCTACAGATAACTGTTTAATGAGTACAAATAGTCCTCGATTTACATCAGTTAGTGACCATTCAAAGTTACAACACTGAAAAAAGTGACTTATTACCGTTTTTCACAGTTGCAACCTTGCAGCATCCCCATGCTCGGGTGATCAAAATCCAGATGCTTGGCAGCTGATTCATATTTATGACTGTTGCTCTGTCCCAAGGTCATGTGATCACCTTTTGTGGCCTTCTGACAAGCAAAGTCAATGGGGAAGCCAGATTCACTTAACAACCGAGTTACTAACGTATCACCTGCAATGATTCACTTAACAACTGAGGCAAGAAAGGTGGTAAATCAGGGCAAAACTCACTTAACAAATGTCTCACTTAACAACAGAAATTTCGGGGTCAATTATGGTCATACGCCTACCTGTAATTATGTTACATGATTTAGCATAAGAATATGTGCCTGAGATCTTGACTGCAGAATTAGTTTCGTTAAGATTGTATTATTGAGATATGTTTCAATTTGCTTCTGTATTTCACTTTCCTTTTGGTACTGTTGAGTATTTTTTTTTCAGTGTAATATAAATCCAATCAATGAAGATATTAGAGATACAATATTAACTGACTGAAGACCAGGTAGAAAAGAAGGCTTATATGAAATAAGATTGTGTAGCTGGAGAGACAAATAAACCTAATTTAGAAGTCTGCTGAGCGTTCCTTTTACCTTGCAGAAGATTCTTTAAAAATAAATTTCATAGGAATTTTAAAAAATGCTTTGCCTAAGCATAAAAGCCTCTCATGTCAAAACTCAGATATAGGTTCCAATTTATGATTATTATGTAATTGTAAGGCAGAATGAATTGCATATAAAGTGTTAGGTTTTAAACTAGCAAGCAGCCAAATGAATTCTTTCACTGTGGGCGAAGGAGAAGAACTGTCTATTAATGGGTAATAAGAGAGAAAAAGATTCTTACAATTTAAGCTCTGTTCTCACCATAACCTTTGCTTACAGATTTTATATAGAAACAGTTTCCTAAAACAGTTTAGGAAATCTGACAAATGAAATGTTTAGTTTAGTCAAAAAAATTTAAAGAACAGAAAAGGATCTGCCCTATTTCATTAAGCCAGATAAAATCCCAATTCCAACTACAGAAATGAATGTGGAAAAATATCTGCATTAATTTTGGGTTTCTGGCTGCATAATCAGATGCCAACTGGACATCATAATCCAAGTGAATTTACATTTTTAGCAGTTGCATCGTATGCTGGCTTATTCAGCAAGCCCTATTCTGTCTGAAAATTTAAACAAAGTGTGAATGTTGCTATCCTTATATGTTTTCATAAGGGACAAACAGAAAAAAGTTATTGATGGATTTTCCTGGCTTCATTTCCTCTTGTATTGAGTGTCCCCTTTTCACATCGGTTGCTCTCCTTAACATGTGGTGAGACTGAACTGATAAAATAGGAGGTATTTATTTTCTTCACCAATTCCTCCCTGTTGTTGAGAATTATCTTCTGGATAACAGGCCCTCTTGCTCTGCCTTTTGACAAATGAAGTAGTCAATAATATTAAAATTTTGTTGGGTCTCTGGTCTTGGCAGAATTAGATTCCATGAGATGTTGTCAGTATAATTGAAATCTCTCATTTGCACTATCACACGTCTCTTTAAAAAATGTAGTTATTTCATACAAAAAGATTTTATCCTGGCCTAATGCCAGTCCAGTGAGTCTGTAATAAATTCCCACTTTTATTTTTTATTTTGTCACCCAATCATGTTCAACCAGATTTCTATGCTTTGACTCCTGATTTTTAACACATCCACACCCCAATATTTCTCAGACACCTCTGAGAATTTATTCTCAAAATTTATTCATCCTCATGAATAAATTTTAGCCTCCCAGTATTATGTGCCCATTCAGAGTATCATCTCATAAAATTTCAATGAAGCCTATCATACATTATTTTCTTCCTGAGTTAGATTATCTGTTTTTTTCCCTGTTTTTTTCCCTATTTATTTCTCATGCATCTGAGTTCAATTGACAAGGAACTCACTGTTGCAATTTCTATAGTTTCTCTCCTCTTCACCTCCTGCTTCTTCCTTTGAGTTTTGTTTAGAGCCGAGGTGGCTCAGTGGTTAGAATGCAGTTCTGCAGGCTACTTCAGCTGACTGCTAGCTGCAGTTCGGCAGTTCAAATTTCACCAGCTCAAGGTTGACTCAGTCTTCCATCCTTCCGAGGTGGGTAAAATGAGGACCCAGATTGTTGGGGGCAATTTGCTGACTCTGTAAACCGCTTAGAGAGGCTGTAAAAGCACTATGAAGCGGTATATAAGTCTAAGTGCTATTGCTATTGCTATGTTCCAGTCCTTGTCTGCAAATTCACTTCTGAGCTTCTACCCTCCTCATGAGTTTGACAAAATAATTGCGAAACATTTCATTCCCAGCCATCAAACTACTAAGATTTTGTCTCTTTTCCAACCATAATAATCACCTATTGTCTTTCTCACTTCTTATTTTCTGAGAATGAAAATAAACGTTTATAATTATTTTTATAATTATAATAAAGCTCTCCTGATTCATTTGCTTACATTTTAAGAACTACATACAGATTTGTTCTCCTTTTCTTCTCACTTTCCTATAATTTATTTTAATTGTTATTCTGTGATTGCTTAATATACAGCACTTTAACAGTTCACAATCAAATATTTTCTTTTGAAAACCACTTCTCTGTTAGTTTTACTTCTAGAAATATTGTGTTTTATAAGGAATGGAATACGTCAGTTGAAAGAATCTACAGTTTTATGACCAAATGTTTTATGCCTAGGGCATTCTCAGAAAATTAATCTCTCAATTTTTCCAAAAGCATCTAATCCTGTAGATGATATTCCAACTCTGTAGTAAAGCTTCTCTGGGTTTGCTTTTCTGCATGCCTCTAATTAAAGTGGAACCCTGTGTTTAAAATTTACCAATTAAAAGGAGGATTTTGAGAGTTATGGTTTCAGAGACATTATCTGTGCCGATCTTTATATTTCCATTGTCCCTTAACAATAGCAGTTAACAATATCTCTTGGGATTGATATGGTATGCAAGGCTAATGGAACCAGAAATATCAAAGAGAGATACATAACTAGTGTTCCTACAGTTTGTTTAATGTGAAGATTGATCCTAATACTCGCTGAAATTTACTGGTTTAAAAAAAGTGTCATTTTGGTCTGTCTTTCTCTATTTTGTGAAAAACAATTTATAAAATACAAGCTACTAATATAAGCCTAGAGAGCCAGATTGGTATAGTGGTTAAGGCAACAGACTAGAAACTAGAAGATTGTGAGTCCCAGTCCTAGTGCCAATTCAGCTGGTTAATTTTGGCCAGTCACTCTCTCTTAGCCCTTAGCTCTTAGTGAATGGCAAACTACTTTGCCAATGTAACTATTTTTCCACTCTTATTGCATCATCAGATAATCGCCCGGCCGCCCTGTTTAGGGTCACCCGTTCCCTCCTCCATCTGGGAGCATGGGAAGACCCCTTGCAGGGCAGGGCTGAGGATTTTGTACAATATCTGTATGACAAAATCGCTCAGATTCGGGAGGGTTTGGTCTCCGACTGGGTAGGTCCGGATGGGGTGATGGAGGTAAGTCTTGAGAATGCTAGCTGGCAGGAGTTTGACTTTGTGACTCCCGAGGACGTGGACAGGGTCCTGGGAAGGTTGAATGTGGCCACATGTTTATTGGACCTGTGACTCTCTTGCTCGGTGCTGGCTTCCCGGGAGGTTACACGAGGCTGGCTCCATGGGATTGTCAATGCTTCTTTGAGTGAGGGTTTCTTTCCCACCGCCTTGAAAGAGGCGGTGGTGAGGCCCCTCTTTAAGAAGCCTTCTCTGGACCCGGCTGTTTTATCAAATTATTGTCCAGTCTCCAACCTTCACTTTGTAGTGAAGGTTGTTGAGAGTGTGGTGGCGTGACAGCTTCCCCAGTACCTGGATGAGGCGGACTATTTAGATCCATTCCAGTTGGGCTTCAGGCCTGGGTACAGCATGGAAACGGCATTGGTTGCATTTGTTGATTATCTCTGGAGAGCTCGGGACAGGGGTTGCTTCTCTGTCCTGTCCTATTAGATCTCTCAGCAGCTTTTGATACCATCGACTATGGTATCATGCTGCATCAGTTGGAGGGGTTAGGGGTGGGGGGCACCATGTTACGGTGGTTCTCCTCCTTCCTTTCTGACCATACGCAGTCTGTGTTGATGGGGGGCAGAGATCGACCCCGAGGTGCCTAGTTTGTGGGGTGCAGCAGGGGTCGGTCCTTTCGCGCCTCCTGTTCAACATTTATCTGAAGCCACTGAGTGAGATCATCCGTGGCTTCAGGGTGGATTTCCATCAGTACGCTGATGACACTCAGCTGTACATTTCCACCCCGGGCCACCCCAATGATGCCCTTGAAGTGATGACCCGGTGCCTGGAGGCCATACGGATCTGGATGGGGAGAAACAAGCTCAGGCTCAACCCCTCCAAGACTGAGTGGCTGTGATTCCCGGCATCCCGTCATAGTCAGTTGGTTCCATCACTGACTATAGGGGGTGAGATCTTGGCCCCCTCAGAGAGGGCTCACAACTTGGGTGTCCTCCTGGACTCACGGCTGTCTTTAGAAGACCATTTGATGGCTGTGGCCAGGGGGGCTTTTTATCAGGTTCGCCTGATTCACCAGTTGCGTCCCTTTCTGGACCGGGACGCCTTGCGCACGGTCACTCACGCCCTCATCACTTCCCATCTGGACTACTGTAATGGTCTCTACATGGGGCTCCCCTTGAAGAGCACCCAGAGGCTCCATCTGGTCCAGAATGTGGCCGGGCAGGTGATTATGGGGGCAATTCGGTGCTCCCATGTAACACTGTTCCTGCACAAGTTGCACTGGTTTCCAGTGGTCTTCCAGGTGCGATTCAAGGTGTTGGTTACCACCTTTAAAGTGCTCTACGAGACCGCCTTCTGCCTCCGATAGCCTCCCACCGACCAGTACGCTCCCACAGAGAGGATCTCCTCAGGATGCCGTCGGTTAGACAGTGTTGACTGGTGACCCCCAGGGGGAGAGCCTTCTCTGTGGGGGCACCAGCCCTTTGGAATGAGCTGCCTCCAGAGATTCGTTGGATTTCTGACCTCCGTACCTTTCGCCGCGCCCTTAAAACACTATTATTCCATCAAGCAGGGCTGGCCTAAATATTTTTAATGGGTTATTATATTTTAAATGATCGGCCAAAACTATTTAATAATTTTAAATTGTTTTTAACTTTTATATTGTGGGTTTTATCTTGACTGTCCACCCCCTGAGTCCCCCGGGAGAAGGGCAGTATAAAAATTTAATAAAACTAAACTAAAACTAAACTAAACTACTTCCAAAATCTTGCCAAAAATCCCACCCTTTAAGGACTTGTCCAGGCAATTACCAGGAATCAATACTGGTATGAAGACACATATCCCCGACACCCACACCCACCCACTTCACACAAAGGAATATGCTAGGAAGAAGAAGAACTATTCATAACAGTGTTTAGAGTCTCCATATTAGTAGGCATATATGGCCTTGCAGGCAATTCAAGTTCTAGCCACCATCCCTTATATATTACGTACTAGGGATAACTGTTGGGATAGTCTTACCAACAGCATCCTTCTACTTCTGCTACAGCTGCTATGGGTTCAGGAGTGTTGGTATTTATTGCCAAATCTAGTGAATTCAAGAGGGTTACAACTTGCACATTTTAAAGAAGTGACAATAGAAGAATAAGTGGCAGGTTTTACTCAGGCATATAAAACAATATGAAGGTAACTGCCACTAGAAAAAAAATATTCTTATGATTGTTATCACAGTGAACCCATCTTCTGGTTTAGCTCACAAACATCCTTTAACTCTTTGGTGTCTTTTAAAGATATGATGTCCAAGAAGGACTCTTAAATAATGCACAGTCTTTGCTATAACGCAGGACTTCTTCCCTCAGTTTAAATAATGCTGCTGTGAAACTGAAAGGCTTTTTTTTAAAATTGCTTTTAACTTTGCATGCATTTCTTGCCTGCTGTGAATATAAACTAAAGCAGCTACTTATTTTAAACACAGGATGTGAATACATAATTGCTAGCAGCTAGAGCATGATTTTAAATATTCTACATTATTGTTTCATCATATGATTGATTTATTTTAACTAAAGCAGCAATATCATGTATTTCTTAAAGTAAAACCAAGGCAGTTCACAACCCCTGCATATCAGAAGGGGGAGGGCAAGAAAACCATGGGACTTTGGCACTGTAGCTCAGAGTTCATTTTTAGGATAGAATCAGTGGTGGGTTGCTCCTGGTTCTGTCTGGTTCTATAGAACTGGTAGTAAAACCAGCGGGAGGCTCTGCCCACCTGCCACAATTTCATCATGGGTGATCTTCGCATGCACGTGCTCCTGCTGCGAACCAGTAGTAAAGGTAAGTAGAACCCACCCCTGGATAGAATTCTGGAAGCCTCAAAGTTATTTTCCCACAAGAAAGTCAGCATCCTGGTGTCCACACCTATCTTAGGGGGATATTTCACCTGGCCTTTTCTCCATGAGTCACAGAATTCCCACATCTCATGTTGCCTTTTTAGGGATAAAAAGTTTAGAAGTGTATTACTTTGTTTAATGCTTGTTCCTGTTTGTTTAGGTTTCAGTGCATAACTATTTAGGCATCTCTTCAGGGATAGACCAATTTCATTGAAGATACACAATCAAATGTTTCTGGGGGGAAAAAACAAATTGTAAAAATTCACTTTTTTAAAATAGTGCATGATGATTTAATTAAACATTTGAATATGAAAAGCAGCTCCTCATGAAAAATGAGGTGAACTATGAGTAGTGTCAAACTCGATTTCATTGAGGACCGCATCAGGGTTGTGTTTGACCTTGGGGGCCAGGGTGGGTGTGGCCAGGCTGGGCATGGCCAGCTTGATGTCACTCGTGTTCGGAGCGTCTGTGGTGGCCCGAGTGCCCTGCCAGCAAAAATGGGCTCCCGAGCTCCATTTTCAGCTGCGATGGCCTCCTGTCACCTCTGCCAGTAAAAACAGAGCTTGGGGGGGGGCTGCACACAGCCCCCCAAGCTCTGTTTTTGCTGGTAGAGGGTGGCAGGAGGCTGTCACAGCCAAAAACAAAGCCTGGGAGGGCCGTGCATGGCCCTCCAAAGTTCCATTTTCACTGGCAAATGCATCGCGGGCCAGTCCAATGCTGTTTCTAGGGTGGCCCCACAGGCCAGATCTAAGCACCCTGTGGGCCAGATCTGGCCCCCAGGCCTTGAGTTTGACACTCCTGCTATACAGCTATTTAAATCTTGGCTAGCAAATTAAAAGAAATTCTAATATAAATTTACAAAGGAAAATACAAGGCTTGGAAAAGAACAAAAGATGGCACTGGATTTCTACAAATGAACAATTTGGAAGAGACTGATTGGTTGACTATCAACTATGTTGGTTCTTAGCCACAACATAAATTTCTCCAAAATGGAAATGATACAGCAAGTAATTTCCAAATTGCTCTTAAAAACCAAAAGAATATTCTAAAATGACATCATGTTCAGACCTAAGATGCATGAAAGGCTGAAGTACACTGAATTTTTAAAGCTTCTTTTGTAAGAGAGGAATGAAAGCCTCTGAGTTCCTTTGAACTAGAGTGGTGTACAAAGTAAAATAAATAAAATATCAAATGTGACACCATTCATACTTTAGATCAGCATGATAACAGAAAGTCATATAATAATATAATATATGTATGTTCCCACATTATATGTTTCCTTAACATTCTCATTTTTCTAAGATATTGCTTTTGGTAGATTAAAATTTAAGATTAACAGTTACTTGTGAATTTGTTCCAGTGAAGTACCAAAAATTATATCACAGCATTTTTAAAATTCTATTGTGTTAGATACATAGGTCAGAAACAAAAGGGACAATGGGAAAGGGGGAATGAGGAAAATCTGCCAGCATATATTAAAGATTTTTTAAAAATCATTTTAAAGAGAGAGAGAGAACATAAAAGCAAAACTGAAGAAGCAACTTGTTGATTATTTCATAGTCCCAGGGTGAAAACTTCAGGTACAAACTAAAATACTTTTGTGGCATCTGCTATCAGCATGACAGTTTCTTTTGGCATCTTAAGATTGCCTTTGGAAAAATGACAGTTTTGGCTGGATTGAAAGGTGCTTTCCCATGAATAACTGCAGAAATCATCAAATATGTTCACTTTGGGATTATGGAAAACTTTCTCCAGCAGATGTGCCCAATATTATGCCTTTTTAGAATAGAATTTTAGGAAGGAAGGCAGACAGGAAAAAATCATAAGCATGACCACTTACTGTATACTTACATCATCCTATGCATAATACTTTCCAAGGTCAAAAGCCATAATTAATGTAGACGTTGAGTAGGAAGTTCCTGTCTCCCTATTAACTTGTATCTACAAGTTGAACCCTTATAAAATGTTACCATACTTCTGTGAAAAAGAATAAAAGTAAAAATTTGCCCCAAAGCCCCTTCCAAGCTATGAAAAACCAGTTTTCTCCAACCTAGTACCTATCTTGAGGGTTGCGTTATTTGAAAATGGTGAATTTATGTAGTAATTTCAAAAAATGTAGCATTCCTACCAAAGCAAATTAAATGTAATGAGTGATGATATCTACTTTCTCCTTCATGTACAGAAGCCCTCTCATCTAAATGATTAAATGAATTCAAGATAAGGATCAAATTGGAAATGTGTTTTGAGTGGGGTTATCTAGCAATTCCAAATTTCTTATCTTACATAAATATTAACCATTAATTACTTCACAAAATTAAGGGAATGGAGAATAGTGAATTAAAGAATCAAAAATAATCAGGATTCAGTGTATGACAGCTTTCATCATGCATACTGATTGCCAAAGCACAACACATTTTTGCAAAATCGTATTAATTATATTAGCCTCTTCCTTTGAAAAATTATAGTAAGAAAGAGCTTTAGATTACAATTATAGTACTGTTATACTTCCTTCCTTTAAAAAGAATTATGGCATAGCTCTTCTCCTTCTCTTTCCCCTTCCCCCTTCTCCTCCCTCCTTCTCTTTTTTAAAGCCTCCTTTTAAAGAAAATACAAGTGGCATGATTGCAATTTTGGTATATGTTAATTCTTTGCATAAGAAAGGAGGGTATAGTAGTATTCTTCTCTCAAAGTATTATCTTAATGGCCTTCAGGCCACTTCCTATGGTACTACTATCTCAATATCTTCCACAATAGATGGCAACCCTTTCTCTGAGTCTGGCTTCCATAGTTATTTACTGTTTTTCCTGCACCTCTCACTTTTCAAACATTTTGCTTGCATTGAGTATACCAAATGTCTATCAATCTACAGTGCCTGTAATTTGATTTGTCCCCAATGTCTGCTTCTCTGAGTCATATGATGTCATCTCCTGTCCAAGCATTCTGATTGGGATGACTAATGTGGCCTTTTCTTATTCTGAGTTAAGGATAGACCGGGGTGGGTTCTAAAGATTTTTACTACCTATTCTGTGGATGTGGCTTATTTTGTGGGCGTGGTTTGATGGCCATGTGACAAACAATTCTTTAGGATTTAGCAGAGGTTCTGGTCTACCAGGCCTTTAACTGCTTACAGACCCGTACTGGTCTACCCATTTGTTTTTGGAGAATACCGGTCTACCCATTTGTTTTTGGAGCGTTCCGGTCTACCTATTTGTTTTTGGAGCGCACTGGTCTACCACCACACTGTCTTTTACCGCTGATCAGCTGTAGGGTGGCCCTTTGAAAAGCCACGGCAAGAGTTTAAACAGTTTTTTGCTGCTCTGCCACCACCGAGAGCATCGGAAACCGCTTTCAGGCAGCTTGGCCTCAATTGCCAATCTACCACTACTGAGCGGTTTACAAGGAGAGAATTGGTTCTAGCCGATCAGTCGGGAGGCTTCTTGGCTTCTCAATTTAAAGCTAAGGTGTCTTGTTTTTTTTCTCTCTTCTTTGTCAAGTGAGCCCTGATTTTTTCCTTCTAGCCTATCAGCTGGGACTCGGGAGGCAGTGAATAGATTGGGGGCAGGGCCAGGCAGAGGTGATATTTACTGGGATAAACCTATTAATCACTGAAGTAATTATTTTCTTCCTTTTGTCCCAACAATGATATTTTATGCAAGTAAAAATTTTAGGGCCTTAGCATCACCATTAAAGCAGTTGTTGAGTCTCAGGTCAACAAATGGAGTTTGAACTTTCCAAAAGGTTTTGAACTGGGACAGCTTAGAATCAACCTGTATCAGTCAAATTATCCATTTCTATGTTTTTTGTCCTCATGTCCTCCATCCAGCAGGTTTAAAATCGAATATGGTCTGGCATTTTGAGTGTCTTTGGGGTTTTTTTGTTTTTGATTTCATTTACACAATAGTTATTTAAACTTTCATGTATTGTTACCTTGTAAATTGTCTTATTTCTTTTTCTCATCCATCAACAGACTCAACAATCTAGATCTACCTTAGTTATTTTTTGATTCCAGCAATTAACTTCAAGGTAATTCCTTCAAATCTATGATCACTGTCATCTGCAGATGACATGACTCATCAAATATTTCTTTGATGAAATTAGGAAATTGTGTTGCTGATTATTATTATTATTATCTCTTTTATTCATTAAACATGAAACTCAGTCAACTGAACATTTAAAAATGTGTCACAAATACGAGTGACTAGTGCTAATGGTTGATACGGGTTGCTGCCCACATCCTAGGGATCTACCAAGTATCTTCTTAAAATATATGATGTTCTGAGTAGTGCAATTTTTTGCAGTTCCGCTGGTGTTATTGCAGGAAGCTGCAATTTCTTGATGTGTATTATAAAATTCTTGGACATGGTACCAAGTGCCCTGATGACAATGGGTATCACTGTTACTTGTTTCATCCATAGCCGTGTAGTTTCGATGACCAGGTCACGATATTTCGTGATTTTTTTCTTTTTCTTCGACTCTGGTGTCTCCTGGTACAGCAACATCAATAAACTGTATGTTTCGGCCCTCAACAACCATGATATCTGGCGTGTTATGTTCCAAATGATCTATCTTGATTGAATTATTATAATCATCATCATCATCGTATGTACTTGAAAATATTTGATGGAAAATTGTTAAATTCAAAGCCAGTCTTTTTAAAGCTGGAAAAAAGATTTTCATATACATGCACACTTAACCCTTCCTTCCTTCCTTCCTTCCTTCCTTCCTTCCTTCCTTCCTTCCTTCCTTCCTTCCTTCCTTCCTTCCTTCCTTTGTAGTTTTTGCCATGGATGCCAAGAAAGTTAAACAGTTAATGTGTCTACAATTAATGTCATCACAATTTTTTGAATTTTTTTTAATGATCATAAGATTATGTTGACAATGAGAGACCTATGAGAAAGTAAAGACTGTTTCTTGTATGCAGGGAATTGTACAGGGGAACTTGATATCAAATTGTACATAGTATTTTTTGTTCCTAATTAAAGGAAATCTAAACTGTTTCAGTTCAGGAGATATAACTGTCTGGATTGGTATGAATCTTTTTTTTTCCTACTGTTCAAAGGAGAATTTTATCTTACAATTGCTTGAACATCGTTAGTCTCAAAATGTCCTGCTATCTTCTACAGCAAAAGTATTGATTTTCACAAGTGCTGCTTTTTAAGAGAATGCTTTAAAAGTCCCCAAGTATCATTAGTTTAAGATTAATCTTGTTTTTCCTCAGTTTTCTAGCCAAAAGTATAGAATGAAGATCTATATCACAAGTTTCTTTTTCCTCCATAACTCTTTACAAATTATAATCACAAGATGGTATGATTCCTGTATGTAAATTTAACTTAACAGAGATGAACCTTATATAATTCTTTCTCAGTTGTCATCTGTTTGATATTTTATTCTCCTCTGAATCTGATTTAGACTGTAATTACAGAGAAATTCTTTCTGCAATATTTCAAACCCTTCCTGAAGTTTTAAAGCTGTTTTTTTTAATGTATTTTGCCCAGCTATTGGTGGAGGTTTTTTAATTATAATAAACTATGAATATATAAAAATAATGACAACAACCTTTATACGTAATTTATATCACACCATTCCTAGCTTGATTATCATGGAATTTGTGACTATGAAATATTTTCTGTCACTTTACAGGAATTGTTACTTACAGCCATTTGATGCATTGTAGTGCTTTAATGATTTTTTTTTCAATGACTTTTACTGCTTGCTTTGTCAAATCAATTTTCTTGTCCATCATTTTCTGGTTTATTTCTTTTCTTTTTTAAAAAAAATTAGTTACGTTCCTCTTCAGAATGAGAAGATGGTGCCATGAGCCAGGAATCACGCAATGGCTTAATGTGAAGAAGCTGCTTCAGCAGGAGTTATGGAATGTCAACCTCAGGAGGCACAAAGTCATAAGGCTGATTAAACACAGGCAACACCTGGGCAATTGAAAAAGTCAGATAATAATGACATAAGGCCTCCCAGCCTGTAAGTAGAGAGGAGAGCAGAGCAAAGACATCCTAAGAGACTTATTGCCAAACTATGAGGTAAATTTCTTGATTTGTGGCTGCTGGCCTCAACCTGATTTAAGGGGCAACCTTACCCATGATCCTTTGTTGTTGGAAGCAAGTTTTCTGCCCTCTGGCTGTTGTGTAACTCTCATTTGTGAATTTTGCTCATGAAATTCTGACCTTTGGACTGGCTGACAACCCTGACTTTGATCATAGAACTCTGGACTGAATTTGCACCAATCTACTCTATGCTCATGTTAAAGAAAACCCTTCAAGCAAGCATTTTACAGAGACTCTGTTTTGGATTGCATTCCTTGTCTGACATTATCTTTTGGCCTTGAATAAATTGCTAATTCCCATAGCAACTATATGAATGAGTGTTTAATTGAAGCCAGAAGCAAGATAGATGGGAAGGAGAACTTTCTTTGTGAAGGAGCTCTGACCCATTAATTTCAAAAGTTTATAAAGTTTGTAAATGGAACTATGTTATGACTTTAAAAAATATGTACAACTGTGCTGCATTCAGTGGAGGAATTTTGGAGAGAAAGGAAATGAGTACTAGCTGGATTTTCAGTATTTATCCTTCATTCAGGGGAGACCAGAATGCTCTGGTCTCCCCTGAATGCTGGCATTGATCTGTCTGTCTGTCTGCCTGTCTGTCTGTCTGTCTGTCTGTCTGTCTGTCTGTCTATACACACACACACTCACGCACACACACACTTATATATATAATTGCCAACTCTGCACAGACTCCTAGAAACTTACAATGAAAATTAAAATGTCCATGATACAACATAGCAAATATAATGTTCATGGTTATCTCAAAAAAAAAAAAAGAAAAAAAAGAATCAATAATGGCATCATAACCAACCAAGCCAGCCAATTGCTAACAATCATCATCACTGTTTCAATCTCATAACAATAATACAGTACAACCACAAACTCATGATCAAATGCATTAGCATGACAACCATCAAACACTGATGGCTCTAAAGCATTTTGAGTCCTAATGCTTTTGGAAAGGATGTAGGGACAAGCTTAATATTCAAAGGGACAACATTACATAACATCAGTTCCCTAACAAATATCTCCTGCCTTTGGCCCTCTTAATCTGAGGTAGATGGGCAGTTCAAAAATGTGAAATAATAAAACGTCACAGATGTGGGATTCCCAATTGTGGTTCCTCTAATGAGTGGCTGGACTGATTCTTCTTCATTTCTAATTCTGGTGCCTAACTATAAATCAGTAAAAATCTAATCCAATTCCATGAAAGTTTAATCAGAATATAAATCAAGCAGGGGATTATTCCATTTATTGTTGTTGAGGCAGCAAAGAACAAAACTAGAAGGAGAAATAAGTCATGGGAGGCAATAAGACCTTTAATCAAATAAAATCAATTCAACCACAGGTATATAATGCAATTTGTATTAACTATTTTCTGCAAAAAGAAAAGAAAAACTGGAAATGCAAACAAATTGTCCCAACTTCATCTAGTATATTATACTAGTTTCCACAAGAAAAGAATACTCATGCTTATAATGGCCAAGCTTTTAAGCAAATCTAATCACATTTACATAATTACATGCTTCAATCTTAACTACCCACTATCCCCACAGGAACTCAGGGCTAAACTTTTTATTGTGTTCTAATTATTCAGTTGTATAGAGCTCACAATTTACAAATTTTAGGCAACCTAAAAACATTTACTAGAAAGGATTTTTTTTATGGTCTAAATATGCTCCTTACATCAGTTGACTCCTGCTTAAATTTTATATTTTTCCTTTGTGACGGTAACTATATCTTTGTGACTGTAAAATAATCAACTTGTATATTTAAAATAATGTACATATTTAAAATAGAAAGAGCTGTTATGATGTACTAGACAGCTGGATTCAGATTTTACCCTGAGGTCACTTAAATGAGTTTCTCACGTTGGTAAATCTCATAGGATTATGGTAAGTATTGTGTGAAATAATCCTATAAATGGCTCACTTATAATTTTATGTTTGATACAGAGAGAGGGGGGGAGGGAGGGAGGGAGGGAGGGAGAGAGAGAGAGGTCCAACTCAGTGGTGAAATGTAAAATTTGTTACTACCAGTTCTGTGGGTGTGGCTTGGTGGGGGAATAATGTTACTGGGTGGGCCAACTTTTTTTTTTTAACTTTTAAAAGCATTTTTTCTACAACTTCTTTGGCCGAAGAGATTGTAGAAAAAATGCTTTTAAAAGGCTCTGACCATCCCAGCTGAGCCACGCAATCATCGGAGGCTTTATTTTTTTTTACTTTTAAAAGCATTTTTTCTACAACTTCTTTGGCTGAAGAGATTGTAGAAAAAATGCTTTTAAAAGGCTCTGACTATCCTAGCTGAGCCACGCAATCATCGGAGGCTTTATTTTTTTTTATTTTTAAAAGCATTTTTTCGGCGAAAAATGCTTTTAAAAGTAAAAAAAAAAGCCTCTGATGATCGCGTGGCTCAGCTGGGAATGGGAGATGGCAGGGATTTTTGCTACCGGTTCTCAGAACTACCCACCGCCATCGCTACCGGATCGAACGATCTGGTCTGAACTGGGAGCATTTCACCCCTGGTCCAACTATCACTATAATATTGATATTTCAACTCTTTTGCTTTCTAAAATTCTAGGAATACATTACATGATATCCCTTTTATACAGCTAGCAGTTGTGTAAAGTAAAATGAATGCAATTGATCCCAACTGGCCTTTAACCCCTATTATCATCCAAGTTGAAACCCTAACTACGGTATTTCATATGTGTCTTTTGGACTGCACAAACGAAGTTTCCCTATATTTCAGTGATATTTTTTGAGACAAGACTATGTGGTTTTGGAATACAAAAATGCCTTCCACATTTGTCATTTTATTTTAAAATTACATGAATACATGTATTCAAAAAGTGAATGACTCTCATTATAATTTTGAGTATTTATGACATTTTTTGATAAACAATGCAATGAGACAGGTGGTTTGTTATTCAGATTGTAATAAGTGGGACTGCAGTGAAATGACTTAGCATGTAATTTTCTAGTTCAGTTTTAGCCAGCCAACAGTTGGAATACTCTTTAATTTTCCTTCCCTTCTTTTCCCCCTAAGAATTAAGTTGTGCTTTTAATTTCTTCAAGACTTGGGTCTTTGTCATGTCTTCTTATGAATTGATAATAATGTTTTGGTCTACACAATCAAATTGATTATTATACATAGTGACTCTCCATGCATAGATATTGCAATTTTGTTAGATTAAGACTGAGAATTAAGATGAAAAGAGTATTTTTTTTCCTCATGATTATTTATTTATTTATTTATTTATTTATTTATTTATTTATTTACTTCAAATTTATATACCGCCCTTCTCCCTAGGGACTCAGGGCGGTGTACAGCCAAGTAAAAACACATAATACATAGATTAAGAACAAATTAAAAGGAAATATCTCAATTTGGCCCAAAATTTAAAAAACAAACGAATTTAAAATCATTTAAAAGGATTTGTTAGGCCAGCCCGGCTTGTTGGAAAAGGAAAGTTTTAAGGGCATGGCGAAAGGCACGGAGGTCTTGGATTCTCCTTATCTCTGGGGGCAGCTGATTAACAGCAGCAATGCTACTGAGTACTGTATCTAGCAGTACCCAATGGATGCAATGGCCATTTAACAAAAGAAGCGTCTCTTTATCATTTCTTTACAGTGTTACTGTTCTGACCCAGCCTTAGCAGAAGCAAGAAACAGACTCCTTGTCACGAAAAGCCCCTCTTTATTTACCTCTTGTGAATTAATTGCATTCACCCACCAAAAAGTCCAGGGAATAGTCCTTTAAAGAGTTAACTGCAGTAACAGACCTTGTCAGTTCCTGCGATAATTGCAAGGCCGTGAGCTCCCAGCCAAAAGGCTGCAAACTTAAGTTCTGGCAAGCAGTCTCTGTGGCACAAAACACAATGAGCAAAATCTTCAAAAATATGAACTGTTGTCTCCTATGAGTTGCTTCCTGAGTCAACTCCTTGTCCTCCGTTGTTCACCTCTCCTAACAGCTCTGCGCATATGTGCATCTGGAACAGGCCCCAGCTGTTCTTCCTCCTCACTCATATCAGCCTCTAAAGGCAGCTGCCTCTCCAGTGGCTAAGAAATGTCAGACAGTCCTGGCTCTATCTCTGTACAGAGCATCCATCAGAGCCTTCACCAGACTTCAGAACTGGCCCAAGTTCCTCCCCAACCTCCTCATCGTCCGAGTCTGCCGCCAGCTCTGCTGGCAGCTGACAGGCCACAACAGTTACCTGGAAAAGTCCTCATCTTGTGTGTATCAACACAGTAATTAAGCTCCTAGAAATTATAGCTTCTTGGAAACTTTATGTAAATATCTTAACATTGAAAAATATTGATACATTTCTAATCAATTTTCCAAGCAAATGTAAGATTTGTGTTCTTGATGATCATTTTCTAGCATTTTCCAAAGTTTAAAAATTATCTTAATTTACCTACACTATGTAAACAAAACTTGGCAGTCTATTGTTTTCCTATAGGTTATGAGTCAAGAAAGCATTCTTTATGTCAGGACTGTACTCTCAATTCAACATTTTACATAACAGCTTTGTTGAGAATAATGAGATGAGGTAAGTGGGGTGGTGTAAGGTGATTGGGGAGAGACAGGGTTAAATGTTAATATTCCTTTAGCTAGCAATGACTTTCAAGTACGATAAGTGTAATTTAAATATTTGATAGAAGTAATTAATAACTCAGTTCCTTACCAAAAAATGAGTGTTGCAAATTGGATTTCTATAATTATGTAGACTGCTATACAAAAATGAAGACCGCAGATGAACATTAATGTGGATTTCTTTTTTTAAGCAGCTAATGCTTGAGATAAAATATTTCAATTTTAAAAAGTTAATTTGGGGAGGAGGAAACGACGTAGATGTGGGGAAATAGAGTGAAAAGAATAACTGGAAACTGTTCTCTTATTTCCTTTTCAAATAAAATTGAACTCTGAGTCATCTAAAGAGATTGATATTCATACCAGGCAAAGTTGTGTACCTTCTTCCATAGATTAATGTTAGACTTTCAACAGCAAGCCTATCTTGTTTCTGACGTGATAAGAGAATAAAAAAATAGAACAGGACATAAAATGTCTTCTAGCTACTGCTATATGCAGATATTTGGCATTTCCGAGGAAACAGTGCTGCGGCATCACCTGTGCTACATTTCCCAGCCCAAAGTGTGAGAATGGGATTCAGATGAGGCAGTCACCTGAGCAGCAGCAACTGCTCAGAGAAGCCGCTGCTGGGGAACTGTCCAGCATTTCAGCATCCCAGCACTTCATTCAGCAGTCTTGGCTCCATATGAAGAGAATGCAAACGGCTGCACAAACAAATGATAGCTCCTTAATCAGTAAGGTAAGGAATTTGAAAAGGTTATACGTGTTAATTAAGAAATTGTGCTGTGATGATAAACCGTCTGAAAGAGAATATCTGTGAGTGAATAAGGTATCAATAGCAGTGTATGTAGGTAGAAGCGAGTTTGACTTAGAATGTTTCATTCACATGAGCCTGTGCATTTAGTCACATTATCTTGCAGTAGCAGGGATTTACATATAATGTAAACATCTGTGCAATACAAGAAAACAGTTAATAAGACAAAGGAATTATGTACTTAATTATAATTATGTCATGCATTCCATGACAATGTCACTTCATTCTTAAAGACATTTTGAAACTTAAATGTAAATATTGTTTTCTTTAGGATATCGGGTGAATGAAGAGGTTCAAAGTATAAAGCTGAAAAAGGCACATTGGAAGAACTGTTTAAATGAAGGACTGTATTATCAGTAAAAAAAAGAAGAAGAAGAAGAATGGATTAAGAAAGGTCACTTACATGAAAATTGGTTGATCCAAGAAACTGTAAGAATGAAGTCTGGGACACATATCTCCACTCCCAAGAATTGCAAATGGACTGTTCTCATCAGCAAGAATTTATAAAAGAACTGTACCAACTAGAAATACCTAAACTAAGCAGCATCTCTCAGACTAAACGGATTAATTTAGACATGAATAATTTCCCCTTCCAACCTGAGCTCAATGCTTCCTGCACTGATGTAGATGAGACTTTCTATAGGACTGAACACCACACATACAATACATCAACCCCTCAACTGATCCCCAAGTTTTATATTGCTGTGCCTATCATCTACTCTATGATCTGTGCTGTGGGGCTTACCGGAAATTCTGCAGTCATTTATGTTATCTTGAAAGCACCAAGAATGAAGACAGTCACTAATATTTTCATCCTAAATTTGGCAATTGCCGATGAGCTGTTTACATTGGTGCTTCCTATCAATATAGCTGACTATCTGCTGCTCCAATGGCCCTTTGGTGAATTCATGTGTAAATTGATTATCTCAATCGATCAATACAACACGTTTTCAAGTATTTATTTTCTAACAGTCATGAGTATTGATCGATACTTGGTGGTGGTTGCCACTCTCAAGTCAAAGAAAATGACGTGTCGAACCTATAGGGCTGCCAAAATGGTGAGTTTGTCTGTTTGGGTTTTTGTCACCATCATTATCTTGCCATTCAGTGTTTTTGCGAAGATACATACTGAAGAGGGACGATCCCAATGTGTCTTTGTCTTCCCCCAACCAGAAGGCTTCTGGTGGAAAGTGAGCCGCCTCTACACCCTGATCCTGGGTTTTGCCATCCCGGTATCCACCATTTGCATCCTGTATAGCATCATGCTCTATAAACTAAAACATATGCACCTTCATAGCAATGCTAAAGCCTTGGACAAAGCAAAAAAAAAAGTGATGATAATGGTATTGATCATCTTGGGAGTTTGCCTGTTCTGTTGGACCCCCTATCACCTCAGCACTGTGGTTGCTCTCACTACTGACATCCCACAAACTCCACTAGTTATTGGAATCTCCTATTTCATCACCACATTGAGTTATGCTAACAGTTGCCTCAACCCATTTCTTTATGCTTTTTTGGATGATACTTTCCGAAAGAGTTTCCGAAAAATGGTGGAATGTGGCACTGCGTCATAAAATCCTAGCCTCTTAGAGCCTCCTTAGGAAGATAGGATGTATTTCTGAAGAGGTTTTGTGAAAATGAACAGAGGCAACTCTGGACACATTATGCTGGGAACTCAGAAGACAGAAATTGATCGGTCTTCTTCAAGTAGTGCCCCAATATTCTTGAAGTTTGCCAAATTACAACTTTAGGGAACTCCTTTTTTCTGCTTTTGCATTATAGCTATTCATTGTGGATTATCTCTACTTTGGTATGTATCTTACATCTTTAGAATGTTTAGTTTAAAGAAAAAGAGTAGCAGATCATATTGATATGTTTAACTGAAAGAAGAAGCAGTTGATACTGTTTGGAGTTTTATAAAGTTAAATAAAACCATGTAGAATGATGTTTGCTCAGTGATGAATCTGAATGATGCTATTTTTGTAATATCAATATAGACATGCAAAAGTATATCTATGTAAACACACACATGCACACAGAACATGCACTAATACATTATCTTCCACCAATATATTTTGTTAGAAAATAAAATGCATATTTGACAAGATATATGGAGAACTTATGTATTATGCTGCTGCAAAAGTGGAGATGATTCTTTTTTTGCGCTCTCTTCTCTTCTCTTCTCTTCTCTTCTCTTCTCTTCTGGGAAAAAGCAAATTGCAATGCTCAGAGTCTAAATGAATGGATGGGAAGAGACTCTTAGAATTGGACTGGGGGCTATCCTTGTTTCATAGCACCTGCTCATTCAGTGGAAGGAGATATTTCTTGAAGGCCGGGAGACTAATTTTTCTTGCTTTTCTGACCCATCTGAAAAATTCATGAGTGAATTATATATTGGACTCCTAGTTTTGTTTATTTATTATTATTATTACAGAAAATTTGTAATTGACCTGAAAGAAATCTTCTAGGTATGAGTTTTATTAGATATTAACATTCTGCGAATCTATTTGTTATAATTTTTGTAATATATATATATTCATTAAATGAAGATTGTATAGTAACTGCTTTAGAAAGAATGCACGTTTTCTTAAGTTGTAAATATTCAGCCAAGGCATTGTTGTATGTGCTGTTGCAAAGGCAAAGGGAATACAGAAAAATTAGTTGCCCATCTAATAATGGGCATCAAGAGCCATCTTCAGCATAGAATAAGAAGTGCAGTCTAGTTGCAATGTTACTTCTTCTAAAGCCCAAAGAAACTTATTATGTCTGACCTTCATTTACTTTGCGGTTCCTCAGAAACTTTCTTCAAGAACTTATTGATATATATTAAACATCAATTTTTTTAAAAAAAAGTTTGGATGATTGGTGGAGAGATCTGATATACAGAATGTTTTCTCACAGGCAGGAAATAGTTCTTTCCTTTGTATGTGCTTTGATGATCCAAGTATGGAGTGTGTGTTGTGTAATGTATGTTATACGTACATACGTGTGTGTGTGTGTGTGTGTGTGTGTGTGTAAATTTATTAAATAACTCCTTAAAAATTGAGAAAGCTCTTCTCTAAAACGTCTTAATTCCTTACAAAGAGAAAATAATCAAGAAAGATTATTTTGCCTCCCCTCCCCCTCACCTCATTTTACTTTTTACTTGGCATGGTTAGAACTGAAAGAGATGGCTTCATTAAAAAAAAAACTAAATAGGGTTCTTCCTTCAAGAGAAATTGACAAATAATACAAATAATATTTGGAATTATAGCTAGACTGTCTAGATTACAACTGAAAGGTAATTATATGTACATCATTCCTCTGCAGTGTTTGTTACACAAGAATTTTTTATTCAGAGACAATAAAAAAATGGTGCTGAGTCCTATAAATAGAATTATGCACCATTTTTAAAAATACACATTGGAAAAATGTGTGGTATTTTGATTGCAAGATTTTGATATCAAATTGATTATTTTGACCCATTCTTGAGAAAGATGTGGACAGAAACTGTTTCTATTTCTAGAAACTGTTTCTATTTCTAGAAAGATGTATCTTAATATGCATCACTTTATGCATATTTTCATTGCCCAAGCAAAGATCTCTTCCAAGACTGCCTTGCATGTCAGAATCAATTAACAATACCTACATTTCAAATATTACTTCAGTGTTACATTATAACAAATTATAATAACCTGTTGACTGAGTTCATATCCTAACCAATAATGTCATTTATTTTTGTATGGTTTAATATGTTCTATATTAGGAAAATTAAACCTTATGGTTTAGTCTGATTATAGCAAGTTCTATTTTATTCAATGAACCATAGAGATAAGCAGAGCTTAGCGTGTTGTTTAATAAAACCAAAATGTGCTGTATTTCCAGGGATGTATTTGTAATCACTAAATGATGCCAAGGTTAGAATCCTGTATTTTCTGCATATAAGTCATACATTATGTAGACTTTTCTAGAAAAAGGTACTTTCCCTCTCCCTCTTTAAAAAGAGTACTTATTAAATTCAGCATTTCATTCACTCAAGTCTTAAGTACAAGTTACATATGTTGTTATTCACTTATTTATTTTTTAAAATACTTTTAAACTGGGCAATTTTATCTAGAACAGAAAGAACCATAAATCCAATCCAAATGTTTTTCCCATCC